>NW_027176528.1:863226-1184646 GCF_023349555.1 Cebidichthys violaceus | reverse complement strand
CCAAATACTTATCAAAAATGTGTTTTTTAAAGAAAGAAGAATAATGTAATAATTCCTCTAATAATGTGAGGATGTGTTTGTTCACACAGCAATCCTATCAGAGCAGGATCAACGATGGTACTGTTGATTTGATTCATCTATAATACAGTTAAAAAAAAGAAATATAATTGGATGTATCCTGCGTTCTTCCTCCGTTGCAGTTTATTCGTATCCAGATTGACGTGTCGAGAGAAGTTGCTGCGTCACATGAGCAGGCTGCTGTGATATGGGGGGGGGGGGGGGGGGGGGGGGGATAGCTGCACATTAAAGAGTTGAGTTGTGGGTCACATGCTGTCGCTCCACATCCATCAGCTCACTTCCACCCCGGTAACGGTGGAGGACGTGGGGAGCTTTACAAAAGAGGCCAATGGGGGAGGAAGGTGGGACGAGGTCGGTGGGAGGGCAGTCATGTGACCCGGCACGTCCAACCACAGCGCGCTGACCTCAGGGATCCGCAGGTGTTGAGGTGGAATGGATGTGACTTTGTGGTGACCTGCAGGCACAAACACAATATGTTACATTCCCTCTCCCACACACACACACAAGTACTGTACTGTAATGCAGGGAATATACAGTACATGCATGTGCACACACACACACACAACGACACAAAGAGTATAAATCATATTTAATTCAGTGAGTTTGGATGTTGAACAAAAAGCAGCGGGGGTAAAACGGGAACAGTACTGTGTGTGTGTGTGTGTGTGTGTGTGTGTGTGTGTGTGTGTGTTCACATACGACGCCGCACAACACGACAGCACAGTCAAAACGCATTTGACCTCACTTAGTGATGATGACATGTTAGATAGAAACTCCGAAGTCCAAATGTTTGGAAATTATTTCAGCAGCTGCTCATTTTACAGAGCAAAAAGAATGAAAAATAAATAAATATGAAAGGTCATGCTCAATGGGATGATTTTGATATCGAGGATGAAACATCAAATGAATCATGAATGAGGCTTGATGGGAATTGAGTGTGAGCTCCCGCGCCGGGCCGCCAGCACAGAACCGCAAAAATAAAGCATGAATACAAATGGTACGTGAGCAGAACTCCAATAATATTTTATACTTCCAAGAACGTTAAATAATGGAGCCGTGCAAACTTTAAAATACAATGATGAAATCTGTAAAAATAAATTGTTTAACTTTTCATTATTTTTTTAAAAATGTTCCAGCATCACGCTCACATTTCATTTGCTCACACAGCACTTTCTCGCATACATGATCATTCTGGTTTCACAGGAAGAATATGTTTATGTCTCTTGGCAGCTGGCTTATTCATGTTACTGTGATGTTAAATTAATAGAGAAACTCATTCTACTGATGCACTCGCTGTTAGATACGAAACACATTGTGAGTAGACGGTACTTCAGAACAATGATTCCCAAAGACTGGGTCCGGACCCATATGTGGGTCGCAAGAGTGTTTATTAGGGTCGCCAAATATTCTTATATTCAACATTTATATCTGCAGTTCACCTTTGAGCCACATGATGAGAGGGAATGAAAAGATTGAGATAACCTTTTTATTCATTATTTGGCAATTTGTTAAGTATTTGTTTTTAATAACAGGTGCATAAAACAAGGTTGTAATTATCAAACATATATCTCTTCTATGGCCTGATTTCCTACTCAAGATCATATAATGAGATGTGGAAATGGCAGTAATGATGGTCGGGAATGTTCATTTACGCAAAATAGGTAAGTAAAGGTTGATGGTTTGTCATTTTTAAAAAGTCGGTTCCCCAAAAAAAGTTTAGGAAACACTGCTTTAGAACATCGGCTCGTTGCGACCCGGCCTAGGGGAAAACCTGATGCACCATGAAAAGTGAGTCTTCTCTCTTCCAAGATCCCAAGAACCACCAGCACCCAGAACTATTCAGCCCTTTAAAAGTGTATTTCAAACTCGCAGCTTCATGGTGAGCTTACAGCAAAACAAGGAACCAAAGAACTGAAGGCAAACTAACCTTACTTGCACACATAATGAAACAAGTTGCTAACCTAACTCCTAACAGAAAAACAAGGAGAAAACATGGAACATGCAGGAGACGAGAGAGAGAGAGAGAGAGAGAGAGAGAGAGAGAGAGAGAGAGAGAGAGAGAGAGAGAGAGAGAGAGAGAGAGAGAGAGAGAGAGAGATTTTTTTTTTATTTTTACAAAAAGACTTTATTTACATATTGTTTACATTTTTACAGTCACAAGCCGTCTCAAATGTAAATAAATACAAAAAATAAATTAAAAAAACTGTTTTCTTTTGTTTTTAAAATACATCAGTCAAGTAAAAAGTGTGAAAAGGACAGCTGGTCATTAAGAACCTCACACAATGTGTTTTTAAAACACCAACGCTCTTTAAAAGACTCAAGGTCGGAGACCTGTCGATAAAACCCGAACTCAAGCCGGAGTCTTGACCGGAGGTTCGTCTTCCACGCTGCCGCCGCTTCCTGCCCCACCCCCTGCTCCACCTTCCTCTTTCTGCTGGTGTAAATGGCCAGTTTGGCTTGGGCTGAGAGGAAGTTGAGGAGCTGCCACTTGATTTTAAAATTTTTGTTGTAGCCAGCTCCCAAGATAAAAATCCTCTCAGTAAAAACAACGTTAAAACGTGTAAAAACCGATGTTAAAAGAGAGAAGAGACCGGTGAGTCTCTTGCACTCAGTAAAAACGTGGTAAATTGTCTCACGTACTCCGCAAAATGGACACCCGCTAAGAACAGTTGGATTAATAACAGAAATAAAAGCGTTGGAAGCGACGGCACCGTGCAAGATTCTCCACTGGAGGTCGCCTGTCCGTTTTTTGAGGGGGGCTTAATATAAAATCCTCCACTGTGGGCTGGGTCCGTCCTGTCCCCATCTCTTGGTCCACACAGTTGGAGGTCTGCCGCTCAGTCCGGCCTGGTGGATGCACTTCACGCAGTTGCGGTACAGAGTCTCTTTGTCCGCTCTCGTTATTGTTAGTTTTTCTGCGTGGATGACTCTCAGAAGGGGGCCGGTCTTTTCTCCCAGCCCTGGGCTCAGGATGATGTCCGGTTAGGGGTCTGCAGCATCTGGGCTGGTCCTGGTCTGGTCACCCATCAGGAGGTCTTTTTCTTTCTTTGACTGATCCTCCTTGCCACCCGGAGAGACTGCAGCCCCAGCAGAGAACCCAGGGCCTGGGTGTTGGTCAGTGCCGGCCCCGCTGCATCCACCAGCTGCTGCAGGGTCAAGGTTCCAGACTGGATCAGCGCCGCCATCAGGCCGTGCGTGGTGTGGTTGCTGACGTCCAGCCTGGCTCCATTGACCAGTGGTTCTCTCAACAACCAGTGCAGAGAGTTGGCTTTCGGGCACCTTTTTTGGTTAAAAAGGGCCCATGACTTAAAAACACCCTGATAAAAAGGAGGCAACATAGTTAATTTAAAAAATTTAGGATCAGTTAAAAACAGAGCATCATCCAACCCCAGGTTATTGGCACGCCTCAGGATGCTGCTGGCCACATCTCTCCACACCAGATCTGCCGGGCCTGTGAGGTACCTTTGAATAAACTGTAGTCTAAAAGTGGCAGTCCGGCTGGCCAGGTGGACAAGGCCCTGTCCCCCCTCCTCCCTGGCTAAAAACAGCACCCCCTGTGGCACCCAGTGTAGACCCCCCCAGAGGAAGTCCACCATCTTCCTCTGGATTTCCGCAAGTAGGCCTAAGGGGGGGTCCACACAGGCTAACCGGTGCCACAACTGGGATGCTACCAAGTTGTTTAAAACCAGCACTCTCCCTCTAAGCGACATCTGGGGGAGCAGCCATTTCCATTTTTTAAGTTTTTCTTCAACCTTTTCTGTGACGGTCTCCCAGTTCTTCTTCACTATATGGTCTGCTCCCAAAAACACCCCTAGGTACTTTAGACCTCCTCTCTTCCATTCCAGGTTTTGGGGGAGAACTGGGAGACCGCCACGCCACTCACCGACAGCGAGGGCTTCACTTTTCCCCCAGTTGACCCTCGCTGCCGATGCTGAGCTAAAATCCTGTATAATGCCTGCTAAAATGTTGACCTCACTTTGGTTTTTAATAAAAAATATAATATCGTCTGCATAAGCAGATAAAATCATTTCTTTATTAAAACCCGGATAAAACAAACCCTGAGTGCTGGAGCGTATCTTGTGGAGGAGAGGTTCAAGGGAGAGAGCGTAGAGCATCCCAGACAGAGCACAGCCCTGCCGGACCCCTCTACACACTCTAAAAGCAGCACTCAGACTGCCGTTGATTTTCAGCACACTCTCAACATCCCTGTACAGCACCTTGATCTTAGCTATGAAGCCCGCGCTGAACCCAAACTTCTCCATCACGTTCCACAAGAAGCTGTGCTCAACGCGGTCAAAAGCCTTTTCCTGGTCCAGGGAAATCAAACCAGCGTCTACACCTAATGAACTAGAGACATCCAAAACATCTCGAATTAGGTGGACGTTGTCCACCATGGACCTGCCAGGGACGCAGTAGGTCTGGTCCCGGTCGATGACCTGCTCCATAACTTTTCCCAGCCTGGAGGCCAATACTTTGGACAGGAGTTTGTAATCCATACAGAGCAGTGACACAGGGCGCCAGTTTTTGATGTCCTGCAGGTTTCCCTTTTTGGGCAGCAATGTGAGGACTGCCCTCCTGCAGGACACTGGCATGGAACCAGAGGCCAGACACTCATCATCTGCGAGGATGTCCCAGTAGGCCTTATAAAATTCAACTGTAAGGCCATCGATGCCAGGAGCCCGCCGCCCCTGCATGCCTTGTAGGGCGGTCAGCTGCTCCTGCATCTGGAGGGGGCCTTCGAACTGGCCTCTTCAGAGACCTGGGGCAGTCCCAGTCCCCAACAGAAACTCTCCAGGAGAGCTGGCTCTTCCTGGTATTCTGTGGAGTACAATTGTTGATAAAAGCTCACAGCTCGCCCCCGTATCTGGCTTGGCTCCGTCAGTTCCTGCCCTGTGTCAGACAGCAGCGCGTGGATTACTTTCCCCTGCCCGTTCTTTTTCTCCAGACTGAAGAAATAGCTAGAGGGAGCATCCATCTCTGTGATGTTCAGGAACCGGGACCTGACCAGGGCGCCCTGCACCTTACTATCCAGCAGGTCGGCTAAAGCCATTCTTTTCTCTTTGAGGTTTTCAATATAACCTCGATCTCCTGTGGACTCACTTAAATGTTCCAGTTCCACTATGTCGGTCTCCAGATCTTTCATAGATCTGGTGCTATCCCGTGTGACGTTTAAAGTGTGCTGTTGACACAGTAGTCTTATTTGTGTCTTACCATGGTCCCACCACTGTCTAAGATTACTAAACTCACCCTTCCTTTGTCTAAAAGCACCCCAAAAATAAATAAAAACCTCTCTAAAACTCTTATCAAATGTTAAAACAGAATTAAAATGCCAATAAGCACTTCTGGGTAAAATGTTCCTGATAAGAACATGAGCTAAAACCAGAGAATGATCACTAAAACCAGTAGGCATAATAGCACAACTCTTAAAAATGCTAAAATGATGCTTAAAACAATAAATACGATCTAACCTGGCTGAGGAGACCCTGCTCTCTCTGAGGTGGGACCAGGTGTACTGTCTGAAGTCTGGGTGCATCCTCCTCCACACGTCCACCAGGCCGTGAGAGCGGACCAGCTGCTTCAAGGCGTGCTGAGAGGCCGGATGAGGCTCTGCGTGATTACGATCTAAAATTGCATCTTCTGTGCAGTTAAAATCCCCCCCCAACAATAAAAAATCCTCCGTGGAGCAACCATTTAAAACGTCATTCACTTTGAGTAAAAACTGCTTCCTCTCTGCGCCGGATGTTGGAGCATAAACGTTGATAAAAACAGCAGAAAATTTGTCGAACCGAGCTTTGACTAAAAGAAGCCTCCCCTCGATAAAATGCTGGACCTCCAGTGCATTGGGTTTAAAAGCCTGTGAGAAGAGGAAGCCCACTCCTGCGCTAAGGGAGGTGTTGTGGCTTAAAATGACTTCCCCTTCCCACTCCCTCCTCCAGTCAGACTCATTGTTAAAATCACTGTGTGTCTCCTGTAGGAAGAGAACGTCTATCTTTTTCATTTTGGATGTTTCATAGATAGACGTTCTCTTCCGGACGTCTCTGGCACCATTAACATTGGAAAGGCCCACTTTAAAAACATCCATGGTGGATAAAATTAAAGTAAAAACCAAACAATAAAACAGTAACTTAGATAAAATAACCCAAGCTGTCCTTTCCATCACTGCTCAGCTGACGCTTTGCCTTAAGCACTAGTTTTTTCAGTCTAAAAGCCTCCTGGTCGGTGAGGCCAGACTCCTCCCTCTGGCTCATGTGGAGTCTGGCCGAGGCAATAAAAAGACAGAGGTCTGGGAAGTGCTCACCCACCTTTACCCCGTGCTGGTTCTTTGTTTGGGCTAAAAACAACTTTAATTTTTCTGACGTGAACATCTTTTTCTTTTGACTGCTGCTAAAAACCGGGACATCGCTGCTATCAGACACACACTCATCATTCGCACTCTCATCAGTCACACCCACACTCATCGCCACCGCCCTGCTTGACCTCCTGCGCTTTGTTGTACTTTTTGTTTTTACCTTATTTATTTCCTCCATCTCCGCCTCCACCTGTTCACTCCACAGCGCACTGCGCTCCCCTCCGTCTTTTCTTTGCTCTTTTTTTCCCCCTGCTTCACCTGCCTTCTCCTCCGCGACCCCCTCACCTGCCTTCTCCTCCATGCCCCCCTCACCTGCCTTCTCCTCCGCGACCCCCTCACCTGCCTTCTCCTCCACCTGCATCCCACACACACCGCTCACACCACCCCCCACCTCCTTCTCCCCCACCCCACCCAGAGCACCTTCTCCTCCCAGAACAACCTCCTCACCCACCACCCCCTCTTTACGCGCAATACCCTCACCCAAACCCTCCTTTTCACCCGTAGCTACCTCCACCCCTGGTGCATCAACTGAACTCACCCCGTGTGTTGGTTCGGCCACAGCGGCGGGTCTCCGCGGAGCCGCGATCGGCCACACGATGGGGGTGGCCACCCCCGCCGCGCCAGCGCGCCCCCTGGGCGGGAGCCCTCCGCCGCTCCGGTACCGGTGGAGCAGCGGGGGCCCCCGCGTCAGCAGCCGCAGCCTCTCCCGGGCCGGGCGGAGCCGGCTCGCTCCGCTCCGGACAGGCCCTCACCGAGCGTCTCTCCTCTCCACAACCGAAGCACTTCATGCCCGCTGAAGTGGCGTATATGGTGTAGTCACAATCATCTACTTTAACAATGAAACGGAGGTTGAACTCCTCGTTCCGGTTGTTCAGTATCATATACAGCTGTCTACGATGAGACACCACGTGCTTCAGCAATGGAGACTTACACCCAGACAACATCCTGCGGATCGGGGACGCCACCTTCCCGTGTCTGGACAGCTCTCTGCTGAGGAACTCGTCGGTGATGAAGGGGGGGACGTTCGAGAGGACTACCTTGGTGGCGGGTTGGCATAAAGGCAGTACCTGCACGAAACAGCTGTTCACGGTGATGCCCGTCTCGACCACCGAGTTCACCTTCTCCACCCGGTCCAGGAACACAACCACGGCTCTGTTCATGCGTGCGGCCGACACGACGCCGCCGTGGCCGACCTTTTCCCCCACAGCGAGGCCGATGTCCTCCACGCTGCAGGGGAACGTGGCACACACCTTAACCCCGTGATTGTGGGTGAGGTGCTTGTAGCACCCGCTAGCCATGGCGCCTGCCACGCTACCGGCAGACGAAACAAAGTACCCCAACACTAAACTATAAACTACTGTGAAACTGTGATTATTAAACTATGTGAAGAATATAACATTAACAAGAAAACACTCAAGACACACACGCTCTGCCACCACCACCTGCTCTCAGCTCACACACTCAGAGAGAGAGAGAGAGAGAGAGAGAGAGAGAGAGAGAGAGAGAGAGAACACAACACAGAACATGAGAGCATCATACACAAATACATGGAGCTGTGCTCATATAACCTATGGGTAACATAGGTATATATCGTAACAGGCTAACACCCCAAAATGAATATGGATATATGGATATATGGATGGGTGGATAGATAGATAGATTTGCAGGCAGTTCTCCTAGCATTACTTGCTGATAAAGTGATGCATCTATTGAAGACAGTCAGCTGGCTGGACAGACCACACATCTGCTTCCAATGCGTATCTGTATCATAATAAGACTGTGTTAATGTGCTGCGTACACATTTTGTCTTCAGCAGCATTACTAACCTTCGAGAATTATTATTTCTGTCTCAGCTCTTCAAATCTCCCATTAATAAATGTTTAAGTGGTACAATCCACTCCATGGCCCGTTGTGAATATTATTTTCAAACTGTCTGATCTTTTTGAATCATTCAGTTCATCAGCTAAACATTTTATTAACATCGTTAAAAAATCGAAAACAACAATCTGATAAAACTAAACCTAAAATGTTTTCATCGCCTCAGATATGTGGTACTGTAACGTCACTCTCTGCCGGTGTGCCTGCACTTTGTAACAAATGGAGCTGCTGAATCGATAAATTAAGTTTTCTGAACCAAGGTGCATATTATTTGGTGCGCCCAAAGTCATCTGATATGGATGGGTATTGTCCTACTGAATGTGCAAGAGAGGTTTTATTACACACACACACACACACACACACACACACACACAGACAGAAAAGATTGTTTGAACTTCACCCACATTTCTACAAATGACATTGTAATTTTTTATTCGATGGTTATTGCCACATTTCTTTTAATGAGCATTACCTCACACGGTAATCAGATTGTAATAATGACACATCTGATTAACAAACACACATGATCCACCTCATTAAGCAGCATAGTGATGTTATCAGCGGCAGTAATACAGTTAATACAAAGTAATTCGATAGCAACTGAGTAAATTCCATGGCCGCACAAAACCTCTGATGATGCAATGTTTGCTTGGTGAATTTCTACTCGCCAAGTACTCAGAGGCATTATGGGAATTGTAGGACCCAGTGTTTTGGGAGCTTCTCAGCCTCTGCAGTTTCAGTTTTAATCATTCTTAATTAAATAATCTGTCTTTCGTGGGCCCCACATTAGGGAAGTGACATACTAAATTGCTGGAGTGTCCCTTTAAATTCATACAGAGGGCAGAGTGATAAAGTGCGGGGCCTTTAATGTGTTGGAGCGGTTCGGTTCCAGTTTTCCAGCGGTTTGCCGGTCTGGATGGTGGGGGTATCAGAGTTAAGCATTGGGTCCCAATCACACACTAATCGCGCCCTTTTGGTCCCGCTGTTGGAAGTGATGTATCGCGCGGCCTCTGGATTTCCAGCCACAGACATCACAGTTTCCAGGCTCAGCTGGGAGAGCGGTCCAGGAAAGTGGCCCGTGTTTAGAGTAGTGCTCCGTTTATGGTTTATGGACAGTTTAACGGTTCAGCCTGAAATTCACCACCGCTCTGAAATGGTGACATCTCAGGCGCCTCAGTGACGCACTGTGTCATTATTTCAAACTTTTCATTAGTTTAAATATTTTTCAGTCACATATCATCCTTCTACACTCGGAGCTCTCCAGGCTGCGCTTAGATATGTAATGAGATTGAGTACGAACACAAACTGGGTTATTAGGGCTGACCTACCACCTCCCCCTCCCCCCTTTCATTAATTCCTGTTCATTAGGATGATTGTAAAGTTGTTTCAGATTAGGATAACACAGCTCACTCTGCGCTCGCGCTGCGGTTTGAAGTTTGTGTGAACTATGTTTGACAGCCGGCATGACAGAGAGGCAGAGTGATTCTGAATGGGAGGGTGAGACTTACAGAACACAGAGTCAGGAAAATGCTACATGAGTTAAAGGACAACTTAAAAAAAAACGGAAGTGGTGACCAGCAAACACACAGTGAGTTGCCTGTTCTATATAGACCTCATCCCAAATAAAAAACTTGCTGTTCAAGCTGAAAGAGGACAACAGATAACCATCAACTTGTAATTCTGAAACATCACGCCACGCTCCAAATCATTTGTATAATAGCACTCCATGTCCTTAATCCTCCATACACTGCCACAGCGTTCGGTCTCAGGTCAACTGTAGCGTTAAACTCAAATGTATTCTCCTTGCATGGGACACCTCAGCTGGCATTTTATGAACGCCAACAACGTCTTCTGAGGACTGAAAGCAAGGAGGCAGAGAGTGTAATCTGTTCTGCCATAGTGTTGCTTCAGTGACAATGAGTAACAGATTGGCTGTCAAGTGGCGTTCCGTGCAATATAAAGCATGTAAGGAATAAGTGGTCGAACTACTATCTCAGGGGCCTGCAGGCGTTATGTAGCGGCTGTCATAAAAACATCTGCAGATTGACTGGTTGGAGGCTTGAAAAGAGGACGGGACTGAAGGCAGATTGTAACCAATTTCATTTCTCTAAAAATGTAATGTTTCTGCCGTGTGTACAAAAAAGATGCCAGGATGCAGATTGTGTTCTTTTTATATATACACACACATATATATATATATATATATAGAAAGAGATAGAGTGAGAGAGATATTTGATTACATTGTGTAATGTCCAGCTTTAGGTTTTTTTAAAATACCTTCATCTTTGTGTCACTTCCTCTCAGTCTGTCTGACTGTCCTGGCAAATGAACAAAGCAAAAGTTCAATAATATGCTGTTTAAACTAAATTCCTACCCTACCTATGAGCATTATGCAACGTAAAAATAGTAACATCAGACATTGTACGCCTCTTTTTTGATGGCAGGAGTGAAAAGGAGTCATCCTCAACATTTGTTGTGTTCCTGTTTCAGACTGATGAAGACAGTAAGAGAACAATTACATAACATACTATCGTGTTTTTACCAAGATTTGTATGCATTCTATTATTAAAGAGCTTGAAAAACACAATGAATACAGCTGCCATGAATGGATACCCCGGTCCCCCTGAGGTTCACAATGTCTGGCTCTGCCACTGATGTTTTTTGTTGTTTTTTTGTTTTCATAATGAGCCGATGAAGAATATTTACAGCTGTATTGTTGAATATTTCTATCTTTTCATGCTTTCTGGAAAAACACAAATACATCCAAAACTGAAACAAAGTTGGCAGACAGAAGCAGTAACTTTATTGACTCTGGACTTGATGCCAGCATCCTGTAGGGCCATTGTTGTGGAATGAATGGCCATGCATAATAGAGGGTTGTTGTTTCTACTGTAATGCAGGAAAATGCTGATGCTCTCTCTGTGGTTTTCTTTTTTGAAGAAGTCACTTAAAAAAGATGGTTTAACAGTTCCAGACAAGAAACGCTCCATAAGCAAATTAACTCAATGGGGGCTCAGTGCTTGATTGAGTAATCAGTGCACTAAAGGTTCCGTCTGTGACTTACGTGTTCAGCCTTTCAGCGATATCTAATTATTATTCGGCTAATAATGCAAAACATAATAAAGCACAAAACGCTGTCTGCATGTTAGATCAGTGTTGAGTGAACCCAGTACGCAGCACGCTGACTCTAAAAGCAGGTTAAAAGAGTTTATTGAGAGCTACCGGCAGACGGGCAGGGCGGAGGGTGAGTGTTCCCGGGGCTTGATCCAGTGATCCAGTGGCTGAACAGATGGGAATGTGGAGCTGGGTTCGATTGGCTGAGAGAGTGAGCAGGCAGGCGGGAGATTGGGAATCCAGGACAGCTGAGAGGCAGGCGGAGATCTGAGCACAAGGAAACCGATGATTAACTCGGAGACAAACACACAGGAAACCCTCACAGAAAACGACTTTGTTCTGAGGACGTAGCTACGAGTGTAGACAGAACAATCCAACAGAGACCGGGAGGAACGTCAAGGGCTGTAATCTAAACCGCCTACAACACTGAAGAACGCAGTATGCAGTACGTTTTGAAAACAAACTTAAAACCAATATTATGGAAAAATACAACTTATTGAGCTTTGATTTTTTTGTATTTATTTTGTTCATGAACCAATGCTTTCTATGATGATGCATGGATTAGCTCCCCCACCCCTTAAACAAATTATTCTATCTGCTTTAATCCATTTAAACTGTTCTCAGTCGTACATTTGGACTGGAACACCGCCTGAAGTCGTATTTCCGATTCGTAAAACTGCACAAACCCCACCAACCCCGACTTCAAAATCCAAGATGGCTGCTCCGCGCATCAACAGAAAACAAAAAAAAAAAGAAGCTGTAATAATATTAGCCTTTCTGTCTGGCTGTCTGTTTGAGTAACACAGTGTGTATTTTTGTTTCACTCCTCCATCTTAATATTTTTTTTGGAAAAGTAAAACCACATTTTGATTCAAGGTGACATCCAAAGGAAATTGCAAGTGAAGGTAGGGCTATAAACAGAAGCATTACTCTGTTGAGGAACGAGCGCCAGAGCAGCAGATAGCAATTTGCTCAAGGCTTTCCTGATGACAGTCTGCTGTAAATGCTTCTGGTCTTTCAGTCTCTATTTACAGGAACAGCTGAGTGAGGTCAAGCAAACAAACTAACAATACTCTTCACATCCTTGTGTTTTGCTTTACTTTCCAGCATTTTTACTGTTTGGCAGACTGTATGGCAAACATACACAGTACACTACATTTCTGTTTCTCTGTCATTGTGGCTTGTCAACACACTGCATAAAAAGAGAAAAATATCATTATTTTTAAAAGACACATGCTTTCTGTCCAGAGCCTTGCCTTAAGGGCGTCACATCTTTACTTTGTCAATCACACACATGTCCTCCAGTAGGGCTTTGCTAGAATTGAACAGTGTTTTTTTCCCACTTAAACAGCTCAAGTGTTTTCTTCTGCTTTGAAAGAGCATCAGTTGCATTATCTAGCCAGGTTTGCGAAGGAAATGGTGTTGCACGAATGTGCACCACCGCAAGGGAGATGTCAGACGGAGCAGGTGGAGGTAGATGGTGTTGATATGGATGTTTATACTAAAATAAATGCAGCCACACACACTGTTAAACTATTCACAAAGAAGGAAATGTTGAGCTGCAGTCAGCAATGATGTCACTGTTCATAGATGGTCAAGTGTAAGTTTGAGGAACACAAACCACAAAATTAGTCCACTGTTTTCTAAGATATTGTGTATTAATAAATGCCTAATTACTTATTTTGTTTGTCTCTAATGGTCATGTTTTAATATCTGCCTACTACAACCTTCCTTGTGGCTCTTGTAAATCCTCCCTGTGCTGTGTTTAGGTCTCCCATTCAGAGGCTGAGAGTTATCCCTGTAAAACCGTTCCCTGACAAATGTTGTGAGACGCTTGTTATAACAATCTGAGCCTGTCTGTAGCAAAATCAAGCACTTTTAGTGGAGTAGCCCCGAGCGATTACATTACAGCCTTCAAGGTGCGTTCGCATTGCGTTTGGTGCGAACGCACCTGTAGGATCGCAACGAATGACGGCACGTATGAGCCTCCCACAAGCACCATAGCAAGAAGAATACATGAGTTGTCTGAAAAGGAGAGGACTACAAAAGCGACGGCGTTACACCGTGCACCAGCTGTTGCTCTCACTGGAGACTACTGGACAACGCTGGGTAACCATCATCACCTCGGAGTTACTGTGCTTTACATTGATGAACAGTGGGAGCTGCATTCACATGCTTTGACTGTCATGAAAACAGAAGACAGACATTTTGATGAAATGTGCTGCGGAACATTTTATTCATGTTGCACAGCAGTGGAATGTTTCAAATGAAGTCAGCACACTTAGCACAGATAGTGAAGAAATATAACTGCTACTGTGTAAAGGGGATACTGCTGTTAAAAAGAACCTGATTTGTTTAAAGTGTTTAAAACCAAATGTTATTGCACTTTTGTTCATATAGCAGTACTTTTAAAATAAAAGTGCGCAATACACTACTTTTGAATTCATTATTGAATTTTGCGCATAACAATGTGATTAATACAATGTTATTCTTGACGATAGCCTATACCAATCTCACTTTTACCCAAAAAAAATTATATTACAACCATTTTCATGCAGAACTTCTCAGATGAAAGTCATTGCGAATATAAAATAACAAAAAATAATGTATTTATTAGTGCTGGGCAACGATTACAAATTGTAATCGTGGTTAATCGCATGATTTTCTATGATTAATCGCGATTAACTGCATTGTTATGCGCAAAATTCAAAAATAAATTTGACGATATCGCGTTGACTTGCCCAGCCCTAGTATTCATATCTCTCCTCCAGTGCTTCTCTCATAATCAGCTAACAGCCAAGGTGACTCCCGGCAGGTAAATCCATATTCACACAGAGTTGTCTTCCTCAAAACAATTAGGCAAAACCTTTGATGTTTCTTTCTCTAGTGCCTCTTTCCCTCAACTGGACCGCAGAGAAAAAAGAAAATAATAAACTTCAAAAAGGATTTTTTTTCTCAACTGGTACGTACATTAATTAACTGTAAATGACAGGATTAATAATTACACGCTGGAAAAAGTCCACTTAAAAAAACCCAATCAATACAAAGTGCTTCTGCTTGTTATCAGTAAAAAATCTGCCGATGGAACAAGTGAAGATTCCCTTGGTAAGATTTCTTAAAATAAAAGTATTTAGGCCTTTCAAAATAAAGAGAACTATATTTCATTATATATATATTAGAAAATGTTGTGTTGCATAATAAGCTGCAATGCTCAAAGTAGTAGCTGACTGTTCATAGTTGTCCCTTTGTGAGCCCATATGCTACCGACGCTAAGCTCACCTCAGGTGGGAGAGATGCAGGGGCAACTCACGGTCACAGAACGCAGTATGGTGTTCACACTGTACAGTCACACACACACACACACACACACACACACACACACACACACATCTATCCGCCTGGGTAATTGATGCAATTTCACATATTAGCTCATGCACATACGTGCTGGCAATTAATTGTCCGAGCTCTGGTTTAGTGATGAGCAGGAACAGGTGCACCATCATGTCAGTAGATGAGCCTCCTGGGCTCAGGGGGGCCTCACCTCCCATGAATCCGCTCTCTATGTTTCCCTCCGTCTATTCATTTAAACAACCTTTACTGGCTTTCATCTTATTCAAACGGACCCGATGATGCCATGGTGATGTCAGCTTGGACATAGTAGCTTCATGTATAACAGGACACTTGTTATCTGGTGGTGTGTAAAAAGTAAAAGATGTTTTCTTGAACTGTCCCGTTCTAAACATGTAGGAGCAGTGGGCTGATGTGAAGCTCCCTGGGAGAAACTTGAGGTTCAGTGTCTCGCTCGAGGACACCTCGACATGCGGACAGGGTGAGCCGGGAGTTGAACCTCCAACCTTGTGGTAAAAAGATAATAAAGACATCACGACCTCCGGAGGGAGCTCGAATTAGAGCCACTCCTTTGTGTCAAAAGAAGCCAGCTGAGGTGGCTCGGGCGTCTGATCGGGATCCTCCTGGACGCCTCCTTTCGGAGGTTTTCCGGGGCACCTCCAGCTGGTAAGAGGCCCTGGGGTAGTCCAAGCTGGAAAGATTATATATCTTGGCCTGGGAACGCCTCAGGGTTCCCCAGGAAGAGCTGGAAAACTTTGATTGGGGATGATGGAAGTCTGGAAGAACCTGCTAAGTCTGCTGCTCACACAACCCGGTCCAGTAAAAGCAGAAGATAATGGATGGATGGATGGATTACACGATTGCTCATTGACTTTGGAAACATCGTACATTTAGAAAGACATGTTGTCAAATGTCATCGGGTTCACTTTGAGGACAAAGTGAAGAGGCTGGATCTATGATGAACATCGTGTTCTTGTCAACTATTTTGTGCTCTCGTTGACGATTTTAATCATAAAGACATTGGTCCTATGGATATCAATGGTGATACCGCAAAAAAGTCACACCCACAAAGCGTGGTAAACAAGACGGTGAAGGTTTCATGACGGGTCGGGTGAGTTGCACTGAACACAAGCTTCCCCAGAGAGCAGGAAGTAGACAAAAATAAAATGTGAAATAACACAAAAATACAGATATTAGAACATAAGAGTAATATTTCTGGCCTGACTCTCTTTATAGAGGATATAATCTAACACTTGTCGGTGTTCTTTTCAATACACATGAAAAGAACCGTCTGTTGGAAGAAAATATGTTGCTATTGAGACAAACTTAGCTGAAAAATATATGAAGAAAGCACAGTTGTAGAGGGTTTAAAGTGCACCTTGAAAGCAGCTCAACTTCAGTATGTTCGGACATAATTTTTTTTTTCCCCCATTTCATTTCTATGTTGTCGCCGATGTCTGTGTGACGCATCGAGTTTCATGATGATAGTTCTGCAAATAGAAAATGCCACTGTGAAAGCAGCCCGCATGAACGGGGGGGGGGGGGGGGGGAAACATCCATCATACTTGTTTGTCACTGCTCCCAGAGCTGTTGCACAGAAACGTAGCAAGCTCAGTGAGTTCATGCCGACGTTGTTACCACGGTTACCGATGAAAGCTGATGATTACGCCGTCTAAACGGAAGATAATTCTGTGATGGAGAGGAATCTGCTCACTGGTAAATTACAAAGTACAGGAAGATCAGATTAGTTTAAAAACAGATCTGCCTGGCCTCTTACAGGTCCCTATATAACATATATGTCCGCTGTACAATGTATAACACTGTATTTAATGATTATAATCATCTAATGTCCTTCGCTAAAGAGATTTGTTTCCTATTAATGGTAGCACAAATATGCATGCTTCCACTGAGAGCCCATTCATGCACCTTATTGCAGCCCCCCTGTGTTTCATTGCTGGTGACAGATTTATAGCTCACCGCTGTAACTTCTACCAAAATTTCAAGAAAGCCTTAATTTGCTGCATAATAAAAAGTTACCCCATCAGCTCAGTTTCCTACGTAAAGCCTCTCTTCAAAAGACTCCCCCGCTGTCCGACAGATTTTCTAAACCTTTAGTGCACTTTGAATTACAGGAGCGGCTCATTTCAGACATCCATCACGCTTTCCCGGCTCTTGGAAGTGCTGCATTGAGGCGTTCGGGTACCGTGTTCGTAAAAACGGCTTTTCCGAGGAGATCGCAATTAGAGGTCCTTTGCACTGTGACTGCAGTTATTTCCATTTTGCTTTTTACTGTTTCAACTGAAGTCAGATTTATTTGTTATGAGCCCAAGTGTAGCGCTTCATAACGGGTGTCTACTGTTAAATGCATATTTTAAACCTGAGGAGATTCATTGTTGAAAATGAATTGCATATTAAGAGTTTATATACATATTTTCGTCTGAGGTATAATGTTTTTAGTCATTTAAATAAATGTCTTTTTTAGCTTGTGTTGATCTTTCAGCAATTACATAAATGTTGTGTTGACTATAACATCAATATGTAATGTGATGCTTTTACATACGCACCATTCCTCTGCACTGCTCTATTAGCATTGCAGCTACAGGCCTGTTTCATGGCAAACGACTTGCTCACTGATTATTGACTATTAGTGATTAAAACGATAATTATGTAAATATTCAGCAACCAACTCTTGCTGTGCCATGATTTATTCCCATGTATATTGAAGTAGAACATCTGTATGTAGTCAACAACTGACTGTCAAATCAAATAAAGAAAGTTCAATTGAATAATAACTCAATACTATTTATTGTCAGTTTTCAAATTCAACTGGATGAATTATAAATAATAGATACTCTAATAATAAATACACGTTCTTCTCATTTCAAGTAAAATTATTGACCGGATTAAAAAATAAATACATAACAGAAAGCTTTAAAATAATGTGCATCTTAAAATAAAGTACTTCATTTTAGAAAAAATTACTTTAATGAACTGAATAGCCCTGCAGTTTTAAATTCAGTTAATTCAGGTGTGAAGTGATGTCAATCAAAAAAAATATGATATTGTATTCTTCTCATCTTCTAAAAAGAGAAATTTGTGTTCAGGGACTTTATCTGTGGATATTAAACCACTAGTTTCAGCTCTATCCTCTCTGTTAACATCAATGTTTAGAAGTGAATTAACGTGTTAGGATTCTGATCATATTGGGCTCTTAGATCATTTATTTTTCTGTGACTTCATTTTAGATGTGAGTGGGTGAGTTTGCTCAAAAGATGTGATCTTTGTCTCGTAGTGACGCTTCACATTACAGCTTTTAATAATCGTCACGGTCTCTGAACATATGAGACACACTGGTTTTAATCTGCCCGTGGGAAGAATGAACCTATAAGAGTCTGTTCATTCTTGGTTAAAGGCTCTGGTCTCGTCCACATTTCTCTTTTTTCGAGCATGTCATGTGAAATAACTTCTCTGACTCACGTTCTCTCCGTCTGTTGGGTGTCTCTCCCCGTCTCTGCCCTGTGTGTGTTTATCTCACTAGAGTCGAGGGCGATAATTATCGGAATACCATTATACTTGATTGGCTGCGTAAAATAACGTGATACGCATGTAATTGGTCGATGTGTTTCCTGGACCGCTGAACAAGTCGTTAGCCGTAAAGGCTAGACAAGCTGCGCCGGTTAAAATAGATGTACTCTGTCAACATTTTATAATTCTCAATTATCTATTGGTTATAGGTCCAGGGTCCAGGTTGCGCCTGGGTCCGGACCTGGACCACGGTCCGCCTATTAGTGACCCCTGGCCTATAATATACAATGGTTTGATTTAGACTGATGAGAATCCTTCTGCAGTAAACAGTAGAATCATTAATTCACTGCTCATGGTGAAACAAGAGCAAACGTTTAAAGGCATCCTAATGATTTGGAAAGACATGTAACATCAAATAGTCTGAACTGAATAAAACAGACTACTAATCAGTAAGTACTCTGTAATAGCCCCCACCTCTGGAACACGTCCTGACTCAGAGTTTCAGACAAAACATTTTTTTTTTTCCTCCAAAAATATCCCAGGGTGACATCAGGCTGGACAGTTGCATGCAGGCCGGGGTCACAGGATCGAGGTGACATCTGGAGGCGAGGCTGTGCACAGTCTATTAACGCTGAGGCTGCGGCTGCCAGAAACACTTGCACAGAACCCACAGATGAAAGCCAAGCCAGTAATGACAAACAAATTAAGGCGGGTTACGCCGAGATGGAACCTGCAGATGTGTTCACTGTCCGTTTCCAGACATAAAAGCCGTTGTGGCGTCCAGATTGAATTACATTACTCGTTTGCACGGCAGCGCCAGAGCTCCCTTTTCATTGGGGCGGGCCGTCTGACAAAAGATCCACTTTATGAGCTCCGTGCTATACACGCAGAGCAGATGCTAGGCAAGGTGAGTTTTACACACCTCAATGACTCCTTAAGCCCTCTATCAGTGAGCAAACTGCTCTGATTTCCACCATTCTGCTCTAGCCTGCACTGCAACCCTCCATAATAAACCTTATGGTGTGAAAACAGGTGCCTGGATCATCCGCACAATCATCCAGCCAGGTGGACGGTTAGCCTAATGTCTGACTATCTCAACGCTTAAAGGATAATGCTGGTGTATTAGATATTTTTCCACATTGTCCCAAATCCCGAACTATCTGGTAGTTTCCAGCCTCTCAATACTTTCTGACTTCCTTGATGAAATTCTTGATGCAAAAAGAGGTTGACTTGGAATGACAAACTCATAGAGTTTTATCACCATCCCAACTCTACAAAGCACCATTGTAGCGCGTCATTCATGTTTTTCGGCTACAGCCTTAAGCAGCTTTATATTTTAATAAAAAAGTTCTGGTAAACCCCCAGTGCTCTACTTATCCATCACTAAATGACTGACAAAGTTAGCAACCAGCCATTGTAACATAGTGGAGCATTTAGCAGCTAAAGAGATACATCATTTTCTTAGTGTGTGGAGACCAAAAACAGAGCTAGGAGAGCAAATATCGGACTGACCTTCAAACATCAAGTGGACAGACATGACTCCCAGTGAATGGAAATGTTGCTGCTGCGTGTGTAGATCGCCAACAGTACGCTAAGCAGCCATAACACATTTAGAAGATAATATCACAATGTTGTGTTTAGCTTGGTCTGCTATCCCAAGGAGCCAGAATCCATTAATACACTGTTAAAAAAGACTCAGTAACATCCTGAGAAAGCTGGGCACTGTAGTTTTCAGCAAACGTCACTCAAACGTAGTATTTGTTTGGGACTATTTTCAGTCGCTGAACATTTGGACATTTGTGTCCTCCTCAACATTAAAGTTATTACGGTTTTAATATATTCACTCTCTGCAGGATTGGCACTCGTCTTTTCATCCTTTTCATTGTGTGTGTGTGTGTGTGTGTGTAGTAAGCCGAGAGTGTGTAGTAGCGGCGAGCTAGCTGTTAGCATTATTGGCGCTTTGTCGTGCAATGACCAGCTGAAACTTCAAACCACCTCAGGGCAGTAGAAAATGTCCCTCTCAGTCACAATGTCATTGTTTCCTTACAGTCTGGAGTCAACATGGTGACCAATAGCAAAGAATAGCAACAGCTCTTCACATGGGCAGACGGTGAGTCATGACTGCGGTAAAAGTAGATTAGGGGGGAAGAAAGACACTCTGGATGTGACACTTAGAGGTCACACATCACACGTTTTCTGCTGGTGCCTCTGCACCTCATGAGGAAAAAAAAGTCACGCAGCATGCTGTGGCCCGCCAAGACCTGGAGCTGACGACAGCAGACGTCTGAAAGAATTAATGAGGTCAGCCATTTTGATCGCTTAACAATATGATTTCGCAGCGTGTGGCCCGGGCTGTTGTCTGCCGGAGGAGAGGAACACATGACTTTTGCCTAATTAACTTGTGCCGCTGGTGACGAATCGGACCCTTGGCATCACTGTATGGACCTGCTGAAGTTATCGGCCGCTTGAGTTGCTGCTAAAGTCATCATTAGAGAAAAAGCCGTCGGCTACTTTCCTCCCCAACCTGTCATATTATGCTTCATTTTTACCTGCTCTCTGCTCTTTAGCAGTGGATCTTGTGGCAGAACATCTGGCAGTGGTTCAGGGTGAGGGCAGCTGAAGATCTGGTTGCTGTGTTTTCCCTATCGAGGTGTGCAGACAGCGCTGTGTCACTTGTGTCACTGTGGCAAACACAGATGATGCGATCTTAGGGCAAAGCTGTTGCTTTAGATGTAAAAATAAAGTAAAAAGTGAGAATGATTTGCTTTGCTGCTCTGACTTGAAGAGCAAAATGTGAAAGTTGTGATAAAAATGTCACAGACGTGCTCTCAAAATCAAATATAGCCCTGAATAGAATGTATTGCAGTCTGTATGAAAATAAATACAAACTTTACACATACTAGGCTTGTTTTTTAATAAATCGAGTCTGGCCTAATTTAAACTTAAATGTAATGAATTCAACTTTATTCAAACCTAACCCTTGTAGCCAATCCTAAACTACTTAGTAGTTCAGACAAAGAGCTTTTGCCAATGTAGAGGTTATCAAGGTCTCAAGAGCAGAACCCTCACTAACTACAGTGAATCACCATTGTCACTGACCGAATCAGTAGCTTTTAACAGTGGGGCTCCTCACTGGTAACTGAGAGCACTGCTGTCAGATCAGCTGTTATTAACAGTGCTCTACTTCCTGGTTAAAACGTATTTAAAGGCCATGAGAGATGTGATAACTGTTGGAAACAAGTGGCTGCTGAGCTGTGAAGCTCATAAACAGTGTTGTGTAGGACTGGATTTGTACTCATCTGAACATAACGTGATGACCCACCAACAGACTGAACAGAATAGATAGAGTAAATAGATAAAGTAGTGCTGGTCAACTTAACGCGTTATTATCGCGTTAACGCATTAATTCATTAACGCCGACAATTATTTTATGGCGCATTAACGCAGTTTTATTTTAAATGCAATACACATCGTTGATGCCAGCAAATCACCCACCCAAGCAAACGGTGGAGGGAGGCTCCGGCAGACTACGTTGGATGCAGCGTGTGGGAGAAGTATAGATAAACTAAAGACAAGCTAACAGATGCCACAGCGAAGTGGATAGATACAAACTGCAGGCCAATTGGTATTGTGGAAGATGTCGGTCTGAGGAACGTTCTCAAGGTGCGTTCGCGTCGCGTTTGGTGTGAACGCACCTGTAGGATCGCAACGAATGACGGCACGTATGAGCCTCCCTCAAGACGCACTGTCACAAGAACACACGAGTTGTATGAAAAGAGGACTACAAAAGCGACCGTGTTACAACGTGCACCAGCTGTTTCTCTCACTGGAGACTACTGGACATCGCTGGGTAACCATAATCACCTCGGAGTTACAGTGCATTACATTGATGAACAGTGGGAGCTGCATTCACATGCTCTGACTGTCATGAAAACAGAAGACAGACATTTTGCTGAAACGTGCTGCGGAACATTTTATTCATGTTGCACAGCAGTGGAACGTTTCAAATAAAGTCAGCACACTGAGTACAGATAATGAAGAAATATAACTGATACTGCGTAAAGGGAATACTGCTGTTAAAAAGAACCTGATTTGTTTAGAGTGTTTTCAAACCAAATGTTATTGCACTTTTGTTCATATAGCAGTACTTTTAAAATAAAAGTGTGCAATACACTAGTTTTTAATTCATTATTGAGCTTTGTACATAACAGTGCGATTCATCGCAGAAAATCATGTGATTAATCGCGATTAAAAAATGTAATCGTTGCCCAGCACTAATAAATATAAAAAATGCATATATAAAAATGCACAATATATACAATGAAATAGAATAATATTAAAATGAACTAACTAAACAATAACGCAAAGATTTAACCAAACAAAACAAACAAACAACAGTGTAGCAGAGTTATAGTCGTGTGATTGATTTGGCCAGAGATGATTTATTATAAAGTCTTATTGTAGTGGGTTGGAATGATCTCCTGTATCTGTCCTTGTGACAGCGGAGCTGGATGAGTCTGTTGGAGAAAGTGCTCCGCTGTCCCTGCAGCAGGTGGTGGAGAGGGTTATCCAATATGGATAATAATTTCTCCAGTGTCCTCCTCTCTACCACCTTTTCTAGAGTGTCCAGTTTGCAGCCAATGATGGAGCCGGCCTTCTTAACCAGTTTGTTGAGTCTGTTGGTGTCTCCGGCTCTAATGCTGCTCCCCCAGCAGACTACGGAGAAGTGAAGTGCACTGGCCACAACAGACTGATAGAACATCTCCAACATCTTGCTGCACACATTGAAGGTCACGTTCAGAAGCAGGTGATTTCTACCCACTCCACAAAGTCATCCACTTGTGCCCTGTACTCCTCCTCCCCTCTGTCCCTTATACACCCGACCACTGCAGAGTCACCAGAGAACTTCTGCAGATGGCATGACCCCGAGTTGTACTGGAAGTCAGTGGTGTACAAGGTAAACAGGAAGCGAGACAGAACAGTTCCCTGTGGAGCTCCAGTACCACTGACCACCGTATCAGACATCACATGGCCCAGTCGGACAAACTGTGGTCTGTCTGTCAGGTAGTCAGTGGTCCAGGAGACGGTGGACGTGTCCACCCCCACCACCCGCAGCTTCTCACTCAGCAGCAGTGGTTGGATGGTGTTGAATGCACTGGAGAAATCAAAGAAAGTGATTCTCACAGAGCCACCGGTTCCATCCATGTGCGACTGAGCTCGTTGCAGCAGGTAGATGATGGCTTCGTCCACTCCTACATGAGGCTGGAATTCAAATTGCAGAGGGTCCAGTGAAAAAAAGTTGCCTTTGACACAGTCAGCAGACGATAGCAACGATTACCCACGACGTTTCCATCTACTCAAACTGCTCCTACACATTACCTACCGATGCTTTGACGTTTAGCATGACTTGCTAGTTTTCTATATGTTGTGTTGGAAGAGAGAAACACAGTACCCTGGTTTACAGCAGCTAATGCAATAGATTGGACTGACTAAGACATGGCCTGTTGTGCTTACACACTGGATTATAACTAATCATTACAGGTAGATTATGAAGTATTTTCCCACGTTTGAGCTGTAGTTTGAATATTGGATAACATGCAACCGCTCTTTTACATAGAGCTACTTCAGGTTGGCGATTGTTATTCCTGGGATTACCCCGTGACATTGGATTTGATACTTCATCATTCTGGTTCTTTAACAACAGCGGTTGTTTTCATAGCCCCGGGACACGGCATCTCCTCTGTCCTTCATTGATTGACTTATTGAAAGAACGGATCATCCGCACCCTCGTCGGCACATTATATGCCTTGGCCTGGCCCCTGCTTATCTGACAGGCTCCGGCATCATAAAGCTGATTGGAGTGGCAGACCTGCGCTCCTCAACACCGGAGATGGCCCCTTTAGTGGCCGTAAACGACAAGCTGACTGACAGCCTGGGATTTAACCCTAATTACATCTGGCTAACCGGAGCCGAAACGGAGCATTTATAAGGAAAGCCCTTCCGCCAGTGCAGCCTGTGAGTTCCATACGATCTCTGGGAGCTTCTCCCGTATTTCTCTTTCGTTTTATTCCTTGTCTCCGGGGTCTGACAAGCTTCATGGGGGGAAAAAACCCCCAAAACAACGTCATGCTTACCATCGACGTTCAATAAACAGGTTTACGGGGGCAGAACCAGCACAAAACCCTGCGGAGATCATGACAGCTCAGGGAACAGATATCGAGCCGAGTCTGGCGTTAGGGCTGTCGTTCCAGTAGAGCTGCTGATGACCACATTCTAACACCCCCCCCCACACACACACACACACAACCAGGTTATCATATAAATGAAATCAGTGTAGCCTAATCTGTCATGTGCCTCTGCTGCTCCACGAGGGCGGCTACTGCAAGTGTAATGGTGCTACAGAATTGTAATTCTCTGTGTCTGGAACCTCTTCTCTGTTTCCTCTAACCTCCACTCCTCTCAGCCTCTCCTGGCCTTTTCTCTCTTTGCGATCGCTCTCTTTCACCTCTGTTTCTTCGGCCACCTCACGCCTCCACACCTCCCCGCCGGGCTCCGCTCTCTCTCTCTCCTCCTCTCATTTCTGGCGATCCCTGTGGGGAGATCGCAAGCCTGGCAGGGCCCGGCTGCTTTATTGAACAGCGTCTCCTCATCTTTCTTTTTATCGAGCGGCCCAGCCGTCGGCGGGCCTGCCAGCCCGTTCCTATTGCACCCCATTTGTCTTCATGTTCGGGCCGCTTTTTCTCTGCTGCCCACTGACGGACAGCCCGCCTTGTTCTGTTACAAAGCGGCACGTGAACACTGTGCGTGTCCACACACTGAGAGACAGCACACACACACACACACACACATACCAATACATGCACACACATACCGTACCAGATGTCATATTGTATAATATGCAATGTGGGGGAGCTGAGGTTCTGGCAATGCATCATTTTTTGTATGGATTGAGAGAGTAATTTGCCCCCAACCACATATGTTCCAAGCTCAGCTTGGAAACCCTCGCACGTGCCGATATGCAGGACTGCACAGATGTACAGTTTGGGGCATGTTGCTGTAACTCCACAGAGTGAACTCCATGTTGAGATACACATGAGAATAAAAAAACATTAAAGTGCTGGACACAACCCGCGGTTACCTTTGTGACAAAGCTCTACTTATTAGATGATGAACACATATTCCTATGAATTCACCACAATAAAAGTCAGCCTTATTTATATTCATTGAAATATAATTTTAATTTTGAAGCAGCAACGTCAGGAAACATTGGGTTCCATTGTCTGGATTCTGCATACATGCCTTCCACACCCCACTGAGATCTGAATTTAATACTAGCCAGGCCACTTCATTATGCGGTCTTGCTGATCGGATTGCAAAGAGAGCAAGATCCGATCTCGGGGCATACAGACTTGACAGTTAATGTGTTCCTGGCATGATCGGATGACCACGGCCAGAGAGGAGGATGCTGAGGAATCTACTCAGTATTCTGGACAATGCCTCTCATAAGCTGCACGCCACACTTGGAGTTACTTCAGAGCACCTTCATCTGTAGACCGAGACCACCGAGGTGCGCCACAGAAAGTCACCAACGGCCATCAAACTATATTAATCCTCCCTCCTCTGCATGAAGGACAGCTGAAACATCTCTGACAACAATAATATCCATATTATGTGCAAAGAGCTTTTCAACATCGCGCAATATTACTTTCAATATACTCTGTGCACTACAATGACTTTATTACTTTTCAATATTATTGCCAATATTACTGTCAATATCATGCACAATATTACTTATTAGTTATCACTTCTTATACACTATAATTTGACTTTGTTTTAAATATTATGTTGTTGTAAATAACTATTTTTTATTATATTTACCTTATTCTTATTGCTATTCTATTTGTCAGTAGTACTTTGTATGCACTTAATAATCATTATTCTATTTTTACTCTATTGGTTTTCTTAAGCTTCCTTTGTAATTTTTGTATCAATCTCTGGCACAAGAATTTCCTTCAGGAATAATAAAGTCTTCTATCTATCGCATCTTATCTGAAGCTCTTGTGTTGACTAGACCAGGTCTTTAGTCCACGCTGCCACAAACGTCAGCAGACTCCCACAGAGAGGCTTGTGTCGAATCCCATGAAAAGATATGAATGACACTCTTAACGGCAAAGTAAATCGTCCGAGGAGGAAAATCAATTTAGAAAATTGCTTGAATTCTTGCAGGCCCGTTTCATTGTCATTAAGAGATCCCACAGAAGGGAGGGGATGAGATGAATGTCTCCTTGTGCTTAGGGGGCATGTGCATAGCTTATACAACGGCCTCAGAGGGCTTATTCATTTTGTCTCTGTTCTAGCAACCTCCGCTGGTCCTTTTTCTCTGCCTTTTAAAGGCACCGTGAGCAACAGCGAGGGAAGAATCGATAAGAAACTCTCAAGAGAAATTCACTCAAAGTCTAATGTCGACTTTCACAATGTTGAGGAATTCTGTCTGTTTGCTCTGATGTGGGATCCAAAGAATAACTGCCTTTTGTAACAACTTTAAGACTGCCATAATCTCTGATATTACCCATAACAACTTCAAGTAGCAATTATTTTGTATTCATCAACGGCACATGAATGCAACACGCCACTGTAGTGACGAAGTGAACAGATGTTGTCATTATCTTCAGCCAAGATGTGCACAATGCATGAATTCCGCTCCCAGTCGCTCCTTTGTTTCCTGCAGACTTTTGTTGCCCAACAACAGCTTGAATTAGATCACTGTCCAGTGTTTTTTGCTCTGATGATTAGCTCATGAGCTACTGCAGGCGCTCGTGATCGCTGAGGCGTGAGCGGAACAAGATACAGCCAAGAGAGTGGACTTGTTGTCATGCACAAGTCATCCGATAGCCATCTGTTCCGGCATGTAGAACCACTCTGTGCGGGAGCCTTCAAACGCATCCCAGGGGCACCAGACGTTCAGCCGCCGAGGGGAACAGAAGCTGTGTAACTACTTATTTAGGCCATGTTGTACAGGAGTGTAGCTCAGTGGCCGCATGGATGAATTTAAGACCAATCTTGTTACTACAGAAGTGCTCTGGAAAAACAATCGCAATCAATTTTAGACACACAAGCAATTTGACTCCATTTGACAGTAGCTGTCAATATCTTTACACCAACTCGTTCTCGCTCTTAACATGTGAAGTGACGCAGCTTGGTCCTCGCTGTCTGAGTATGTGACGCAGCCACCCTGCAAGGCACCCTGGGGCAGAGCTTAGAAAGTCCACACACTGGAGCTGGAGGTGGACGGGTCAACCCAATACAGGACTTTCATCCAGGAAACTGTGTTCCGTGTGAAAATGAAGCTTAGCGGAAGTTCTGTCAGAAAGACTCTCTTTTCACCCGTTCATTCATATCTGTCTTCGCCGTCTACTCTTGTCAGCTGATTATGGGTATTCACTGAAGTTAACCAACCCAAATTCGGCCACGATCCCCCCAAGCCAACCACATCGTTGCTGCCAAATGTTTTAACTGTTCTCCTGCTGTCCGTTGGCATTTCAGTATGAATCGATGCAACCCTCGTCCACCCCAGTCACTTCCGGTCTCCATCATATCCAGAGCCCAGTCCTGCTCCTCATCCCATCACTAGATCTTCAGCACCACCAGTGTCAGGACTCTGGGGGGAACATCCCTGATCTAACCAAAGCATCACTACCCCCTTTTAATACTATGTTGCGACGCAGTCTAACCGCCAAAGACTATTCGCTATTCATCTTTCATGTACCCAAAATAAATTGTTATTCACTCCAAATGAAGTCTCTCCTGTTGAACTACTCAGTAACTAAAAGTAAATATCAGTCGTTGGGTGACCGTGGCTAAGTGGAGAGAAGGGCCGCCTTTCAATCAGAGGGTCGGCGGTTCAATCCCGGGCTCCTGCTCTGCTAGTCTCACGTCAATGTGTCCTTGAGCAAGACACTTAACCCCAAAATGTATCCCGTAGCTGCGTCTACGGTGTGTAGATAGATACTGAATTGTAAGTCGCTTTGGATTAAAGCTTCTGCTAAATGACTGTAATGTCGTTAATCAAGCTAGTCTTTCGTCAAGCTAACGTCAACTTTACTTTTACATTGAAACAAAACTACTTGATTAGTGTGGTATGGTCCATGTGTGCTACTGAGCAGCATACATCATGCATATTCGGGGGTCACTGGGACAACATGTAGACATCTATAGCCATCTATGGATGTGGGACAGAGGAATAAAGAGTGTTCAGGTGTTTTGTCCACCTCGGGCTGTTAGTGTTGCAGCGCTGCCTCCTTTATGACAGCCACAGGGCAGCATTTCCCTGAATGTGTGAATGAAAATTAGTGTGTGACACCAATATGAGTGACTTCTAACTTCCAGGGTGGCAAAACAATACAGATATACAGAAGGAAGTATTCTTAACATTCATGGTCTTCAACAGGGATTTCTTAATTTATATGATTATTCATATTTCTTGTTTTTTTTTTCCAGTTTGGGGCTGTAGCGTTGGTGATAGTTAAGCTTCATGTCTCAGTTGCTAGCTTCACTGTTTTCTGAATTAGATAACTTTTCAGTGGCTTAGCTCTTTTGATCAAGTAGTGAGGTGGCGTCCACACAAGCTACATTTTACTGAGCATTTCTGAAGCAGGACAGGTGAATATTTCTACGCTAGTAAGGTGCATTATTGTCCATGGATGTTAGAAGTTTGCGTTGATAGTTGATAGTTGATAGTAATATAAAATATATATTATAATTTATTTGTATTAATATTTTTTAATTATATAATTTATAATGGGCTTATATATTATGGCTGGGCAAGTTAACGCGTTACTATCGCGTTAATTAATTAACGCTGGCAATTATTTTATCGCGCGTTAACGCATTTTTTTTTTAATTATTAAGCAGACATGTTTAACACAAGAACCGCAGCGAGCGGTGAACAGCTGTGTTTGTGTGCCGTCTCTTCCTTCTCTTCCTGCCGCTTCCCCCAGTGACACGCCGGAACCCCCCCTTCACTCCGTCACCGTCGGCCCCTCCTGTCTCACTCACACACACACTCACACACACACACACACACACACACACACACACACACACACACACACACACAACGTGACAATATCGAAATACATATTATCGTGTTTTTACATAAACACGACAATATGACAGACTCCCTCCAGGTTCCCATGCTTCACCTACATTCCCCTGGGTCCTAAGTCCCTCCGGTACAACTTTTTATCACCTTCTATGTACCAACGTACATTTACAACAAATACCACACATATTACACGGTAATCAGCGTCGCATATGTGTCTGACATGTGTTTTTATTTTTTATTTGGAATATGTATAATAAGCATATCATTTAGTTATTGCTACTGAGAATTTAACAAACATAAATAAAGGAAAAAATAGGTTTGCAGTTTTCAAGGTGTATATTTCAAATTCCTCCCCCCCGTCTGGAGCAGACAAACGTTGCCTGATCGGTAGGTGATTATATTTTGCTAGTTTATGTACTTTGGTGTTAATTATTATTATTCTATTCATTTGATGTCATCCTGTATCACGGGGGGACTTTTGGCGGGTTGGAGCAGAGCTTTGGCAGAAAGTGGCTAACAGCTAACCCTGCTCACCTGCAAGAACGCCGCTGTTTATGAAAAATACCAGTTCGAGGTGTTCAGATCAAATCAGGAGTTGGCAGTCTCTCGAGCTGTTGTAGCCAGCGGTGTAAACCTTCAGCGGTGAGTGTGAACAAGCCTCCTGAACAGTGTGATTACAGAGCAGGACATGGCTAGGGGCTGTTTGAGTTCATGCATGTTAATACGAGCGTGCACTTTTGCTGTGGGCTGTCATGAATATTGATCCGTGTGTGTACAGAGATGTGAGTCGATGTGTGTTTGTTTGAGGGTTGTGTGGGCGTGGAGCATGTATAACTGTATAAATCAGGCTGTGCGGGGTCCACTGTGACTGTTTGCTGCTGCCATGGCCCGATTTCTTAGAAGTGATCGTTAAAATTTCACCTTGAGCAATTACTAGAGGTTACTTCAAGTGGAAAAAAAAGTTAGTGAGTTTACTTGGTAAATATTAAGAATAAGTATAAGAGATTCATTTAAATGTAATATTGTATTTATTGTAATGAAGCGGCCTGTTTCTTTTCTTTGGTACTGTCGTCTTGTTTGCTTTCATTTCGCAGTTTTGAAGTGTCCTTGTTTCCATGCCAACTTGATTTTATTTGTCATGTGCAACAGCTCTACCTTGACAAAACAAAATAGACAAAGTATCTGATTGCATCCATTCAAAGTTTTCCAGCACTCTAAAGCTTTTATTTGATATACTACTGAAGTGCCTGTTCAGGGTGTTGCTGTTGGAAGCGCCGACCCGTTCGCATCTTTCTGATTACTTAGCCCCTGAAGTGTTGCTCGCAGCGTTGTCGAGAACCGACCCCACTGTTCGTTGACTCCAGGGAAGTGAAGGAGAATTTGGTTGTTATGTTAGTATCTCTAACATCCAGCGGCAAAAAGTGAACAGCAGGCAATGAGCCGGTAAAGGTTTATACTCCGCCGTAGTGAAGCCAGCGCGAGCACCAGAAAATGACCTAATCAAAGGCAATATAGTGATGCATGAATATGAGATATGCATTTACTGATATTTACGTTTGTTTTGTTTTGCCGGTTTTACTCGTCTTTTCGATTCTTGACAGTTTTTGTACGCCTTCTGGCGCTTCGGAGGATAAGTCAACGAACAGCGCATTGAGTCTAACGCCTCCGTGAATGCTCGGAGCTCGGGCGCCATCTGCGGAGGCTCGCGCCACGGTGCCAAGCGCGATTATACTGCTGAGCCCCAGTGCTATTCAAAGTTTGGTAATATTGAAAGTGCCGTGTCTGTAAATTGCACAAGCCAATCCCTAACCCGGAGCCAGCGCCCCGTTCATTCTTATGAAAGTTGCTTAGTGGAACAAACAAAAGTTTGACTTCCAAGTATAGACTTTAGATGAAAATACCCGGATCTTCTACATTATGGGGCCGATAAAACAAGCACACGATAGTGTTTCCTTTAACCCCACCTCCCAGCCCTCGGTCCAGCCTCGTTCTCACTCACATGAATGGGGGAAGGAGAATAACTTTTAAATTTGCTTCAAAGCCTGACGCTCTTCCTTGGGGAAGATACTCTGTACTTTTAGGAAAGAATGTTTTATGACTGAACAATATTACAACATCAATAAATGTCATTTGATAAACAAGTAGTGCTCGAATTTGGTGAGAAATAACTAAGATAATCCTGGGAATTAATCACTTTACAATCAGGGTGAAACCGTACGGTTTATTTGTTTGTGAATAAATGCAGCAAATCTTCAAGACCAGTGAAGAGACCCAAGCTAAATTCCTGCGTCTTGTTTTCCACCTGATTAAAGTTAAGGGGATTAGCCACGAAGTTAGCGACAACTTTGGCCCAGGCTAACTTAAGGTGGACCAGCTATTCTCTTTTTATTGACTGAGTTTTGGTGTAGTGTAGTGTCCAGTCGGGCGTTTGTCTTAAAGTCCCAGTGAGTGGAAGGTTAGAGCATCTTTAACCTCTGTGCTGTATTCAGTACAGTATTCTCCAGTGAAAGTTAATATTTGATAGGAACGCCATTAAGTGGGCAGGCTTATAATGCCGTGCAATTGTCATGATCTTGGTTTTGTTCCTGTTTTATTTTGAAGTCCCCTTCCTCTTGTGTCCCGTGTTGGTTTGTCTTTGTAGTCTTTCCTCCTGTGTTTGTCATGTCTCGCCCTGTTCCCTTGTTAAGTTTCTATTCTATTCTATTTTTTTTTTTTTTGTCATTTTAGTATTTCCTGTTTTATTGTGTGTTCCTCACCTCTCCTCTCATTTCAGATCACTTCACTTCCTGCCTTTGTGTGTTTTCCCGCCACTGTGATTGTCTGCCCCGCCCCTGATTGAATCCACCTGTCTGTCACCTCCAGTGTATTTAAACCCTGTGTTCCCCTTCTCTGTGTCGGTTTTTCTGCTATGCTTCCTGTATGTGTCCCGTGTTTGGGTTTCTGATTCACCTGACCCTGTTTCACGTGACATTTTCCTGTTTCTGGATTTTCAGTACTCACTTTTGGTCCTAGTTTTGGATTAGTCTTGTTTTTTAAATCACTGTTAATATCCTTCTGCTCCCCGAGTCTGTCTGCATTTGGGTCCATCTCCTGTTGTCTTTTTTGCAAAACCATGACAGTGATACGGAACTACAAAGCACTTTGGGTCCACACACACAGTTCTCCCTCATCACTAAGAGTTGCAGATTGATTGATGCATGGATGTCATGATATTGTCATGATATTGTTGGTTGAAATTGGTTGGTTTTAGCTTGCCTAAATACACATCTTATTTGGTTTTACAGGAAGAAACAATTGGACTTCTTTAATATATGAAGGATTTTTTTTATTTTAGCGTATGTTTTTAAATAGCTTTACAACATGACCTGAATGGTTAACAAGGCGTTTTTAATTTCATCTTGACTTTTTTACACTGGCCCAAGCCTAGTGAGGTCATTTAAAACACTTAAATGCATGTCTGCCTTTTTATATATATATATATCGGCGTGCCAACCTGTATGGGTTAGAGAGCCCCGTACAGATGCAACACTATGATAGTGATCAATAACAGTCGTGCTAGCAGAGTGACCTGCACACCCAGACCACAGACCCACAGACCACTTAGAAATACGTCAGCCGACTACTAACAACTCCTCGGCTTGTTATCCCCTCCCTTGGGCCTCCGTGCAGTACGGAGTGCTAAGGGCAGCCATAGCCCCATATATGTATCTTTTTATATATATATAAATATCTGCAGTGGGAGGCGGAGTTTGAAGGTGACGGACAAAGTCTACAACTCTCCAAAGTTGCTCAAGGTTGAAGCTCACCCCCGAGGCTTCTCACCGAGAGCAGGGAAAAGGACAGAATGACAGCTGTGAAATGAATCGACCCACACCTAAAGTACCACGACAAAGAGGCGAAGAGCTGTGTGCTGGATGCTTTTGTTGGTCAAATTATAGGACGGTCACGCATTTTCAGACATCCTTCCACGTTTGCCATCATAGATATCTGCTGATCACTTTGAAATGACGTGATACATTGCCTGGCATAGAATTTTTATGAAACTTTTTTGAACTTTGTTGTTGTAAACAATTACTAATTACTTCACCACTAGTGTGGGTCTGTTTTGAGTGTGCGAATGTCCGCCACGTAGGGTATTTGTTACAAGTGAACAGCTCCTCCAATTGGATTCATTCATTCATCTTTTTAGTGAATCTGGAGGAATGCTTTGCCCTGGTGACTCATGACTCTCCCATATGAAGACGTGAACAAGCCATTAGGTGAGTTATGAATGATGCCATGTCAGCTGAGCACTGCTAGAGAGCACCACATAGCCAGTGGCTGTTTGTAATTGTTCACCGGGGTTGCAAGTACGGTCGTTCATCACCAGGTGCAAGGTGAAGCTGTGCACCAGCGATGTGACAGAATCCTGAGGCTCATTAAGGCTTTGTGTTTTGTCTGCACTTATTTGAAGGGCATTTGGTGCACTGGAAATCCAACAGTGCCATTTTTGGTGTAAATGATGACCATATTTTTCAGAAGCTGCCTGCTCAGACCTTGTCATCAAGTAGGCTATCCTCACAAGACTATCAACAACAAAGCTATTAGTGATACAAAATCTGTCAGGGAGGAGGTCAGGTTGGATTATTCGGTCGACGAATTGTGCGACTGTTTGTCCCCCATTTTCTGTTGCCAGATTGGGCAGCATTCAGAAGTTGTACTGCATTCCAATAAATTGTCCCTCCTCGGCTCGGCTTCCATCTTTTGAAAGAAGTGAGAAATGATCAATGTAACTTCATCCGAGCACTTGTTGGAGATCATTTTTCTATATTTGAAACATGGGTTGAGGCGTACCTAATTAGCCCATCGCTAAGTCACGCCCCTCGTAGTGTAGCATCAGCACAATCCACAGAACTATCCGGCTCTGCTCCATCAACTCCAATGGTTTTAGATTTACATTTTTAGACTGATTTTGTGGATTTGAAGCTAGTCATGGTTAAATGTTGTGTAATAGTGATACTCGTTACCCTGAGAGGTTGGAAGGAGATATACGTTTTCTAAAATGTTACTTTTCTACGTAAAAACCTGTGGATCTAACATTAGCAGAGTACAAGCTAACATTAGCAGAGTACAAGCTAACATTAGCAGAGTACATTAGCACGTCATTAACTAGCGTTGGTGTTTGGTTGTCACCATGGGGTTTTTTTGCAGCCAGAAGTGACACAATCGCTTGGAGCTAAGTACAACCAAACAATGAATAAGAGAAAACACACATTGAAAAGGTTGGAATTGTAAGATGGAAACATAGGCCAACTCCCAATGTCCTCCCTAAGCCCTGAACCCTCAAGGACTTAATTGACGTCACTTGGTAAGTGGTTGAGTGTGAGAGGCTGCAAGGGCTCGAAATGGTATAAATAGGAATGGGACAGCACTTTGTGTCATCTGACGTCGTCTTGACAGCCTCGCAAAACATGTTGCGTGCCATTGTGAGTTTGGGAATTTTGATTTTAAATGTATTTATTTCTTCGTGGCCGAGGAGGCGTCGACTGCCCGATTTCAATGTCTTGCAGGCTCTTGTCTTACAGAGTGGACAAGAGGTCATTTTCAAATCTATTCACTTGTTTCTGTCAGAAAAACAAAAATGTTTAGACATTGATGAATAAACTTTATATATGCTTTAATTTCATGTGTTTTATGTACCATCTTAAATCCTTATTGATGTAGTGTTTCTGTGTAAATTCAGGCATTCCAGTGCACTCACTATGCCAGGCTGAACAGCCTTGTGCCAGTCCTCAGGACCTACATGAATGTGGAACGAGACATGGGGATTGACTTTAGGGTGTCCAGAGAGGCCTTCAACGGCCTTCTAACCATTTTGCACCAGGAGAGGGATCATGGCTGGGGACACCATTTAGAGGTCCTTATTTATGTGTTTTGGCTGGCTCATGGGGTGTCTTACCGGGTGACTGCACAGGCTTTTGATGTGCCAAAGTCCACAATTTGTAGAGTTGTGGACAGAATTGCTAAAGAGATTTCGTCACTGTAAATCTAAAGTCATCTTCTTCCCCAATCCTAACACCTTGGAGGAAGTTGGACAGCTGGCACAGCATGACGCCTTCAATAAGGCTGTGGGAGCCATAGATTGCTGTCACATTAGAATTAAACCACCAAAACATAACCAGTGTGATTATTACAATTACAAGCAGATTCACTCTATTCAACTGCAAGGCATCTGTGACTCCTCTGGGAGATTTCTGGACATTTTTGTTACAAGGAAGGATTTAGGAGCGCTTTAATAAAAAGCATGCCAGAGCCCGTTCTATAGTTGAGAGGACATTTGGGGTCATGAAGGTATATGGTGGCGGGCCACCTTATTCAAGGCGCTGGAGGTTAGGCCCAAGTTCTGTTCTGAAGTTGCCCAGGCCTGTGCGATCCTTCACAATGTGTGTCTCAGACATGGGGATGTCATGGAAGAGCCAGAGCTCCAGCCTGAGGAACCTGGTCCCCCCCTGCTCCACCTGATGACATCCAGGAGAAGAGTGGGACCCACATGAGGGTGTCCAGCTGCTCCTGTTTTTTTTCCCCTCTCTCTCTTCCTCCCTTTCGTCCAGCTCCCTCTGCCTCTTCTCCTGCCGTTCTGTGTACTCCTGGAGGTACTCCAAAACCTAATTTCGTCTTTTGGGGGGTTTTGGCCTTTTGGAACCCCCAGACCTTTATGGGATGGATGGCCCTGGAGCAGAGGTACTGGGCTCCTCATCGGGCTCCTCTGCAACATCTGAGTCTTCTCCTGTGGCAATGAGATTTAGAGGCTGGATGGTGTCTCTCTGCCCCAGAGCCTTGTGCATTGCCTCAAAGAAAGGCCAATTCCCAGCTGTCATTTCGCCACCCTCTGTCCCTGATCCGGTCTTGGGTAAAAGCAGATCCTGAGTGTACAGTTAGAGTAACACAGTACATCTTTTTATGAAGCCTTACTTATTAAGACTAGAGCCAGATCATTCAGGAAGATTCACTATGAGTGTAAAGTAAACCCATATACAGAAATAGCCTATGTGATCCAGTAGCCCATTCACCAGGTATACATTTGGTTCACCCTGTACTTCTTCTTTAGGTTTTCCCACTTCTTAGTGGCTTGAATGGTTGTGAGAAAAGGGTTAACTTGTGGAATGCTATGACAAGGCAGTATGAAATACATAAATAATACAAAATGAAGGTGGTAAACACATATGCAACTGAGATATGATTATTATAACATTTGGAACTCTATTTTTGATTCTGTTTTGAAACGGTTGCCTCATAGAATATAATATGTAAACGGAGTATATCATAAGCTTGTGCCTCAGCTTTTTGCTTTTCTCTTTATTTAATGTCTTGTTATTGTTTTATTCTTTCGTGCATTCTTGCGGAGAACTGTCAATAAGGACAGAAATAAATTACTCCTACTGCTAGAGCTACAACTAGAAGTTTACTAGCTGAATACTTACTCAAAACCTTGAGCAGAAGCATTTCTGTGCCCAGTAAAATTAGGCTCGTTCTCCATCCGTAGGTGGATAAATTGAAGGATTTGCTGTTCGCAGTAATGTTGTTTGATCAGAGCACTTTTTTTTGTAGTTGCGGTTGTTCCGTCCTTGATTACCGGTGGCTTCTGTTGTTGTTTTTTTACCGCTACGCCTGGAAATCCGGTACTTAACGTCACGTTGCTATGACTTGTGGGTAATTCCTTTAGGCTCAAAATGTCTGCGAGATAGCCCTCAAACACTTGACGATTTGACATTGGGACGCCCCTAAACCCTCATGGACTTCGCGGGAGTGCGCCTCAAAGTCCGTGAGTCCGTAAGGGGGGACATTGGGATTTGGCCACAGACAACTCCCAGATCGGACAACACCTCGGTAGCGACTTGTCAATCACAACGTAGCCCCGCCCTAAAGCCTACCCTGCTTTATGGTCTGTTTGACAAATGGACCATCATTTACTAAATGAACATCATGCTGTATTGAAGAAGACTTGGAACTAGAGATTGAGACCATAAACTCATGTTTACAATGTTTACTGAGGGAATAAATCAAGAGAGAAGTAGAGTCATTTTCTCATTGACTTCTATGCAATAAGCATTCTTTTTGCAACCAGTGTGTCGCTCCTTGCTGGCTATTACAAAAAAATGTTTAAAAGGAACTTCCACATTGGCTTCACTTCTCAGAACCTTTTCAATGATAATTGCATGGAGTGTATGTTGTAGCAGAACAAAAATACATGGAGTAGGCCTTTTCCCACCTGACAGGAAAAGAAGGTGGGGAAAGAGGCTATAGATTAGACACACCTGTGAGCTGGGGGGAAGGGGAAAAACTAATCAACTAACCAAAGCTGCATGGAGGAGAACAAAGAGAGGAGTGAGAGTGGCTAATGGAGCTACTGAAAGTAGTATTCAGTTGCTGGACCTGTTGCGCTCAAACAAAGAAATAGTCGAAGTCGACTAAGCTAAATCGGAGCAGCAGGTATCCATGAACCGGCTGGCTACACGGAGCTTTCTTGGAGGACAAGGCCTCACTGGAGGTGTGCTGATCCCGGGAGCAGGTGGTGGAAAAGGAATCGTGTTCCGCTACAGTTTGCTCCTTCCTTCAACTTTGGAACAGACCTACATCATCACCCCCACCCCCACCCACACACACAACCCCACTCACACACGCATGCCACTCACATCTTACCACTTGCGCATAAACAATTTACATTTACCTGGAGTCCTCCATTTAATTTTAGATTACCCAATGGACATTTGATTTCTATATCTGGACTCGGCCATTTGGTTTATTTGATTAAATGAACCTTTTTGTGTTTAATTCTGTATTTAAAAAGAAACTATCCATTTTGATTTGATTTATGATGTTTGCATGAAACAATTGACTTCAATGAAACACATTAATGGTTTGAGTTTTGTTTACGTTGCATTTTGCAGCCGGGTGAGTGGGCTAGTCGGGTTAGCTCTCTCTCCAACTGTTTGAAGTGATATTATTTTATTAAATTGACTATTTCCCGTCTGGAGCCCAACTTGTACTTTGAATAATTGTGAGAAAAACCTATGCTGCAATGTGCTGTATTCATTTGCTCTTCTTTGAAAAAGCATTTCCTGTCTCTCCAGCATTATTACTTCTTATACGTGTAGCATGAGTGGAAAAGGCAAATATGAACACAAGATTTCTGTTTAGACACACACACACACACACACACACACACACACACACACACACACACACACACACACACACACTAACAAACAAAGGCATACCATTCACTACATAACTGTTGCCATTGTAACTCATTCAGTTACAACAAATCAGTGGATAAATGTGCTCCACTGGCAATGCTTAAAGAAGTTGACATTGGAATACATTTATTTTGATTTGAATTATTTTCCAATGTCCCGGGCTTTGCCAGGCACATTACAGGCTTAACATCATTAGCTAGGCCAAGCAAATAAACTAACTGAATCATGTGCCTACAGGGGATACTCGGCTTCAGCAAATGTCTCAGTTTATCTACAATATTTAAAGTTTCTGTAAATAATCCATGTCCCCTACAGTTTCAAATGTTACATAAACCTCAGCATTATTTCCCTCTGGGTACAGGGTTATGGTTATTATTGTTGGACAATGAATGAATGAATGTGATAAATAGTAAACCAACCTGAATATTTGTCTGGGTTCTTTAGTGTTATGGTATTTTCTTAACATACATCCCTATGATTCATCATTGAGGTCAAGTAAAGGTCTCATGATTGACCCTTTTTATAATAATGCTTCTGTAATGAGACAATGCCCGTTGGCTTATGTGGCATTTCAGCCATATATATTGTTTATGCCATAGACTACAATGATTGGAAAGGGGATGGCAGACTCAAATAAAATGTACCCCGTGATCATAAATTACTTCTTTTCCACTGGAAACTTCAAACAGAAACTTGTAATCCCGTTGGACAGGTCTATGGAGCAAATAATATCTTTGAGGTCTCTCAGAAAAATTGATCCTCTCCAATTTGGTCATGTAACAAACTGGCTGATGCCCATATATGTTGAAGGTGCATAACTCAAACCTCCCTCACTGAGTTCCACCTTTACTGCATATCAAATCCCCATCCCATTGGTCATACATTGAATCTGTGAATTGATTTTAAAAAGTCTCCCCGGTGTTTTTTGGCCACTTGTAGGCAGAGGAGAGGAGCTGTAAACACAACATTGATAAATTAGCTTTTAAGTTGACAAGTTGGCAACTTTTTAGCAAACAGTCACACAGCCAGCAAACAAGGAGCAACATTAGCATTCATTTGGAGTCCCGTCTCTGGTCTCCTGGCAAATGTAAACTTTATTTTTTGTCCCCTGAGGGCAATTGGTTTTACAGCAAGGGATATCACAATACATAAAAGAATAAAGTCATACAGTACAGGAAAGGGAAGGAGAGGTGTCCTGAATACGAATGAGCCAATACAGAAGTTACTGGTGTCCGACTCACATTTCCATAGTGTGCAAAAGCATATCAGCTATAACGTCTAGAACATGTCGAGGCAGATAGAATAGATAGCGGCAGCGTGTGACCATATCAATACAGAGACTCAGGTAGAGCAAAGTGCATCTCTGTGCCATCATAACGGAATCATCACCAGCAGCATATATTACATTACAGTCATTTAGCAGACGCTTCTATTCAAAGCGACTTACAATTCAGATTCTATCACATTCATACACCGTAGGCTACGGGAGCAATTTTGGGGTTAAGTGTCTTGCTCAAGGACACATCGACGTGCGACTAGCGGAGCCGGGGAGCGAACCGCCGATCCTCCGATTGAAGGAGGACCCTGCTCTACCACTTAGCCACGGGCCGACCCCGCATAGACATCTACAACACACACTTCACCAAGTCAGTAGCCTTGGGACATCGCTACCTCCTCCATTGGATTGGGGTGTATTCAGAAGTGAAATGGCTGTGGCTCAAAGCCGCAAGTGTCCTTGGACAAGACATTAAAACCCTGACACTGAATGTTGTTAGTTAGATAGCACCTTGCATGGAGGCCTCTGCCATTAGTGTATGAATATGGGAATGGGTGAATGTTGACATGTGTTGTATAGCGCTTTGAGTGGTCAGAAGACTAAAATGTTGCTATACAAATTAACCATGGATGAGTGCAGTTTTAGAGCGTAGACAATGCAGTCTACCGTCACCTTCACCACCATCAGTATTCTCTGCTGGCCTCACTAAATGTACCTTCTAGCTCTCCTCCACTTGATGATATGCAGTCTGCCTGACTCCATGTGAACGGCGTTGAGAGTCCGAACCAAAGTTCTAGTTTTTGTTACATTGTATACATTTGATGTAGTTTAACAATGAGAGAATGCCAGCACACTAAAGAACTCTACATGACATACGTATCTACGGCAATGTCCTGTCGTCATTACCTAAAGGAACTGGGTCTTCCCTTTGGTTTCTCTCTCCCTCATCCTCTTTGAAAATAATTGAAACACATCTGCGTTTTTTGAGTTTTATTTCCAACTGACTCTATGAAGTTGTCAGACCAAAAGGTCAGTTAAACATTTGCTCTCCTTCTCTGTTCATGTGCTACTGTGGCTCATTTTGTTTGGTTTAATTGTTTAATTTTTCCAGTTCTGACGACAGGCTGCCAGAACTTTATGTAATATGTCTGAAAGTCTAATCCAAAAAACCTGACCTGGCCTGAGGGAGATTTCACCTGTGATTTTGAATTTGGTTAAAACAGAAAAGTGTGAAGGTTTGGACCAAATGAGGTCGGTGTGAAAGGGCACTAAACACAGTGCGAGTGAACTAAAACCAAAAAGTAAAGATGCATGCAGGACAACCAGAACAATGCCTGAAAGATGTTGAGTACTGAAAGAATGCGCTGTAGACCTGAGAGGAACTACAGAATCGGATGACAATTCACTGACTTCATTGCGACACTAACTCCTTTTCATGTGCGTGTTGTGATCCATTGTTAATAAAAGAAAATGTTGATGATCAGCAAGGCATTCACATGCTACTACAGTACTATATGTTGTGATGTAAATTATGGAATGAAAAGCACGATCAAAAATCTGAAACAAGACAGTTTCATAGTTTGAGAAATGTATCATGTGCCCGTAATATATACCTGAATATTTCCAAATCTGCTATGCCATGTGTGGCTGAAGAATCATTTTTTTTGGATGATACCCAAATCTGATGTTTGGGCAATCCTCATATAATGTGACCTGATGATAAAGGCAGCCCTACAGGTGTAATCAATCATGGTCAAAGTTTGAAGTCACCTGTGTGAGGGCCAGGTTTTGAATGACCCGACGCTTTAATGCTCTTTAAGACTTCTCAGAGGTTGTAGAAGTGCCATTTTATTTGAAAACATTTTAGTTTTCTTTGTTGTCAAAATGGAGGACAGTCAGCCACTGAAGGTTGATATATGCTGGACTGAAATTTGTACTGAATAAAATGCTGTTGCATCAGTTTGGGAGCTTACCGTTGGGCCCTCAGTGTCTATTTTATGTGGGCTTTTTTTACAGAAGAATCCAGTAGACAGGTCTATGTGTGCAACTTCAACAAATACCCAAACAGTCAAGACGTGAACAAGTCCTACCCTGCTGATCACTGGTGCGGTAACTGCCATGCCAGCCATGATAATGTGCGGTCGTGCTTCAACATTCTGTAAGTGATCTAGTGAAGGATCTACCATTGAGGAGGTACAAGAGGCAAAGTGTGGATAGGAGGCTATAGTGAGACAGGGTTGTGCTGTAAAGCTGTAGGGACCAGGCCTCAGTGGAGAGGCGTGACGACATGCTGGTCCCATCCTACGAGAGATGGATCAACTTGTAGTTCGGTCACTCCCACAGAGGACTGGAGGCATGGGGGTCACCGTGGACAGAGGGGTCAGTGAAAACCACAAGAGGACAAGAGACTGTTTGTCTCTCCCCCCCTGTTCTTTCTTCAATCCGTCTCTTAACAACTTCATGTCACACACAGCTAAAAGACAGAATACATTTATGAATGGCTTTACTTATTCATTGCGTTGTTTGTATGTCTCCCCTTCATATTCCTCTCAATTCATTTGACATTCAAATGAATTGCTGTCTCAGTGAGATAGCGGATTGCTGGTGGCTGTTTTTATCTGTAGGGCTCCCACAAGAAACATCAATATCAAACCAGAAAATCACACTAATTCTCTTTGGCATATTGACAAGATTACGCAGCCATGTCAAAGGCACATCAATCTAAGTTCTATCCTACAACTTAATGCTCCGTAGGGATTTTTTGTTCACTTCTTATGTATATGCTGTTTCCATTTTTAGATTATTCTAATACAGCAACGTGCTTTGAGATACATTGAAGCACCTCACTGGTTGAATAAATAATAAAGTTAGAGTCTTACACAATGTGTGGCAATTCTGAGTTCTTTCTAAAGAGAAATTCTCTCTAAAGAGAAACTTATACCCATTAGCTGATAAGTTTGTTGCACCTCTGACCTCACCCAGCAGTGATGTCATGGTGCACTGACACACCTACAAGTACACTTCTACATCACAGCTGAGAAATGAAACTACTGTGAGAAGTTCATCTGGTTGCCTGTTAAAGACATGATCATGTAATAAATACAGTAATACACAGGCCTCGTTAAGTAAAAGTACATTTATTTTCCTTCACATTGAATTCTGTATTACCTCAGAATACATCTGTGTCACCACACATTACCTTTTGTGTTCCCTTTCAAATCTTTAGTTTTTGAGTGGTTTAACATTAATTACATGCACATCAGCAGTAAATTGACGTGGGTAAAGCTTGGGACAAACCTGAAGACCTACTAAAACCCCCTAAAGGATTGATGCCAAACCAGCAGAAGGACAACTCAGACTGTAAGTTGAGGCTGACTTCAGCTTGGCCAATGACAATATTTTAGGTGCTGTTGAGAGTAGCTGCGGTCGCCACAGCTTCAGCTAGCGACATATTTATAGCTGTAGCCACAGCTAGCCAATGGTAATGCTATAGAGACAGTCACAGCTAAAGCTGCTGCTACAGCGGTATGGCAATAGCAACGACCACGGTCGTAGCCACAATCACAGCCATAGCTTTAACCAGAACCTTAGCCAAAGCCACAAATGAAGTTCCGGAGCCCAACCCAAAGGCAAGCATGGCCAGCCACAGCTGTGGTCACAGCCAGTGACTGTACAGCAGTTTCTGGTGCAAGATTCCTCTAAATATGGATCAGAGGGAATGCAAAAATAATTGCAAGGGAGTACAAGGATGTCACAAAAGGGATCTGTGTTGGGACAATATTTATTTACAAGGTCTTCTTAATAATTTGTATTGGTTCAATATTTGTCAAACCCCACAGACAAGAAGTAAAGCGTGACCAATAGCTTTGATATATGAAGGTAGCTACTTCAAAGACACAAACATGTAGAGTGGAAAACAAAAATGTAGTCTACAAGAGAGGCACTACTTGAAATGTGCACACCCATATACACACACACACACACACACACACACACACACACACACACACACACATTGTTATATCCTTTGACAGCAGTGGGCATAAATGCTTGATGTTATGTGCAAGTGAGAGCATGAGGATTAGCTTTTACCAGAGGTGCTGCCAACTCTGACAAGACAGGAGGAGGCAGAGGGAAGGTAACTACATGACTGCAGGCTGGTAAGTGCAGCACTGGAGTGGTCACGGCTGAAGGGCACAATGGTGTGGTCATGCACACACGAGCTGACTTTGATGATTTATCAATTATTGAATTGTCACAGGAAGAAATATACATATCAAAACATTTACTGATTTTCAATTACCATATCTAATTATGCTTTAGATATAGTAGCAATCAAACCCCTGGCCGGTCTTACCGGGGTCGGGGAGCATGGGTGATCCAGGGTAGACAGTAATCAAGGGGTCGCATGTACTGACTCACCTCCTTTTATCATTTGTTTTATTGGATTTTTAGACATGTTAGCTGCTTTGCTTCATAACTCTTAATAACTGACTTGACATCTACTTTCATTAGGAAAAGTGTTTGTTTACGAACGAATACCTGATAACCCTCAGCCTCAAGGCCTTTACACACTGGGGCCTGACGAATAAACAGCACAAAAATATGAAAAATTTGCCTGTGAATATTATGACTAAGGCGGCTTTCAGTGTGAAAGTTAAGAACAAAAAGAGTGGTTCTGGTCAGTCTTTGTCGAGGTTGAAAGGAGTAATGAAGTTTGCTGTCTTGGTTCGTCTACGAAGCCTCCCTCCTGTTGTTTTATGAATGTAGCCGCTTTTGAATCCGTTTCGCACAATGTGATTGGTTGATGCCTTTAATGGCGATGCCAAAGCTCCGAAAAATCAACCTCGTTCGGAAAAAAGAAAATGTTGCTTTTCAGCTGCGGAATATTTGCGTGTTGTGTGAAAATACTCATGGCAGAAACTACAGTTTCTAAATGTATTGACTAATTCATTATAATTAATAACATTAATTAAATCAATAGTTAATTATCAATTAATAATCTAATTAATAAAACATGTGTAAAGGCCTTTTCTTTTACTCTGTTTAGTGCTAATTAGCAATTGTTGCTAAATGCTAACATGCTAAACTAAGATGGAAAACATAAACATATCTACTGTCATGTTAGCATTTAGCTCAAAGCACCTTAAAGTCTCACCGAGATGCCAGTGTGTCCATTCAACACATTCTCACTCCCAACTTAATTAACAATGCTTGTCAACGGCCCTACGCTTCAAACGATGACGCTCTAGGTTCCCCTCTATAGTCAGCTTTGGACAAGTCAGGGACAGCATGTCGCTCCAAAATAACCAATAAACCTCAAAACATACTTATTTTTTTTAGGTTTCGGTATGCAACAAAGCTATTTGGTTCGATTTAGGACACAAGAAAACTTGGTAAGGCTTTGGGAAAGATCGTGGTTGATATGTTTGTCATGTAAAATTGTTACGTAACTGCTGTTGGACGAATACAGAATATGAATACGGAAGTCACATTACAAAGGTTAGGCAAAATAAGATAACACTGACTTGGTTTCTCACTGGACATGAACAACGGTCTCCTGGGTGTCTTTGTTTGACCCTCCAAAACCCAACCCCACCGGTTCTTTCTTGTCCTTTTTATACTACGTCAGTTGCTCTGACCGTCTAGTAACGATGCGGCTGGGTTTACACTGGAGTGAGTTGAAAGCATGACGCGTCTCGTACAGACACCGACGGGTAAAACATACACACCGATGGATATTGACATGTCGGTATTTGGAGAGTTGGGATTGAGAATAAGCTGCTCAGTCTTGTTTTTACAGCCGTTCAAAGGATGGACCGGATGTTGCTTTCATGGTTGAGAATAGTTTTGCAGATTCTGGAATGATTTCCGTTCTCAACCCAAAATGCTTTGAGCATCCTAATCCTAAAAAAAAGGCTCTCTCTTCTTCAGTTTTATTGTAAGGATTTATCAGAACCAGTGGAGGTATGTAGATGTTTTTTTTTCTGTCAGAAATAGTCGGCCGTCAGAAGGTTAATTTGTTCCAGTTTATAGACTCCATGAATCAAAAGAAAGAGAATTTAGATGCATATTAACTGAGCTGCTCAAAGCCACTAATGATGATATATAATGTGCACAAATTATGTTTGCAACTTCTGTCGAAACCCTAACTGGCAATAACGACGCAGGGCGCCAATACATTTACCGCCCAAACTTGGCTCTCGGTTCAGTAACGCATCAAAGCGCCTCACAGGAATTAGGTTGCAGACGATTATTTTACAGAAACACCTTGTTGAAACGCTGCAGTTTCAGCCCTGCGTGACACATTGGATGCGTTCGGCTACAGCACTGCTGTGAGCTCAGTTTGGCATATTCGCAAAACAATGCAAAATTCATGTAGTTGAGCAAAATCACGTAGGGAGGAGGTAGCGCGTCAGCGGCACATAACTTGTTTATGAGGGTGGAGCTGAGAGATGGACAACTGAAATGAATGTGGTGTGGACAGCCTGTCGGGATGAAGATAAGTGACAGACTGCTGATATCACATTCTGGTGTTTATTTTACTTCTTTGTCAATTTACGTCTGAAGATTTCTCCTAATTTCACCCGTAGTGTCTTTGTCTTTTTACAATCCACCAACTATCTTTAAAGGCTGTTTTCTCTAAACGAGTTGTTTCCTCAGACTCTACATTCTGGAGGTTCTTACAGAGGCAGTTTGTTCATATATCATTCATAGCCTGATTCATTATGTATCTAATATTTATTTGATAGGGACCGAGCATGTTAATGAACATCAGGCATGCAAGTTGTAAACATGCAGGAGTTAGCAAGAATGCTAATATACAGCTGTAGTCCCTGGACGGGCAACGAAAACAAAAACATTACACGTGACGGCAAAATGATACAAATACACAATGCACAAAGTAGTAGACTAAATACATCTTCATGTCAAGTTAACAGTGAAATCTCTGTTGGGGTTTGCCTTAAGCCAGTGTTTGAGATGCGTATGTAGGGCAATCCCTTATTTATAATACATTTTATTACTAAAAACACCGAGAAAATGTTTTTTTTTTTTATGGCTGTTGACAGTATGTTTTGATTTATGGAGTGATACGAAGAGATAAACAAAATTTCCTCTGTAAAAAGCTTTGACTCAAATTTGACTAATGCAGCGGTTCCACACCTGGGGTCCGGGCCCCCTTAGGTGGGGCATCACAGGGGGTCATATTGATCAGCCAGGATGTATAACTAAACACACTTACTAGAACATTTTAAGAAAAGTATGTAAATAAAACTTTTTTTTAAATTGAAACTAGTAGTCCATATTGTGTTTACACCTGGTATTTGGGGGCGACCGCGACTCGTGGAGTAGAGAGGTTCGTCCGATAAGGTCAGCGATAAGGTCAGCGGTTCGATTCCTTGGCTGCTATGTGTGCTGTGCCCAAGTGTTCCTGAGCAAGGCACTAATCCCCTAACCGCTCCCCGGGCGTCTGTCATGGGCAGCCCACTGCTTATCCCTAAACGGGATAAATATAGTATAATAAAATTAAAATTAAAAAATATTTGTGCAGTAGTAGTATTGTGTAGGATGGTAAGATGTGATCCAAACAGTTCCGATACTTCCAGATCGTTGTAAAGTGAAAAAGTAAAAACTTGAATCTGTTAACTTACGTGTATTAAAGAAAGTTGGTTTAGTAAGAACAAACTAAAAAAAAAAAACTATAAAACACACGTATTTAATATGATAAATCACTTTTATGAAATTTTTTTTTTTTTTTTTTTAGGGGGGGGGGCTAAAGGAAACAGGTTAGGAACCACTGTGCTATACTATACTCACCTCTGCAGGCGTGTGTGCACTTCTTGCAGCGCTGCTTATTTGTATCTAAGAAGAAAGGAAAAGCACCAACGCATCATTCTGTCTGAAGTGAGCCACGGTGATGTTCTCCTTCACAGCTCGTAGATGTCAAACAGGCTCTGTAACCCTCTGGAAGTTATCCCCTAATTGTTTCAGCAGCGCATACCAGCCGACGTAGACTCGGAGCTGATTTGCTGAACTTGTCAAACACATTTAAAACTCCACTTTGGTGATTATTCCTTCAATTTAAAAAAAAAAAAAAGAAAGAAGAGGAAAAAGCGGATCTGGTGCTCTGTCAATTCAGCTCCATATTAATAAGAGCAAACCTGGAATTTAAGTGTGCCGGTCTCTCAATCCTCATACAAGGACCACGTGGCAGCAATACCATCCAAATATATAAAATATGTACACATTGAATAATTAGAAGGACGCCAAATTTCAGGAAATGTAACATGTTCACATTGCTGTCTGTTCATGTTTGCATCATAAGAGTTGAACTGTAGATATGGCGTTGAATGCAGCACCGAGGCTTCACGTGTCGGAGTACGGTGTCCATACGTCTCATAATGAAAACATCTATCTGTAAATGTGAGAGGAGCAGTACCGCCTGTCCCCGGGTCAGAGTCGCCGTGTGTCCATGTGCTCTTTAACAGCTTCCCGAGGCAAAGCGGCCATGTCGCCGGAAGGCAGCGGCCATGTCCTGCAGAGATTAGACATATTAAAGCAGCACTTAAAGTATATGGACCTGATTAGCCCCGGTAATGAAATCAAGCCTGACACCACAGTTCCCCTTTTCCACACACACACACACACACACACATTTGTGCAGACACACACAATTCCCTGTGCCTGTGATCGCCCTTCGTCGTTCTCCATGGAGCATATGAAGGCAGAATCTCTCTCTCTCTCTCTCTCTCTCTCTCTCTCCCTGTTCTTTCTCTCACCCTGCAGCCCATAAGCCACCTCCTCCGCTCTGCCCCCCCCCCCCCCTTCTCTTCTCTCTCTTTCTCCGTTTTCCTCTCATTTCTGGAGTAAGTGTGCTCCCTAGTGTTGCCTCCATCGGTGAGAGACACACAGAAAGAAACAGAAAGCTGTCGTTAACCTTACTAACATGCCTTATACACATTATATAGAAATACATGGTGAGAAGTGGAATAACAATGCACTACTGTCATTACATCGGTACTTTAGAAGACTAATCGGTCACTGGACTCATTCCTCCTCCTCCTCACACTGGCCCTGAAGGAATCCATCACGAACACTACACTGTAACACGGGCAGATTATGAGACGATGGGCCCCCGGACACAGACATGTAAAGGCTTGTCTTGTGCTGCTTCATGGTCTTATTGTGTCTTAGTGGTTGTTTTTTGTTTCGTCAACATTTTTTACTTATTTTTTGGTTATTTTGTGTCTATTTGCTGTAGTTTTGTCTTTTTGTGGTCATGTTGTGTCTGCTTGTGGTTGTTTTGTGTTTCTTTGAAGGCGTTTTGTGTGTCTTTTTGTTTATTTTGAGTCTCGTTTTGGTCATTTTTGCGCCTCTGAGGTGGTTTTGTTTCACTTTGTGGGTTTCTTCTGTCTCATTGGGGTTATTTCACAACTTCAAATAGAGGCTCTGGCCCAGGGCCCCCCTCAGCTGTTGGGCCCCTGTTTTCAGTGCCCAGTAGGCCTGTTTAGTAATGCGTCCATGCACTGTAAGACGTGGGGGACGGTATCGTAGTCCTCGTCACATGCAAAAGGCAAGTACCGACACACATCATCAATGTTATAATATCAGATTCGGCATTCATCGACTGTGGTTCAGAGGTTGAGTGAGTCGTCTTTTTACCATATGCCACGGGACAAGTTTCATTCCAAATGTCCCCGATATAAGGCTAATATAAAGGTAATATAAGGGGTCAACATTTTTCAACTTGACATACAGAGGTGGTTCTGATAAAGGTTCCAGGGGCCAGCTTCACTGTTCCAAGAACGTCAATACAGGAAGAGTGTTTCCTCTTGTTGGTTATGGACGGTTTTCAAGCTGAGAGTAAATGGAACATTTTGGAGAAGCTAGTGTTTTTGTCCACACGTCATGAATAGTCCCAGATGCTGCAACGGTTATCTTCCACTGCGGCCCGCTCCACGGGACAAAACAAGCAATTGTCACACCCAGCGCTGGTTTTTGTTGCCAAATCCCACATCTGTGGGAGCGGTCCATTACCAGGCTGACATTGTGCAGTCTGACACTGGCATTAGGCTAATCAAATGGTTACCTACGCGCTGTGAGTCGAGTGTAGCTTCATTGCTGATGTTGTGTCCGAGCAGCAAAGACATACGACCACAGCAAGGAAAAGCAGTCCATAGAAACACACTGAGGCCACTAAAATGCACTGCTGCAGCCTCATGGTTTAGACTTTGAGCTATTTTTTTTTTTTTATTTTTTTTAGAATGGTTTTAAGCTATTTATTATTTCATTGTTTTGGGTATCTTTTTGTAATTTGGGCTACTTTTGGACTGTTTGGCCGGTTCCCCTGATGACCAATCTAGCAACTGATCTGCCCCTTCTGTCCTCCAATGACAATGATGGAGACTGACAGGAGACAGGCTAAGTATAACTGATAAATGTCATTTAAATTATTACAACTGGGCTGAAACTTTTTTTTTACAGTACTTATTAGTATTAGGTCTAGAAAAGCGCAATACAAGTACAGTCTATTTATCGTTTACCATGCAACGGGACAAGATTTTGGTAGCGGAATTATTCTGGTTTCCATTTGTAGTGGGAGCAGTATGAACCCATCACGTTCATCTAAGAGGAGGAACTCAATCTGGGAGCAAACAGGCAATTGTCTGAAGAGGATTACGCTTTTAATTGGTTGAAGATTAGTTTGAAACTTGCTACTGAGAAACAATCCAATCGTACAAATCGTCTCTCGAGTACATCTCCAGTCTCGCTTAAAGTTACTAATCAGACTGTAAACAATGAGCAATGTACGGAAAAAGGAAGTCTTGGCCAGGATATTTGCCGGCTACACCAGAACCCCAGAAATATAGAACCTTGCCCCCAGAAGGCTTGTCCATTGTCAGACCGATAGCCGGTGGGTTCTGAGATTGCTGACAGTTTGATAATAACATCCAAACTACAAGATTCCTTCTCAATAATTTCTGTGATTCAAATTAATGATGATTAAAAATGCATAAACAACCTAAACACTCAAAGCTACCTTTAGGACCATAGCGCCACCTGGTGGAAAAAGTCACTCCACACCGCTAAATATAACGTCTGCGTGGACGTCATTTTTCAATATTATAATTTTGCATTGGCATAAACCTTTACTACCAGATTTCTTCTTGCTCTCATGTTCAGCCTAGAATATAAAAGGCTGACTCTGATTCCTCCCCATCAGCGTGGTGCAGACCCGATGTATGTTATATTTAGGTATGATAATATGCAACATCATTAGTGAGGTACATCGTTTAATGCTCTCTAGATGGAGACTCATTTGCGACCAAACTTGCAGAGTATACTGGATGTGTGGATCATACCCCCAATAATATTTAAAAATAGAATAAACGTAGATTTTAAAAATTGCATTTCATTTGAGTGGATTCAAGGCTGTGATTGGGCTGTTTGGAGCTACACCCGCCCATCTATTACAACGTATTCGTGCTACAAGGAGTTTGCTTCATGACCAATATGGAGATAGGAAACAGTTGTAACTGCCTTTTAACTCTTTCTGTATACCAATAGGTGTTATATTAAGATTGAGTTACGTACACAGAATGCACAGAAATATAAGTGATTACACATCAGATGATGAAAGGAATCCCAAGCACATGAATGTGGAAGTAAAGTGAAGCTCATGAATAAATTCATGAAGCTTGAACGCAGTTATGTGTCGAAAGCGGCAGCAGCGCGTAACGTATGCTTGACAATTATCTCGCCGCAGCAATTGATAAACTCACCTAATGGAAGGTGCAGACTGTAACGGCCACTGTTACGGCGCATAAACATAGATCACCCGCGGCACTGTACATACAGTAACTCGCACACGAGTGCGCACACACAATCACGCACACACCAATGGGATCAGCTGTGTGAAATGGCTGCGTGTCACGTTGCACTCCAACACTATTCAGACTCACAGCTGCACTTGTGCTGAAAAGCAGTCTGTCGTCGAGCCTCTTTATTTGACAGCTGTTCCAAAAAGACTGCAGTCCTATCTATTGCTTTTTTTTTATTATCAACATGCACTTTTTTTTTTTCAACGTGCTCCAACACTTGGAGGACTTACGGGATGAGGGAAATGGCGTATCAGTTACTCAAGCCCTGTGAAAAAGCATGTAATGCTCTCCATAACCCGATTGTTAATAGAAACCGATAGGCCAAGTCCAGAGAGCCACCCCAGTGCGGGCCACATATCTCCATAACTTATATGAAGTGACGGTCGTTGGGATGCCAGCTCTCTGCAGGTCTCATCCTTTCTAATTAAATTTTGACCTTTCCATAAATTCACACCCATTTGCCAGCCCGAGATATGGAGGCGAATGATCTTTAGTATTTTAAATTGAAAGGTTGTAATTGAAAAAGAGCCCGGAGCAGAGAGGAGAAATTACAGGATATTCATTTTTTACACTAATACCCCCTGAGAAACGCGCTGATAGAAGCGTGAAAGGACATCCTGCATGGCTCATTGCGAATAAAAAAATCCCCAACCAAAACCCGGAGCTGCCCCGGACCGTAGAACATTAGGTACACAATACAGGGTAATGCTCTTTTGTAGTTCTCAGCCATGAAATTGCGCCCCAATAAGTGCTGAGATTTAGGAGTGACGGTCCCGTCGTCGCCTTTCGCAATTAAGTAAAGCCGCACAGGAGAGCGGCTGGCTCTCCTTTCCCCTGCCAACACAGGAGTAATTTGAGAAAGTCGGCCTCGAGGCTGTCCTTTTAACAAGCTCACCCAGATCGCCACATAGTACACCACTCTGGAGGCAGCTGGCTTTAAGTGGCTGGATGTCACTCTGAAGACCGACTGACAAACACACACGGCCCCACTTAACATGTGAGACTCCGAGACCATTCGCGTCACGGTGCCGTTCGCAATGCAGCGGCTACAGCGTGAGACTCGCAGCCTCAACGGCCGAGCGGCACCGCCGTACATGTGCGAAAGGAATTGTTGGGGAAAATGCTGCTGTGCTCGTGCGGGATAATTGCAGCGGGCTCCATGCTGAAGCTGCTTCCACAAACACTGCCGCGCTGTATTCTCCAGGCAGCTGGCTCTGTGCGGGCTTGTGTGTTTGTCAGCTGGCACTCGAGCGTACCACACATGCACATGTCGCGCACATGTGAAGAATCTGTGTATCATATTGTCCTCTTTGCTCCACTCCTGCGTCTTGGTTGGCAAAAAAGGAAAATATCTCCCATCACCATTACGGGATGAATGCAGCCGAAAAGACGGAGGGGGAAATAAAAAAAAAAGACAAATTGCAAAGAGAAAGGGAAGTGGCCTCTTGTTTGTCGTGAAAAGGGTGCACTCCAACGAAAAAGAGAAGTCCATTTGATTTGCAATTACCCCCCCCCCTCCTCCCTCCCAAGATGATCAGCCGCTGTTTGAAGTTGATTGGCTTCCTGCAGTCTGCTGGGGGAGAAAGTTCTAGAGGGGCTCTGACCCCTGCCGACCCCAAGGCGAGCGCAGCGTGACCTGGGAACCCGGGATGCTCCCCGTGTGCATCGGTCGTGCAATCCATCCTCGTCAGACGTCAGACAACAGATGTCGCTTCCTGTCAGCTCCATCTTACCCGGCAACCTTTGACCCCGCCACCAACACGGGAGCAAAAGACGCATTGTGTAGTGTTAAACGGAGAGAGTCGAAGACGCATTTTTGCGGCGGCAAAAAAACGCAAACGGAGACGTGAACGCAAGCGAGCACATGTGGAAAAGTAGAGAAAGCTCACACATGCCTGGACGACCAATAGACAGTCACTCACAAAGACCTTTTTCTAAAAGCCCCGCATTGAGCAGCTGCGTTAAAGACAAATCTAATTGACCTCCCCAGCCAGGCCCCATAATGCAATAGAAACTTAAGCCCGGAGATTAGCACTGATGGAGCACTAATGTTATCCCTCCAGCCCAGCAGATGAGCAGGGTGTGGATTTGAAAGGCAGATTTGATTACCTCGCGTTAGTAATTGGCTAATGTGTGAAAAAGGAAAGTATGTGAGAGAGCAAATGGGCAACGACAAAGAACAGGAACATGAACATTTCAACGTTGATGCATCATAATGAGACACGAGAATTGAGTCAAAAATGTGTTTCATTTAGGAAATCAAACAGTATCATTGCGAATACTTACTGTATCAGATGTTCGAGCCGGATATCAATCTGTAGTAAATGTTCTATCCACCTTTTTGTTCTGCCTTTCTCCTCCAGCGTCCTGCCATAAAAATACCCTTTGCAACCGAAACTGAACTGTATTGAATTGAGGAGTGGAGAGAGGCAGAGGAGGAGAATGAATCCTAGCAGCCTTCTCGATCTCGACTGTCTAATACATGCAGTTCCCCCCCCCCCCCCACCCCCCCAATCCAAGGGCCTTAATTTCCCGCAGTCAATATTAATCTTCCCCTCGTGACATTTGCGACAACGTATTTAGATGAGATTCCTTGATTTGTTTCACTCTGCAACAGCCTATTTTTACATTTTTTTCAATATTGATCTGTTTGCTCTGTGATGGTGCTACTGTTGAAGCTACACCACCAGAGTATAGGGCCATTCAAAAATAATGAGAAGTAATGATGATGGGAAATTTTTAACAAAGAGCAATAAGGAACTGGTACGTGTTTGTGTGCATAGAGAACTAAATCACTGCATATTACCTTTAATATATGAAATACTATCCATAGCAGAAGTCTAATCAACATTGACTTTTCAGTCCCATCTGGCTCATTGATTGATTAAGTCTACACAACATCTCTGGGTTCTGTTATTCGCTCGCATGACTTCTCCTACCATTGTTCTGCCGATGACACCCAGCTGGTCTTGTCATTTCCCCCCGGTGACACCCATCGCTGCGTGTTTGGCTGACATCTGGAAGCGGATGACGACACACCACCTCAAGCTCAACCTGGAAAAAACCGAGCTACTGTTCCTCCCGGGGAAGGGTTGCCCGCACCGGGACCTGTCCGTCACCATTGACGATACCGTGGTGACGCCAACTCGGACTGCGAGGAACCTGGGTGTGACCCTGGATGACCAACTGTCATTCTCGGCAAACATTGCATCGGTTATAAACTCCTGCAGATTCCTGCTCTACAACATCAGGAGGATTCGTCCCTTCCTGACTGACGAGACGGCGCAGGTTCTCATCCAGGCTCTCGTCATCTCCCGCCTGGACTACTGCAACTCTCTACTCCCCGGAGCCCCGGCGTCGGCCATCAGACCTCTGGAGCTTGTCCAGAAAGCTGCAGCTCGCCAGGTGTTCAACCGCCCCAAGTTCTCCCACACAACTTCCTTTCTCCGTTCTCTACACTGGCTCCCTGTAAGAGCTCATCCAGTTTAAGACTCTGGTGCTAGCCTACAGGGCAGTGAAAGGAACAGCTCCTTCCTATCTCCAGGCCACGGTCAAGCCCTACCCCCCCGCCCGACCACTTCGCTCTGCTGCCTCGGGGCGATCGGTTCGCCCCGTCGCTCAGAGGTCCCGGCGGCCGATCGACCCGGTCACAGCTGTTTTCTGTCCTGACCCCACAGTGGTGGAACGAACTCCCCACTGACATCAGGACAGCGGAGTCGCTGCCCATCTTTCGGTGCAGGCTGAAAACCCACCTCTTCAGGAAGTGCTACCCTGAGCCTTCCACTTAGCACTTATTGTATTCATACTAGTTTGCTGCACTTATTGTATTTGTTTGTTTCTGCACTGTACTTTTGCTCTGCTTCATGCTCTTAGATGCTTGTGTAATGAGATGTACTTATGACTTCTGGTGACTAGTAGTTCTCTTGAATACACTTATTGTAAGTTGCTTTGGATAAAAGCGTCTGCTAAATGACTGTAATGTAATCTTTTTTTTATCTCAGCTACGGTTCCCCTGAGGCTTGACTGAACCGGTGACCACTAGTGATCGTCTGAAAACAACAGGGGCATGTCTTAGCATGTTGTGTTACTTCACAGATAGTCTTGCACAGCCAGAACCTCCACAGCTAAAGGTCTGGCTCCACACATCATCATTGTGCTATAGGGGGGAAAAAAAACACCCAGCTTGGTTGTTTTTCTTTAAACCAATCACAATCATCCATGGGCGGGGCTGAGCACAGGATGCAGCGACGGTGCCCTTAACAATAACAGACTGCAGATGAGATAGGGTGGAACCATACATTGATCTGGATCGTTAAACTGATTCAGTGATCAACAATCCTATATGATTCAAACATCTATACATAAATACGCCTTTTATTTTGAAAGTCTTCCTACAGAGACCAGTAATAAAATTGACAAATCATACTTTAGTTGCTTTTTTGTGAGGTGATATAAACGTAACCGACTGTGTTGTATGGGCATATGATATAGTCTTGTATCGGTCGCTGGCCCCTGATTTCAATCAAATCTAAATCACAGAAGACTTTGTGATAACACCAAATATTGTGTAGTTGTCAAGATAATCAATATAATATTGTGTTGTGATGAAACTTGTGTTTTACATCCCCTGGAAGGGCAGGAGAATACCACATGAGATACGTGGGCCAAAGGCGGGCTTCTACCCACAGTCAACATCCGGTGAGTCAGACTACCGCACGGATGAAGACGCCAGTTCAGATGCAGCATAAATATGATTATGAAAGATGAAGTGGAATGAGTAGCTGTCGACCTGTCTCTCGTGGCGGAACCTTGGGAAAGCTCTGCCACACTTGTTTCGTCTCGGACCCCGCTGGATAACATCTTTTGCAGCAGGTCACACCACATTTTAACAGCTGTTAAAAACAAAAGCAGTCATTGCAATAACATTTAATGCTCACTCATCTGATTGCTTCATGGTTTGGTTTCCCACATAACTACACTGTGCGCCTGATGGATGTAAATCCACTAATTCCTCTCCTTTTTTTTTTTTTTGTCACTAACAACTCCTGAGAAAACTATCTGTATCTTGAGCTGCTAAACCCTCCAAGTTCAACAGCTTCCTGCTAACGGTGTCTGCCTGCTGCTGATGAGCAGGTAGCGTATAATGGGTTCATCAGAGCTTGTTCACTGAAAACAGCTGCATGCTGCGTCTGGAAAAAGACACGATGTTCAGTGAATATGTAAACGCTGAGACAAAACTCACTACAAAGCTCTGTGAAGCAGAGGGGAGCTGACTTGGGTTTGAATTCTTATAGCAAGTGCGTTTAGTAGATATTCATTTGTTCAAGAACAAAGTAAACGTAGGAAACATCGAACGCATTCAGAAGCACTGATGAAGGAAACGCTCAATGAGAGATAGCATTGAGTCACAGAAGCTAGCGGAGCAGCGGCTAGCTTTGAGTTGACATCAGGACTTCGCCTCTCTTCAAAGTCTTTCTTTACAGCAGACGTTTGGACTTGTCATAGTGGGATAAGCACAGGCACTGCTTGTGACATTATCAATAGGTCTGTCCTATTCAAGTGCCACAGTGAGCCATGACAGTCTGGCAGTGACTCATGTACAATACCAGGACCCTGAAACTGAAGCAGATCGAATTCATTCCACCATTCCTTCTATCATGTCTACCTGTTGACCTGTGACCTGGAGACATGTTTTCCACGAAAAAGTTTTGTGGAAAACATTTCTTTTGGAGGAAGCATTCCATACTCGGCTACAACCTGTGATATAAAAGAACACAACGTTTTACACAAAAATCATTCAACCCTAAAGGCAGTGTTTATTTTTGTCCTCATTGTAAGACTGAACCAACAGAATGCAAATCAGTTTTCATTTTAGACAACATAATGAAGCAAATCAATATATATATATATATATATATATATATATATATATATATATATATATATATATATATATATATATATATTGGTAAGATGACCAAAATGTGTTATCTGACAGTTTACTGTATCAATAACCTAATCACAGAATGTTATTTAACCCTAACTCATCCTGTCAAACACACACACACACACACACACACACACACACACACACACACACATATATATATATATATATATATATATATATATATATATATATATATATATATATATATATATGCCATCTTAAACTATTAAGCTGCACAACATATTTGGACAATAAGTAGGCACAAGACAGGGATGATGTAGAAAATGCAAGCGTCAGCCTTCATCCACCTGAGGAAAATAACAAATACGGCAGAACATAATGATGACAGGAATCTGCCCATTCATCAAAATGAGGAACATTGTAATTTCCTCGCTCATCAAGCACCAGTGACCCCTCTGGATGGCAGAACTTTATTACAGCTGGCGCACAGAATGATGTGCGTGCACCACACATTCAGGGAATAGATGTGCAATATGTGTTCACCCACTTTACATTAAAAGCACACGGACGAAACAGACCAATCCAAAGGTCGCACTGATGCACTTTGACTGTCTGTGAAAAGATGTTTTTAAAATGCAAATAATACACTTGACAATGAAAGTAAGGCTCTGGAGGTCAGGAGTGTAAATGTGTATACATACAGCTTAAACGGAAGCATTAGGCGATGAGCGCGAAACGTTCCGTCGTCTTCATGGGCTCTAACTCGAGCCGCTTCTTCAGCCACTCAGATCAACGCTCTCCCACCCACTCAGATCATTCAGAGGGATGAACTGATCAGGGATCAGATACACACTGCAGAGAGAGAGCAGTATTCATGCATAAGTGCTTCTGCTCTGAACTCTGTTGAACTTCACCGGGTCTCTGTTGTGCAAAAGAAGAATTCCCGGGTATGGAACTTTTCCACCACACCCAATCACTGCAAGCTATTTCCAATTTATCGTATCATGTGATTGGCCTGCTCACGCAGCAGCTATGGAGAAGCTGAGGTAGGGAAGGTAAGATGTAAAGGTGGAGGAAGAGGTGGCAGCTTACTGTGAGGCTCGAGCTTTCATTGGTTTGGTGTTCTTTTTGTCTCACTTTAAATTTAGTTTTGCTTAATTTCCCCAGGTTCTATTTCTGCCTTGTGTGTTTTTTGTCCCAGTAGACACTAATTTAAAAGAATTGCCAAAAATGGGAGCAGCAGTGTTGTGAGGTCTGTATGGCAATGGTGGTGAGGACCAACATGAACACTGGCTTACTTTGTTTCTGTCCATATACATAAAACCAACCAACACTCTCTAATAAAGGATTTTTTTCTTTTAGATTCCTGAACTCAAATCTATGAGTATGTTCAAATACACACAAAACCAAATGTGTTTGTTCCCTTTAACCGATGGGAGACAGCATATCCATGAACTTGGTTACGTTTTATCAACAGAAAAATATAAGGTTATGTTCTAACACCGACGTCTTGGCCAGATGACGGCTTGTATGAATGTAATTTGTATTTGTTTTGAACTATTCTGTTGTGTTGATTGTGTTTGCCATTATTCCATCGCCTTCATAAAAAGCGCAACGTAACCCTCGGCCACACAAGCTGTTATACACACACTGACACACACACACACACACACACACACACGCCTCAGTTGAAGGTGTTTACACACTGCTAAAAAAAATGGCTATGTGCAGATCACCCAAGATGCATGTCAGGTCTGGACATGAACATTCTCACATCTGTCAACAACCTAACCAGCAGTGTGTAGCATTAAATCAATTTACTAAATCAAATCCAACGTCTGTGGGGATCGGAACCAGAACTAAAAGAAGAAGAGTTTTGACTTACACTCATAAAAGAGTTAATAATATTAGACCTGAGCTTTGCTTTTGTGCCTTTTTAATATAGTTTTAGCAACTTTGGAAAGGCTGAATACCTTAATTATCCTGAGTGATGTGAAGTGCGGCGGCCCTGGTGTGAACTTCTGATTGCTCCCCTCCTTGTTTTTCGAAAGGTAATATGTGGGTGACTAAAAGTTCAATACCGATTTTAAACTTCAGCTCCAGTGAAAGCTAATTAAAATACCACAGAAGAAAAGATCTACTGGCACCAAATAAAAGCACAAAGCAACAGATAAGACAGAGTTATAGCAGCATCTAAAAGGTGGAAGTGACAGAAAAACAGTAGATTCAAACTGAATTTACTCCAAATCACAAACAAACAGCAGGCTGGGTGTGCTCAGGAGAAGCCTATAACTTCCCAGTGAGCTGACATGTACATTACACACATGACACATGATTTTGGGTCAGGATATTCTGTCACATTATAATGCGGTGAGTCAGACAGTTCATGGTGCTTGGTGTTAGCAGAGCATCGGGCTCGTGTCACATTCTCGTCCACAGGTTGTTAATCTCTGGATCTGAATAGAATACTCCGGCCTACAGGCGCGAACATACTGTACATCAATCTCCCCACACCCTCTCTTGTTTCTCACTCACTCACACTAATATTGGATTACTGCTGTGTATCATGTTTAGCGCTCTATTTTCAGTGTGAGAAATGCTGTTGGATGACAGATCATGCAAAAAATGAGATAACAATGTCACCTTGTGCTTTACTTACTGAGGCCTCTGTAGTCCTTGTGGAACATCAGCCATTGATGAGAAGTTCCCACCCTTTTTGGTCCAGCCGTCAGTCCGTTCTTCTGTACCTCTTGCTCTGTTCTCCTTCTCCATGTGTGGTTCTGGGTTTTCCTCTCCCCCTTCTGTCTTGTGGGTTTCATTGTCTGTGCCTGCTCGGTTATTGCCATTTTGGCTTCGCCTTAAGGTATGAACCCATCCATCTCCGCTTTCTCCTTTTCAGCTCTACTTCCATTGTCTCCAGTTTGGTGAGTTGATTGTGTTTGGGCAGTAGTTTCCCAGGACAGCGATCAGTAAATGGCTGCAGCGTGTTGATGATGGTACTGGTGGTCTTCCAGGTTTCTGATCCATAGAGCAGTATGGTCTTAGCGTTGGAGTTTTGTATTGAGTGAACTATTTTTGTTGTTTAAAATGTTTAATGCTGTTCTTGCTTTCCCAATTTACATCCAATTTCAGTGTCTCCTCTAAAGAACTTGCTGGTTTCTCATCCTATCTGTGATGTACTATGCACATCATCTATTTTGGATGTCATGATTTCTGTAGATGCTGCATATTAACGTGTAGAAAGCAAACATATACGCATCACATAAAAATTAAAAAAATGGTGTAATTTGAGCCTGAACAGATTACTATGTTATACAAGAGGGAGAGAAGAGCGGTGACAACAAATCAATTGTTGAATATTAATCAGTCAGAGCCGAGCAGGGGTGGACTGGGAGAAAAAAAAACAGACCTTACACACACACACACACACACACACACACACACACACACACACACACACACACACACACACACACACACACACACCACACATATAAGCTGTATAAGATCCCCTTATCCACCTATGAGTGGGTGGGAACCACTTGTTGACAGCATATATGATTCTTTAGTTTAGCTCCATTGGGCATCCTGTGTTTTGAAAGTGAATGTAAATGCCATTTGTGGTTAAATGATGTCAAACCCAAAACAGGATTATTAGTTTTGTCCTCATCAGCCACCGTCTCGCCTCTCTTTCTCTTTCTTTGCATGTAGGGTGAATGTGACATTAGCGCTACATGCTAGCAAACACCTTTGATGACCAAACAGAAATGAACGGCAGCATTCTGCAGCGTTATGCAACCACCTGCGGATGGCAGGATGTTTGCAGGATGCTGCTGGGTTGATCTATTCTGACATCTTGTCCTGCACAGAGGTAAAGACTGACGACAAGCGGGCTGCAGGTGTCGGCTTTCCAACGACCGTAGCAGAAATCTAACAACGTAGGTCACACGAAGTACGTCATGTACAAACACACGTACGCACCTTTCACACATACGGACTGAGTGTACCACACGCGGTAATTCCCTCCTTCAATCTACCGTCCATTCAGTGTAACAGTGGCGTGCCAGTGTGTGGGGTTTATAATAATGGGTTGGTGGGTCGGCTGCTAGAGGGGGGTTGACAGAGCGCCTCACATGTATTAGCGTGGTACAAGCTCGCTGATGAGGCCCGCTGAGAGACTAGCGCACGGCCTCATCTCGCTGAACAGGCTCACTCTGTGCAATGGGACTTGATGAGAGAGGATATGATTCATGGTTCCCGTTTGCTTTCCAATGCAGTTCCCACCATTTCCCCCCTTTGTCTGTCTCGCTTTCTCTCTGCTTGAGGCCGACGGTTCTGGGACAGGGAGCCCTGGTTTTTAAGTCGCACCAGATGGCAACAAATATTTCATTTTTCGTCGGGGTTGTATATGAAACGGAGGAAAAATGGCAGAGGGATGTTTGACATGTGCTGTAATTGAAGCGGTTGCATAAACTGCTGCAACATTAACTGATAATTAGAGGCAGAAGAGGGTGGTTTGTTTCAATGCATGTATGTTTTTCACTGACGATTGATACAATGCCCGCGTTTACATGCACCAAATATTCCGTTTTTTGCCCTTATTTTGAAAAAGGCATTAGTCCTAATAAGCCGTTCACACAGCTAGTGAAAATCTATATTTCATTAATATTCCCGCTTACATGCAGCCGTGCATATTCCCATTAACGTAAGACCACCTTCTCGAAAATGTTGAGATATTTGCTTATATCCAAAAAACCTATTGATACCCATGTCCTTGATAATGTTTAAACGTAGGTGTGTTTCACCTTCTGACATCTCTACTCCAGCTTTGCAAACTGTTGGCTAGTTTGAGTCTGTGCACCTTCAACCTGAATGATATCAGCATATCCCACACGTCTTAATCGAAAAAGGCCCAAACAGAATATGATGTTTACATGAGCCAAATTCAGAATACTGTCATATTCGGATAATGGCATATGAGTGTGCATGTATACGTAGTCACTGACATGCAAACTTTGACTCCAAATACATCATATTCCGTTTGGATATTCTGAATTAGAGTATAACATTTTCATATTGAGACATGTGGGATATGACGGATATTATTCAGGCTTCAGGTGCATCCTTTAGACAATTATAGAGCACATTCGGAGAATGCAACTCAATTGGGGTTTATGACACGCAGCCCAGCAGCCTCTTTGTTGTTCTACTCAAACAAACTAGCCAACAGGAGGAAGGAGGAGGAGACGCATCTTCTTTTAAACATTATGAAAGACTCGTATATCAACAGGTTTTTGGAAATGCGCAACTATAACGACGCCAACCTTCAACAGACACGTGTTCGGGTGATTTTCCCGAACACAAAAAAATATTTTTCACAGTTGTCAGTGATGCAGGGAGACTGGGCCTTCACCGGACAAGGCTCACATGTCCCAGGAACGGGTGGACCGAAGGACAAGTTCCCAGCTCCATTCTTTTTTCTTTTTTTTTAGGAATTTTTCGTTAACGATTCCCTAATTTTTCACAAATTTTAGAGCCTTTTTATAGGGTCCCCCCATGATACCTTTTTTTTTTTTTGTTTTATAAGACGTAGTATAGGGGAAAATAAAAGAAGAGTACTTCAATTTGCCAGGTATTGTTGTGTACTTTAATATATCTTGATGAGAAGTATTTCTTATCGGGTATATTATATCGTTTAGTGATGGTGTTACTAACAGTTACGTGGTTGAAGCAATGAACGATGGAGGCTGTGTTTGCCACCGGTTACGTTAATAATTGGAGTATTGCTGGGTTGTCTGTAAACAGGAATATTAGAGTATTCATTTGCATTAGCCATGTAAGCAGTTTAGGAATATTGTCTTTTTCTGAATAAGAGCAATCACCGGTGCATATAAACGTAATCAGTGACTTTGTGTCATCAACATTTGTTTCCCATTCGGATGAGGAAATCATTCCACGTCTGAAGCCACAAACGTCTGTCTAAATTAAAACGTCCTCGCCAAAGAAGTCCAAGGGTCAAACAGTTCCTTCCTCTCTTCCTTTCCTCTACAGCCTCAGACACACACGGAGACGTCGGGTCAAAGGTCGCAGCTTTGAACCTCAGCTGCCGTCACCGGACAGAGCGGTGCCGACAGCTCGTTCGTGGAGTCAGAGCTGTGCGTGAGAGCGCTGCGTGGTTACAGTGGCTAATTTGATTTATTAGTGCGGCGCTAGCGTCCGCAACACATTTGTTATCCTGCCGTCCCCATAAAGAGCCATTCATTACGCATTAATCAGTTGTTGATAACAGCCGCTGTACACCACTGGACAACACCAAAACAGGGGATGGATGGTCCAGATCGGGTTTGCTGCCAGACTCTGTATTACCTTGGGGGCCTGTGAAAGTTGATCACCCGAACACTCAAGAGGCGGCTCCACTGGGGCTTATACTGTAATGTGTAAGTCATAAACACAGGAACTACAGAAATGCATTAGTCAAGTAAGTGCTAATGGCTTAAGAAGCTTTCATCCGTGGCCTTTTGCAAAACAAAATGTATTGGAAGTCATTTTGGCAGGTGGGGAATTTGTTCTAAATGTACTGTCGACATATGTTCCGTTATATTTGGCATGCGATTATATAAACAGTGTTTTCCAGCCGGGGTCACACAACATGGCTCAAGGTTGATCGCCCCTCCCTTAAGACAAAATAAAGATGAACACAGTGATAAAAAGACTCCAGACCTGCTAGGAGGTCTGTGAGGACGTAATGACCACTGGAGATGGAGGAAAGCGTACTGACACTGGAGGTCATTAATAAGTATCCGTTGTCCTCTGGGGACCATGACTGTCTGTACATATTTCCACGTCAGTTTAATGCACAGATCATCTCCAGAGCCACGTCGCCAACGCGATTTGGTTTGTGTTAAAGTAACAACAAGTGTAACATCATCACTAGTGTAATAAACAACCGCCCTGAGCAGACTTTCTTGTGTCACGTTATGTAGCAGCGTGGTGATGTGGGCAACTTCAGATCTTAAAGTGCTGAGCAGACCTGCGAATCAAGCAAGCCGATTGGTTCTCAAACTCAACTTTGTATCGTAAAAGTATAAAAAGAAACGTCTACGCAGACGACTACGAACTACACCGCTTCCTCTTGTGTATCTCGCGGCCTGGAGACGCACGTTTAAGCCTTCATAGACACGACGTTGGCTTTGTACAGTCTGCAGTATGTGATCATCGTTGTAAACAGTACAGTGTTTGTTTTTTTTTTGTAATTAAATGGATTGCGCACTTAAATTAAATCACCTTTTGACTGTCAGTTGCTGGCGGCAAATCATTTCAAGCATTTACCTTCATGTCAGAGCAGTAAATCACTGTAAAGGGTTTGCACTCAGATCCTGCTATGATGTACAGCATCAACACCCATCGCATCAAACCAGCATCATACCCGGCGGTGCTGATGCAAACATTAAACACGCTTAGTTATGAGAGTGCAGGTCCATTAAGTAGAGAAACCGTGTGTTTCTCACTTTTGCTTTTGGTTCGTCCTTGATATGTTTTCTTCGAAGCTTGATGGGAAATTCATCAAGCATGTGCTCAAAAGTGTGAAAATCCTCCGGAGGATGCTGAAGACGGATAATTGTCCCCCCCCCCCCCCCCCCCCCCCCCCCCCCCCCCATTCCCCTCTCTCATCAGCGCTCACATTGTCAGGAGCATGGGACAGTGGTGAAGGTGCTGGGGGATTTTTTTTCAGGGGGTCATTTAAAGTGCATGGCATATTTCCCGCCAGGCAAAGATCGAGGGGTTAACTTTTATCGAAGGGGGGGGGGGCTGGAATTGTTTGGGGACTAATCCGTCACACCCTCAGTAGGAAAGGCCATTCCAGACCGCCTTCACGTTCCAGCTCTCCTCCGCTGGCTAGCTGCGGACGGCTAGCGGGTTAATCGGCTTTCACATCGTGCCGAAGGTTTTTGAGGCCGACGTGAATCCAAAAATAATAAAATAAAGGTGACATGATTGAACCCGACTCCCAAAAGGGTGAGGAGGGAGGTGCGAACATCAGCTGGCAGGATGTCTGCCCGCTGAGCGCATGACATCGAGTTCGCCGAAAAGAGAAGGAAGCAGTGAGCGCCGACAAGGGATCGCCGAAATCGGTCATCGAGAGGTTTTTGGGTCAATCTCAACTTACTGTCAGATTTAGCTCAACATGTTTTGTCAACAATCATAATAAACAGCTTCTGGACTCATTTGTTTACGGTATTTTTCTGCCATCTGTATTCTTTCACATCCTTAGACGAAAATCATTATCCCATATTAATATTTTGCTTATGCGGGGTTCATCCAGAGTTTAAATTAAAGTGCACAATGAGATTAGGAATCCCATAAAAAAAAAAAAAAAAAAAAAAAATCTGCACATACACGGCATGTTTCGTAAGGTTCAGTGCGCTTGTTTGCCTCCAGTAAATATTGAATTCTCTCTCGCTCCAATTAAGAAATGTATGAGGCAGTCCAGACAAATCACCACTCTCACTCTGCTCATATTTCTTTAGAATGAAAAATGAAGAATAATCATAACAGTAATATAATTCACATTCATGTCATTAATGTATGGAAAAATAAAACCATTAATTTGTAATTTTTCTCATTTAAAGCATGAGGAAAGAAGCGATGATTCCCCCTCTATTGGTTATTAACCCTTTCTCACAGTCATTCACTATTCATTGTATTTATATGTTTGTGTTTAACGCTGGTTTTCTCAGTCTTGAATCCTGTAGAGTTGTGCAGCCTTGCTGTATTGCTCCTGAATGACTTGTCCACACTAAACAAAAATCAAAAATGTGTCTTACTAGCCTCAAAAAAAAAAAAAAAAATGCTGACATTGCGTTGGAGCCGTCCACATAACTCTTTCAATATCCCAGTGATTAACTGTTTATCTTGATGTTGTTAGTGTGGAACTTTAGTAGCTAGGATGCATGTTGCATTCTGGGAGAAATCCAAGAATCTATGTATCTTTATTGTATTATAACACATTGCCCAGAACTATTTAGGGGTTGGGTGTCACCATTAGATTTTCTTTTCTTTAAACTGTTTTATTGATTTTTTTTTTTCACATTTAATGCTTGAATTTAAATAATGTAATTGTTTATCTGCACGGCAAATCAATACGATTTGATTAAAAAAAAAATTATATATATATATATATTAGAAAGTGAGAATACAACCTGGTGGTGGTTCAGAGTGCCGCTCTCTCATACCTTCCAACAGCCGCTTGCTGCCTGCTATTGAACCCTTCGTTCTCTCCACGGTGGCCCACAGGAGGCCTGCAGGAGGTCGGGGCAGGTTGCATGTTCCTACGGCTCTGACAAATTGGTGAAAAATTTATGGCGGAAGGGAAAACGGCTCAAGTGTGGCTCGTGCGAGCTCCGCCGGAGCGCCGGCCCCGTCTTGTCACTCACACTGTCCCACAGTAGGAGCGCAGACAGCAACAGCACAGGCTCAGACGGAGCCACAGGACGGCTTTTGAGTGCTCGGGATCCATTATTTAGAGCAGTAATGTGGTGAAGAGGAAATCCAGTTTGTTCCATCATGAAATATCATTTTCTTTTGAGCCGAACGCCGTTTCCACATACTGGTGGTAGGCAAGCCTTCCTGTCAGATTCAAGTGTAAAATACAGTTCACACGGTTGTTCATTTACTAATAATTTAACTTTAACGGCTACACTCTGAGAACCATATCGGCATACATAAGACGGTTGTTGTGATGGAAATAAATGTTGCGTTACGGTGATGAGTCAGAGCAGAGAATGACAGTTTTACAGAGTACACAGGATGCTGCTCGTGAGCAGAGCGGTAACGACCGGATGCACTCACACGATGAAGTTATCTTTTAACATGATCAAAATCAAAGGACGAATTCCATAATGGACATGTACGAATCATGTTCAGACATGTCCTGTGAGAAGACACACCTTCACCTTCACACACACACACACCTTCACACAGAGCCTGTAGCTGCTATCCATCAGGTTGGGTTCAGCCCTCGGAACAAATTTCTCTGTCATCATTTATCTGGATTCTTTTCCGAAGCTCTCCCGACTTCACATGCGAGCCGTCGAGCTCGTTTCTCCTCCCACTAATCCCTCCATTCTAATGCTTGTCCACATCGAGGCCGGGCCACAGTAAACCGATGATTAATGACGTATTGATTGGACCGTTTTTCGACCACCGAGCCAAGGTGCTGAGTTGACAGCACACTTGCTTATCTGAGCCACCCAGCTTGCCAGAGGAGAATGTTTCCTGTGAGGTAAATAGAAGCTTGGTACACGCTGACAGCTGAGACACATTTGTTCACTTTTGTCTTCCGACTGAGCGTTCAGAGAGACAAAAAAAAAAGAACAAAAATCTGTGATGTTTTTAATATAGTTTTTTTTTGTCAATCTGACAATCCTTACATTAACTGTAATTAACTACTGTGCTTTATAAGAAATATTTGACGTAGCCCTGAATTGTTCAACAATACATAAGACATTATACCATTTAAATAAAATACACATGAAAAATAAAGCAACAAATATCAATTAACTAATACATTGTGAAATCGTTATTAAAACTTAATTCATTTTTAACAAAGCTAAACTTATTATTATGATACATCTTAATTTTATTTTGATTGCCATTTTTTTAAATGGTCTATTTCAAAAGTTACATTTTGTCCAATGGCACTAATATTTACAGAAGTGGTATGTAACTTAGGACTATTAAATACTTTTTTTTAATATGTCACTTTATTATTCCACTTCACTGCATTTAAGAGGAAAATATTGTACATTTTATTCACTAGATTTATTTACTACCTGACACTTTAAATTTGAACAGATGCTTATATGTTTACATTTTTACAAACAAAACATACAAAGAGCTTGTTAAAAGTGATGTTTAGTGAACCAAACAGTATCCGTTCAGCTGAAATGATCAGCTGATTGACAGAAACATTTCTTTAATGGCCCCAGCTTCTTAAATATAACGATTTGCTGTTTAACCTTTTAATTATTTGAATTATTTCAATTTTGAGGTTTGGACTATTGGGACAAAACAAGCACTGTGAATGTGTCACTTTGGGTAATTGTGAGTGTCGTTCTATATTCATCACTTTTATGAACCACAAAATCGATCAACTGAAAGAGGAAATAATCAGAAAATAATTTTCCATAATCTACAATGAAAAATAATCATTTGTGTTGGAATTATTAGTAATAATAATATAGTGAGATGATTTACAACAGTATACAGTCACACCGAACATTTTGAGGCATTGAGTACTATTTGTAATACTACATTTACATTTTACTTACATTTTCCTTGTTTTATTTACCTACTCTACGTTTTAATGCAGAACTTTTACTGCATTAAATAAGGAAAAAGATCGGAATACTTCACCACTGCCTATATAATGAAAACGTAATAGTTTATTTAATGAAGTGAGATGTCAGACACTTATCACTAACGGCTGTTGAGTCGAGCAACTGTGCATTATGCATCTTTAAGGTGTGGGGCTTTGCATTGTGGACTTCTTAGCAGAAAGCACATAAATGTCGGCCTTGTTAATTGTCGCACTACATAGTGGGTACATTTACACACTCAGACACTCCAATAAACCGGACAATACATATTATGTTCTATTTAGCAAGTTAGGACACAATAATAGTCTTTTTTTAAAGTAGAATTGTCACTAGTGCCCGCCCCCTGCCCTTTCAGCCAATCGCATGCGACCTCATCCTCGATATTATAGCATGCTCCCCAAATGTAGGACATTACGGTAAATGGTAAATGGTCTGTACTTGTACAACACTTTTCTAGTCTGGATCGAACACCGATCCTCTGATTGAAGGACCACCCTGCTCTACCACTGAGACACAGCGCTTTTTGGGGATTTTTGAGGGTTATATATATAGTGGATAATATTCACACTCTGAAATCAGATACTCAAAGACATTGGAGAGTTTGATATAGTGAACTTTTACCCCAAAATACGCAGGGATTACACACACAGCCAGCCTTTCTCTTGGGTCGTTGTTGCCAAAAAGATCTAATTAGTTTGCCAACAGTTGGTCAACCTGTAAGGGCAAATGTGATTGGCTGAAAGGTGAGGGGGCAGGCACTGGTGATACTTACATCCTTTGCCAGTTAATGAAAGTTACATCATGAAATAACAACTGGTGAAAAGAAAAGATGAACAAAAATGTATTATAACTCATTCGGTAGTGATGCATCTAACTTGACGCATTAGTATGATTTGTTGTTGTTTTTTAATAATGCCCTGTGATGTTTTTCATGTTGAATATTGGGAGCTCCATGATATTTTGGGTTTTAGAATGTTTCACAGGGGGAGGATTTGCAGCTTGTTCTTCCCACTCATCGTCACATTGTGCATGCGGCCATCATCCTCTTCTCTGCTGGCCTTTGCCATTTTGAAGAGCACATTTTAAGCAGAGGAGAGTAAATTACCTGTATGGAGATGACATTTCCATCTAATGTTCACTTTGAGGCAAAATTGGTATCTTCCCCCAACTGCGTAAGGTGGAAAAAAAAAGTTCTCTTTCCATTACATCCCCCCCCCCCTCCTCCTTCCTCTCTCACTCTCACCCATTTTCTATTTGTCTGAGTCACACTTCCTTTCTCTCCCCACACACTCTCCTCCGTTTTCAGCAGCAATCTATCACACCGCGCCACATCTTCCTCCCTTGCTCTCTTGCCACCTGAACACTCGCTCTCTCTCCTCACCATGTATCTCTCACCATCGCTCTTCTCCTTCACCTCCTCACCTCTCGGCGAACACCTCACTTCCTTGTGTCTCTCCACCCGCGATCCGCTTTTCCTTATCTCAGATTTCCTCTCTGATTTGGCAGATAAGTGTGGTTCTGGAGGACCTCCACAAGTCGCTGCCTTCTCATTTCCTGGCTGAAATGGCTTTTCTGCCTATTTGCGCCGTCAGTGGTCTTATAGAACAAGCCCTGCATACAGCTTTGATTCCTATCTCCTCCTCAGATACAGTGGAAGAGAAGGGGGTGATTTTGAGAGTGAGGCAGTCACCTTTAAAAGCTGCTGTTTCCATGTACTCTCTTCCCTCCGGAAAAGTGTGATCTTTGCTCTGGTTTTTGTAGTGAAAAGGTCACCGACGTATTCTCAGAATGTGCTCAGCATTGTAGTGAAAGATACAATGTGAAAACTGTGACGAGTAAGATTCTTCCTGCGCGGACAAATTAAAACCTCTTTTTGTGTCGGCGTCATAGCCTGTATATAGGAAGTGGACGTAGTCATGGTGACGTCACCCATTGGTTTGTGGACTGATGTTTTGAAGCCTTGAGTTCGGCCATTTTGCCGTTGCCATGTGGTCTTGTGACCATATTTGGAATGCAGAGGAGTGACGTAGAGACGGCGGATACGGCTCTGGTAGCGTCAGCGATCTATCAATCACAGTATGCCCGCCCTAAATCATCCCCTGCTTTATGGTCTGTTTGACTCTAAATGGAGCATCACTTACTAAATGAACATCATGCTGTATTGAAGAAGACTTGAAACTAGAGATTGAGACCATAAACTCATGTTTACAATGTTTACTGAGGGAATAAATCAAGAGAGAAGTAGAGTCATTTTAGGAGTCGCACCCTGCTGGTCAGTGGAGAGAATGCAAGTTTAAGACACTTCTGACATACATACAGTGGTGTATAGATGCTACGTGCTGTTCAGCTGCTAACACACACCACAGTACAAGAGTATGCCCTAGAAAGCTACATTGCATCATCACTTCGCCTTAGAGGGGCTCACAGCATTTAGGACCAGAACCTGAATGCAAGGAACCGCATTTCCTGACTTCTTTGTGAGGAAAACCTTCACAGACTAATAACAGTAGGATCCCAATGGATGCAACAGGTATCAATCACATGTAAAGAATAAAGTGAGGCAGCTACTTCAGAAGTGTGATCAATCACTTGATTAGTTGTCACTCATCAGACTAGAATTACCGTGTCATGGTTGCATGCCTCCCGTCAACTAGTCAAGTTGCAGTTCAGATCCAATGTCTGTCCAAAATGTCATAACTTCATAATTCTACCCCATTAGACATCTGTGTACAATTGGCATAATTAGCATATGAATTCTTGTTTTTTTTGGCCAAAAGCCTGTTTTTGAAGGTCACAGTGAGTTTTCACTTCATCCGTTGAGTCCAAGTAGACGTTTGTGCCAAATGTGAAGAGATTCTCTCACGGTGTTTCTGGGATTCCGCTTTCACAAAATGGGCCGGACCGACCGACAATGTCATTTTAAAACAAAAGAGCAAAACCAGTTGTTTGCCACATTACGTTCCGTTACTTGACCCATGGGGCTTGCACACTAGCTTCCCTCTCTGCCGAGCCAGAGCATGTTCATAGCTAGCTAGGAATGCCCAACATAAAGTAAAATAAGGCAACTTAATGTATTATTTGTCAATGGACAGTATCTTTGGAATTACAAAGTATAATGTATTTACTAAAATCTTAATTTGCAATTCCTTACACATTCCTTCAACAACACCGTTGACTATTGAGCTGCTGTAACAATTGTGTGTGGGATCAATACAGTTCTTATCTTCTCTTATCTTGTGCTCCAGTCCACTCAATGTGTTGTTGAGGTGAGGTCATCTGTAACCTACGGTCATAATTCCAGCTTCACTCAGTAATGTGTCACAGCCAATCGTTGATCGTAGATATATGGCAACATTTCTGAATGTAAAAAATGAAAAAAAAACATGTTCAATCCCAATTCATAACCGGCCTTATCCATAAATGGTGAATAGAGATCATTTGTGCGTAGATGAACATTTCTGACAATCTTTACTGCCAACTCATTATGTTATCTTGAATAGGTCAACCAGCCATTTAGAAGGCATACGTTTGATAAATCACAATCTTTGTCTTATGCATGTGTTACTTCTGAGGTGGAGTTAAGAGGCTCACTCATTCTGTTAGTCTCCTCTCATCAGTTACTGTGGCTCAGTAATAGAGCGGGTCGTCCTTCAATCAAGCTGTCGGCGGTTTGATCCCCGGCTCCGCCAGTCCATGTCGATGTGTCCTTGGGCAAGGCACTTAACCCCAAATTGCTCCTGTAGACTGAGCCTAAGGCGTGTGAATGTTGTATGAATGTTTAGACAGTTCTGATGGGCAGGTGGCACCTTGCATGGTAACCCTGTCATCAGTGTATGAATGGGTGAGAATGGGTGAATGATGACATGAAGTGTTAAAGGAGCTTTGAGTGGTCGGAAAGACTAGAAAAGCGCTGTTTGACCTTTTTAAACAAACAGGAATGTACACTAGCCTTTCACGTTTTAATGATATAGGTAGGCTGCATGTATCACAATAACAATACAAACAGGCTCCCTCATGTGGCTCAAAAGTGTACTGCAGATAAATGTTGAATAAAGAGCTACGGAAGAAATCCTGCTGATCTATCTGCCGATTATTAATTAATAACCACCTGTGGGTCCAGACCCAGTCTTTGAAAATGGTCTAGGATATTCCCATTTTAAGCATATTCATGAATTAGTGTGAATGGTCATATAACTACCTCGTTCCAAACTCATCTAATTTCTGCACTAATTAATCTAGTAGAGGCAGATCGGGGCTGACCTTACCGTCATGTCCTTATTATTTAGATGTGATTTATTTATGATCTGTGACATTCTTTTCTGAAAATGTGAGCCTAATTTATTTACACCCTTAAATGTATTCTCAATGAAATTACAAAAAACGTGCATTAAGTCTTGATCTAATCACCCCCTAGCATGTTAGTTAAGTTATAGATGAACGAGCTGGGTAGTTAGGCGTGTGAAAAAGCTGAACTACTAGAATTTGTTTAAAGGGAGTGGTGCGAGACTCCAACACCGAGGGGCCTTTCTCTCCAAACATTAGTATCAGCCCCACTCCACCGTACTATCAGCTGAAATGCTAAAGGCCATATGGTGAGTTCTGCATCCCGAGGCTCTGTCTCCGAGGGAGCCAGAGTCACCATCTAGTAACACAACCAGCATTTTAACAACGTACTTCATCAAGCTGTTCACCCGCAACCTTACGACCGACTTGAGGACAACCGTCTCTATCAGGTACGATGTGTCTCTTTCTGCCCTTTTTGTTGTGCCGTGTGGTGCTGTAATTTCCGCACGGCCTGGTCTCCTGCGGACCGTCGTCATGGAACCAGAAGTGGTAACAACAAGATTTATGATTCAACTTAAATAAAAAAAAAAAAGCCTCCACAGCTTCGCGGAGCATGCTCAGCTCTTTTATTGAATTATTACCGTTCTGATTCCAACACGTCAGACCAGTCACAATTAAAATACAGAGAATGACCCTCACAATACCTCTGCCCATATAAATCAACGTAATAAAGATCGTATCACGATGTTTCCTGTGTGTGTGTGTGTGTAAAGATTGGATGGTTTTTGAAGGGGCTCAAGAGGACGTGTGATCCGCCGCCCTCCCTGCCCTCCATCCGAGGTTCTCCTTGTCCTCGCCGTGCTCTGCCTCTGCCGAACTAAAGCCGCGAATCCTGTCGGCTTTCCGTGTGTGCCGTTAAGCGCCCGCTACACATTGTCACCTTGACACTAATGCCCCGCTCAGAGCCCGGCTTCGGCCTGCCGAACCCTGGGTGCGCGTTAGCGAAGGGCCGAGTAAGTCATTGTCCATTCTGCGCGAGTCTACCGAGATGTCACATCCACTGAGAGGACGGGATGTAACGCACGCGAGGAGAGATAGATTCAGGGAAATGGGGAATATGAAAGTGAGACGAAAGAGAAGAGGGGCCGATAGATAAAAAGCGGAATGAAAGACAGACAGCGTGATAGAAGGGGAGTTAAACAAGAGATGAGAGGCCAAGTGGGAGAAAGAACAGAGTAGAGAGAGATTGTTGAAAGGGAGAAGAGAGACAAAAAGATCAAGAAAGGCAAAAGGGAAAGAGAGAGGACAGAGAGAGTAAAACGGGAAGGAAAGGGAGCGTTATCTGTCATTTAGTCGCAGACGAGGTCTGTGCTTTCGTCAAGCGCAGCAGCAATATAACGGCTTGTTGGATGCTTGGTCTCTGTGTCCCAGAAGACTGCTGTCATAATGGGAGACAGGCAGGCTGGTATCTCCTGTGACCCAACATTTCAGGACCCAGCAGAAGACAAACCAGCCTCTAGAGTCTGTGCCTCTCTTATGCATGTGCAGTATGCTTGACTAGTGGTCATTTCATTTCCCTCGCTGTTGGGTTTTCAAAGGTTGTTCTACTGCATTTCTTCTTCTTCGTCTTTCATGCCTCACCTGATTTGTTGTGTTGATTCCTTTTATTTCTACCAATTCCCGTTTGTGAAAGCAATAAACTACCCGTTATCAAGACACTGACAAAAAACATACTACAGTGGGCCGCATACACTTGATCAACAATTCGAGAACTCTCCTGTAATTCAAGTAAGAATGCTCATTTTCAGGCTAAAGGTATAGGGAAGTGGGAGGAGTTATCGGGGCATCCAGGGTTCCACGGGTGAAGGTCACTTTTCTTCTTATGTCCAGTGTTTGGAGACTGGCAGTGGGAGTAACTCAAGGCTCTGATGGGCATGGGACATCCGTGGTGACTGGCCCTCGGCGCCAGATACCGATTCACAGAGGCACCCTTTAGTGTCTGAGTGCCTGTATGAGACACACCAGGCTTTCAGCCCAACCACATTGGTATTTGGCGGTCAGAGGAACTGACATAGTCTAAAGAGCGGAAATAGTCCACTCAGGAGGGAAGTTGGTGTGGATGGTTCGGTCAAACGACCTTTGATTCGCACACAGGAAGCCACTGTTCGTTTATGTGTGAAACTAATTCAACTTTGACTTATTGACTTATACGGTATGCTTCTTATGTGAGTTATGTACGAGCAAACTTATTTTAACACAAACCACCATATTTGACCAAGCCTAATCAACTACTTATGTTGCCTTAACCTAACCAGTTAAACCTAAAACACTACGTAAACCTATGTTACAATGCGATACGGTACAAACATCGCTAAACAGTCGCGTCACTGGTCATAATATTGTGGCCGCTACTTCTGACCGTCTTCAGCAGTTCTCCACTGGTCCAGTCGATCGCTGGCTCATACTGGTGGGTTCGGTCCAGGACCAGCATGATTTATTGTTTTCTCTCATTGTATTTCTCCACGTAGCCCCAGAAACAGTGACGGCCATGTGTGGCATCACTATGGATGCACCATCAGAGGGCGCTTAAGATTCATTTGGACTTTTAATTGTTACACCGATGAGTTGTTGTGTCTCTTAACTCAACAAATCAAAGAAACTGCGCGATTTTAGAAGGTGCGAGGTGCTTTCTCAATGGCCGACAAAAGGACGATATTACAGTGTGATGATGTTTACCATCACGAACATCTGCTGCTTAACTTGGCAGGTAAGACATATTCTTTAGACTGTGGCTCTCTGCTTCCTTGTGTTCTGTGGCAATGCAGCCATCACACATCACACTATGTAATGAATATTTTAATTTAAATGTATCAAAATGGCCGTTGACAGTAATCTTGATCTTAATCGACCCCGACAGCTGCTGCTGGCATACTGATCCTGGCTGTTACAGTTGTCCACATACAGTGTATTACTATATTTAAACACAATGGCTCTACTCCTCTGGAAGTTGCATTTTAATATTTATTGTATATAAAGACAATAAACACCAGTTTTAATGTATCGAACATAAACCGTTATGAGTATTTAAGCAGTCTGTATATCATTAAATAAATACAATGTCAGGTTTGGAGATTTGGGGGGGGGGTGAATGTTTGCACCATGTCAATTATTTAAAAAATTGTGAGAATTCACTCACAGCCACACAGTGGACCTCATGGTGGCTCTAGAGCTGCCATGGCCAGCTCTAGAGCCGTAACAGCATCCCTTTAAAGAGGGACTTCACAGAAACAAAGATGGCTCATGGAACATTTAGGATGATATGAAACGAAAATGGTAAAAAAAAACATAATGTTGCTGGAACCAATGGTTTCATAAATGAACTGGCTTCAAAGCCAGAGCTCAGACAGCATTTGTCCCAGACTGATATCCGTCGTCAAAATGAATGCCAGACTTCATAAAGAAAACTGTTTTCCCACTGAATCCAATATGGGAACAGCAGCGATACAGATTTTACAGTAAAGAGTTGTCTTTCTTTCAACCCAACACTTGAGTGTTATGAACACCGTCGTATCTGAGTTTCAGCCTGAGTTGATAGATTCTGTTACGTATTTTTACGTATACTTAGACTAACATGAGTCATGTTGTCTTAGTCTGGCCCCACAGAAGCTTAGCTGAACTAGCATTCGCGCCAAAGACGTAAGAGTGACATGACACGACATGGCAGTCTCTGTTATGTGGAGAGACACCTCGGTTCAGTCAAAAGTCAGAGGTGCCTTCCATAAAATTGATACAACACCCTCTACAGCTGCTGTTTCTTTGCACAGGCATGTATTTTTGACAGTGCTGTCAGTCCATGGGTGTTGGTTTTTGTATAAGAAAAGACATGAAGGTCGAAGACTGAAGCCCTTACACGTTCAATGTGGATAGTTTCTACGTATGAACGTCTCTCCTTTTGAGTTTTTGTGAATATATATGGGTTCGAGTGCGTATTACAGGTGTATATATTTCATGGACCCAATCGAGCAGAGCAGATGGCCCTCGAATCATCCACTTAACTCTTCCCAGAATGCAGCAGGACCGGGTCTAACTTGTTTACGGCATCTGCCAGATGAAGGCCAGAGCAGACGGATGAGTGACAGGGTTAAGGGTGTATTATCTCCCCTTCAGCCAACACTCCAGCGCGCTCTACTGAACTGTCTACGACCTCATCGAGATTTGTGAGCCAGGAACCTCGGGCGCTGGTCCCGTGGCGGTACGACATACTAGACCGACTCTGTTCTCAAACAATAGAGAACACAGAGATGGAGACAATGAGAAAAAGCAAATAAGCTGCATTGTAAACTTAAGAGAGAGGGGTTATATATCAATGCATAAGATTTTGGAAGAAATTAGTTTTCTGCATGCAATATGTGCGATGTTAGGTGACTGGCAGTTGGAGCATTTCCGAGGCTTGAATAGGCACAGAAATCTGGTTCTTTGATTGCATTCACGTTTGGATTCCGGGTTATTATTTGATTAATTGAGCTATTGTGCGTGATTTGTTCCCAATTGTAAAGACAAAGGGTTCTGCAATGGCTGCGGCTCTGATTAGTGTTTCTAACTGGCTTCTCCGGCGCCTGAGGGTCATGGGTGTCATGGGTGAGTTGAAATAAATTAAAGCTGATGGCTATGACATAACACATTGTCCCCAAACATTGAGGATAACATTACAATGAAACGTTCAAATGGGAATTTTTCGGGGGGGGGGGTGGTTATGTATACATGACATGTCGGATAACGTTCCAGAAGCGCACAGATTCCAATTTCAGATTGGCATATACCCTGAATCAGAATCAATTCTTTCATAATTGACTTATGTGAGGGGGCCGCAGAGCGTGGGAGTGTGTATATTTTTGGGAAAAAAAAATATTAAACAAAAGAAGTTAATTGCAATCATTTTAAACCATGTTAGACTTCCGTTTGCATGAGAATAATGAACGTGAAGTGTAATTTATAGAGGGGGGGAGCGGTTCAATACGACACAGTGATCAGTTGATGATCAGCAGCTAATGTTGGCAACAAGAGCAACAGGTTAGCCGTAGCTTGAAACACACACTAGCAATGACAAACACAATGGAATTAGCATGTCAATGTTGAGGTCTGCCTTCTTCGCTTTGTATAAAACATATATATATATATATATTTGGAATAATTAAATCAATTCAGAATCCGAGTGGACCGTCTCCTGTGGGTACAGCGTGTCATGTGTGTGCTACGCTAAAGCTAATGGATAAGATAAGGTGAATTATTTCACATTTCTGTGATTTTTATTTTTTGTTCGTTTCAAACTTGTGTCGAGTGCATTTGATGAAACGGCACCACATCATGCTGTACCAAATTACTCACGCATACTCTGACATGCTCATCAATCCTGGACACGGCCTCTAAGGTATTTATTTGCTTGATAAAGAGAGGGAGGATAGCAAGATCTCCCCTCAAAAGACCCAGAGATGGCTTATGTGTATGTGAGTCTGTGTCTATAGTTCTGGTCTTTGTGTAAATAAAGGAATCAGCCTCATATAGCCTGGCTGGGCAAGACAGAAAAAAACCTGCACACATGTACCCTGTTGGTTCTCATTCTCCACGCGCCTTTTGATATTGTCTCAACACTTAGCTCAGAAAAAAAAGGATGAGGTATTTGAGTAAGGGAACTCAAACTGCTTTCATCTGCACCCAAAGGCACCCGTAGTTGGATCCGTCCATGTGCAGTGAAGTGCACCTGCTTTGTGTCGTTGCGTTTCCTTCCCGAGGAGGACTCTGAATTCGCCGCTAAAAAAATCTCCATCTGTTCGTCATTTCTCATGTGTCCTGCGTGGTCCGACACACTGTGTATACTGTACCAGCTGCCAGCGCTGCGACGAAGCACATGATGTGGGACTCAGATAACGTTGTTGAGAGAAAAGTGAAGTGAAGGGTCTGACTAATTAAACAAAGAATGATGAGGAACTCCTCCTTGTTTCCATTATGTTTTCCTCTTCATCACTTCTCCACACATTCCTCCAGCCCATCGTCTCTGTTTGCATCTCTTTGGGTGATCCTGCGTCCACTTGTGTCTCTCCATTGACTCTGTGTGCAGTCTAGCCTTTAATTAGCTCAGCCAAGACATTTTAAATAACCAAAACTTGCAATCAAGAGTCCAGTATTGATAAAAAAAAATCCTTCTCCTAGATACTGTATGATTGTACATCACCAAGCTAACTGCCAGCGGTGCTACAAACCCACTGGATAATAACAGAGAAGAAGACATTTGGAGAAAGACAGTCAGGCACAACACGTCCATGACTCAAACCTCCGATTTTAGTGTGAATGACGTCGGTTGTATTCGAGGACATTTGTCAGAATAGTTTTGTTTGCTCTTAGGATGTATAACAGAGACAGATGTCCTCTTGTCTTTGTCACTTAGTTAAACCGCACTGCAAACAGTCTGACACTTTTAAACGTTTAAAAAACAAATTTAATTGTTTTATGCCTTTGCATTTACTTATTCTGAGTGCACTACAGAGACTCTTTGTAATGTTTAAAACCCTTCAGTCCCCCTTGATATGTAGGCCTGCATATGGAAAGATTGCTTCAATGAGCCATTCAATTATAACACTATTAAAATGAAGAGATTTGAAGAGAGAATAAGATGTTGAGACTATTTTATTTTTTCCATTTCAGCATCAAGAGCTATTTCTTTGAATTGTACAAACATTTACCCCCGTAGTAAAATATGGCCAACATAACTCATGGTTATTAGTCAGTTATTAGATCCCTGTTTTAACAAGATTATAATTATGGGGAGAAAGTCGCTTACAATTCAAGGTTGTGTTCATTGTGCAAATAGAGTCACAGTCCACTATAAAGTGTGGGAGCTTAGTTTAATAAAAGTACGGTTTGTAAGATCATACTGTGTTTGAAAAATAATGTTTAGCAGGCATAATATGAACCATGTTCACCATATTAGTTTAGTGCGTTTAGCCGGATAACATGTGCTAATCGGCACTAAACACAAAGCGGAGCTGAGGCTGATTGGAATGTCACAGGTTTTGCCAGCTTTGATGAGCTGGCTGGAGTGACATCTTGATGACTTGGCTGGAGGACAGTTCTTCTAAAGTTTTGAAGCAGTAGCTCATTATTGTGGATTAGTCATTTTTAAAAGGAAGATGCAGGATTGGAGCATATATCGACTGCCTCTCAAACGGCTCCCAATGTGGCAACGGCTGAGCCGGCGTCTGGCAGCTAACGGTGCAAACAGCGCTAACAGTGTGAGCATTGTCAAAAGGGTTGTCGATGTCATGATCAACGGTGTAGAAGCAGAGGATGGGTGCCAGTAGGCTTCATACACTCAGCTACATTACTCTACTCTATGTTTACATAGACAACAGTTGTTTAATGCTCTTTTTAATGCTCTGAATATCGAATTCAGCACCTGACAGCTAAAATTACAGAAATTATAATTTGATGACTAATTTAGAGCTATCTATTACAATAACCAATCATTGTTTATTTAAACTTAAATATCCCTTCATGCTTGCATACAATTGCAATTTCTGAGGAAACTAAATGAATATATTTAAAGTTATCAAATCAATGAGTAGAAGAATAGAGGAGCGTAAAGCTGGTCTTGTAGTGGAAATCTTCAGAGAAGGTTTATTGAAGCTTGAATTCAAGGATATCTGAGATACAGCAACTGTAAACCACCCTCAACTCTAAAGGTCCCAGCTGATCGTGGACTATTTAACCTACAGAAGTAGGAAGTACCAAATATGGTCTTCCTCTGCCAAACTATGCATGCGTGAAGATGTCATTGGTTCATATATAAGTAAAAAATAAATATCTAATTATCGGTCACGTTGCAGAAGCTCCAGTTCACAGGCAGCAGTTCTGTCAGGAGGACAGTCAGTAGCTTCTGAGGCAAAGAGCATCTTATCTAGCATGTGGGTGTATGTTACTTTCAAAGGTCTCTGGAGTGTGTGTGTGTGTGTGTGTGTGTGTGTGTGTGTGTGTGTGTGTGTGTGTGTGTGTGTGTGTGTGTGATGCTCAACCCCCACGTTCTCATGTCCTTGCCACAGTGGTGGAGAAGGAGTTGGCAACCCAGAATGTCGTTAGCTTTGCAAGTGTTTTGTAACAAGCCAAAGTAGTAAAGTTCGTCCTGATCAAGTCAAAGTCATTACAGCACATCCTGAGTGCAGCAAAACCACAATGGCAATCCACCCAATAGCTGTTCAGATATTCACTTTGACGCCGTGGACCAACATTGTCATCCCTAGAACACTTTCGCTAGCAGAGCTAAAGACTTGGCCCGCGGTTGACCGTAATATGCAGCCCCTGCACGACACCGTGCTTGTGGTGTAAGTGTTTTGTCTCCGAATCTGTAGTTCTTGTCTCTAAATGAATGCGTTCACGGGAATGTTTTCACACACAGTCAGAAAGAGACAGATGCCACCAAGACGGCATAATGTCCCGCATATGGTTCACCCAAATGCAGACATGAAAAAGAGAGGAGAGGAAGTGGAGGTCAGCGCGCAGTCTGTTACTCGGGCCTAATTAGCTGCCTCACAGAGCACTCAAAAAACGGAGAGACGTAGGGAGCAGCGGAGGGGGGGGGGAGTAAAGCAGACATCTAGAGTAGGATTCTTAGGCTAATTTACAACTGTGCTTCTCACAATGACACAGCTAATAAACTACTTTTTTACTGCCGCTATCCTCGCTAAGCATTTGGAAATGTGCGGCTGAGGCAGTTTTGTGGCCAAAGCAGTAGGGCAGTTAGGGAAGACATGTGCAGAGCTGACACCAGTAGCCGGGAGAAAAACAGCCCAACATTTAGATCACATCTTTGTCGGTGTTGCGTTAAATGTGAAGTTGTAAAAAAAAAAAAAAAGAAAAAAAAAATCTGCTCCAACCAGAAGGAAGAACGGGGACACATAGAAAGCTAGAGAGAGGGAGGAAAAAAAATCGGAGAGAGAATAAATCAGGTCTGCCCGGTCATGTATGGTGTAACGTGAAAGGAGCTAAATCAGCAGCATTACTCCCTCGCGGCAAAGATGGAGGTGCTGTGAAGAACGCTGTAGCCTACTTCTGAGACAAATTCGGCCTTTGTACTGGGAGCAATACCGACTGTGTTTGCTAAAATCCCCCATGAATATGCACACAAATAAATGCATTAAATAATTAGATACAGCCGCGTACAAGTTAATGCACGCTGAGAGAGCCGACTATGGTCCAACTGCAGTCTTAAAAAAAAAAGGGGGAAGTCTTTGATGCATTTCGGCTGCGCTCTCACCAGGAAGTGGCATCAATCTCACTGCATTACAACCTGAATTACCTGGTCGATGGCTGATGACGGCAGTACAATTCCTCTCTTTGTGATTTCAAAGAGAATTCGGGGAATGAAGGTTTGAAGGGTGGGCGAGTGGAAGATGAGCTAATTAATTAAAAATAGAGCGCAAAAGTACAGGGTGTCATCAAAGTGCCATCTTTGGAGATTTGTTTTACTCCTTTACTGCGAGGTAATCCCGCTAAATCAAAAGGAAGATCGGCAAGGGACTACATCAGTCTCAACAATAAAATCTATTGAGATATGTTGTGTCTGGTACCGGGACAAACTATTATTAGACGTTCAAATGGATGACAAGTTGGAGTAAAAGACGTGAATAAGAGTGCGGAGAAACTATGTTGATGTTTTTTGCCTTAGAACTTTTTCCATGTGTTTTTTGCATTATACATCGAAAAAGTGATCTCAAGCACTCAAATAATAATCCTTATGAGTGGACTGGTTTGTATTACACGTAAACAGAATAAGAAATCATTTGGAAAGCGGTGAAACGTTATGCTAAAGAGGGATTTGTGTTTCAGACACGGCTTAGTCTTGTTTCTGAATACAAATATTCTGAATTGTCTGTCAGGACATGGTTCTTATTTCATGAAATAATGTAGGATATGAAATTCTGGCTTCTCCATAAAATGATAGAAAACAGGCTCTTTAATCGTTCTTCATTTTAGCTTCTCCCGCGTGGGACAGCATAGTGGGGGAATAAGACATTTAATAGACGGCCCAGAAATAAGGAAATAAGACCAGGAGCAAGAATTAACATGGCTCAAGAGCCCATGATGAAAACAGACATGGATTCAAATTAAATTATTAGTCATATTATTATTTTAACATAAAAAAGAGGCTATGATGTAAATATGCAACAGCCTGGGTCAGTGAGTTATATTGCCCCGGAGAGGAGAGAGAGAGAGAGAGAGAGAGAGAGAGAGAGAGAGAGAGAGAGAGAGAGAGAGAGAGAGAGAGCGAGCAATAAAGAAATATAGAATCCCACAAAAAGAAGTGACATAAACCCTGCACTGCAGAAATAGGTTGGTAAATGCATACTGTACTGCAGGTCAGAGGTCAGTCAGCTGCAGAGCGTTAAGAGAGTTAGCGCTGCGCTAACGGACTGTTCAGCAAGGTGAATGCTTGCTGAGGACTGCTTGGCCAAGATGGATCCGATATAAATAGCTGCATGAAACATCCCTGCACCCCCCCCCCTTTACCTCACATGAAGAAGCATATTTCCCATTCCAATAGTATTCTACCACCATGTAAAATGAATAAGTCATAAACAGAGAACGTCTGCGCTGATGTCAACGAGCAGAGAAAAATTCCCACATGTCAAACAGTCCGATTGCTAATGGATTCGGCTCTGTCACGTGTTCCTTCAGTGTCACTTACAGAACAGTACGGTGCACCTTTTTAGTCCGTTACATAAGAAATGCCTACTTACTCTCAGGCAGCGCGGGGATGAACGCACTTTGCTTCACAGAAAAATCTGTGGCAGACATTCAGGTGAGAAAATATTCAGAATATGGTCCCCCCCCCCCTCGCTGTATGTACATATTCCCCCGTTGTAAAGTCTAGCACAGAAAGTCAAACAGAACATATGCAAAAGGGGGGAAAAAAAGCTGCCAATCGTCATACCGCCGATACCTCTCAGTTTCCTCTCTGCGTCTGTCACGAGCCGCAGGGGGAATCATTTCACTTGATTACTATACTGTGTCACATGTCGTCATTAAGCCAAATCAAGAGACACAGACAAGAGAAACCAATAGGGAGCAAAGAGGAGGGGGAGCTAAGAGGGAGAACAAATGCAACAGAGCGATCCGTATAGAGGAAGAACTGTGTTTGTGTGTGTGTTTGTTTGTGTGTGTGTGTGTGTGTGTGTGTGTGTGTGTGTGTGTGTGATCAACAGGAAGAAAAAAAGAATTTCTGAAAAGTTTATTGAGGCAGATTTTTATGACAAGATGTGTTGGTTTTGACGGCAGGGGATCAAAGGGAGCTATGTGTCAGTGGGACAGACAGCGCATTTTTTTCAAGGCCTGTCAGCTCGGCAGCATTTTAAGTCAGAGTTATTTAGTCTGCTTGGACGGACACGGCTCCAAAGAAGAGCGGAGGAGGAGACAGCGCGGGCGCGACCGGCATGCGGATTGAACGGGCACCGAATTACGGCGGGCACTGAAGATTTACGCCGCCATTTGTGGGGCTGTCAAAGGCTCAGAGGAGCCAGCTGTCGCTCAATCACGCAATCCTTTTGTGGATTATTTGAAGTTGTCTGTCAAGACTGTTTTTTTTTTTTTTTAAGATAAAGTGAATAAGATCAGCTAATAACAGCCAGTGGACATCCACAGAGCCAGAGCTGTCTGTTAAAGCCTTCACAAACGCACCTCCCACAGGCGGCGGCGGCGGCGATGGCGATCTCCCGCCGCCGCCGCCGCCGCCGCCGCCGCCGCCGCGGGAGATCGTTGTTTACACCATCCTGTTTAAAACAATTTCTAAAATAAAAGCCGTCACAGCTGGAGCATTCATTCTTTTTGCAGCAGAAAGCTGAGGCTTCTGTCTTTCGCATCGTTACGTTACGCTGTTGTGATGACGGAATTACATTATGTTACGTGGAACGTTATGAAAGTATCAAAAAAAATCATGTTATGTGGATTGTTCAACCAGGTAATAAAAGTGTTGAGGAATATTTCATTCATGTTTCTACATTTAGAAATAGTTTTGATCTTGGATGTTTCTTACAGTAGTTTTATCAAAGAACTCTGATTTTTGTATTTTTTTTTGTATTTATCACACAACTCATAAAATACTTTTATTCATTATTTTCTAGCCGTGCTAACGGGCGCAGATCTGGGAAATAGCAATATCAGTTGATGCACCAACTTCTGTCAAGCTTGAAACATCCAGACAACTAGATAGGCTGCTGTGAAATGTAGTACAAATACAAACTCATGGTTCCCAGGATGAATCCTAAAACCTTCTGATGATCCTCTGACTTTTCCTTTTGGACTCGTAACACATTGTTTTCGTAAAACAATTCGCTCTGAGCCAGCTAGCCCACTGTGGGTGTGTGCATGAGAAAACTGTGGACAGAGCAGAATCAAATATTGCTTTTTCTGCATGTTGACATTAAGTTTGTGCTTTTTTTCAACAGGTGTATTGACAAGTTATCGACTTTATACTGAGGAAGGCTTTATTGCGCTCACCTACAGTAACGACCGTATTTGTCTGTGATCTGACTTCAACTGCCTGCGTATGCGGAGAGCTCCGACACAGAGCAGGCGAGAGGCTTCAGCCTGATAATAAACACTACGCTCTGCAGCCCTGGAGCCCAACCATTAAGCCATTTGGCAGCAGTAGAAGTGGAGCGGATGAAGAGGATGGGGACGACGGTGGCGACTGCTGCGACAGAAAATGTCCCAGTGGCAGAAAGTCCTTTGTTGTTGTTCGCGTGTGGTAATAACGTTAAAAATATCCTGTTACGACGTGAAAAACGAGCCGCGTTATATAACGTTCTAACTTCTCTTTTTCTGGCGCGGCAGCAACACGCTGACGTTTGTGTCGTGTGTTAATGTGAGGAAGGCTACAGCCTCCTCAATTCTCATCTGATCGTTTTCCCCTGATGTGATTTAGCAATAGCATGTAGCTCAAAAGCATCACTGTGCTGAAGTTCAATAACTGGTTATTTCTACACACACACACACACACACATATATATATATACAGTATATACTCACAGCACTGTCTTTTTGTCTGAGTCTGTCACACACACACACACACACACACACACACACAATGCTGGTGTTTAGACACTTTCTTAAAAGCACTTGGTTGCCGCTGTTATATGGTAGTTTAGCCGGTGTGATGGAGCCTGCTGGCATGGGGTCTGTGCGGCGCAGCAGGGGGGAGGCTGTTAGGGGAGGAAATGAGGCAAAAGGCAAGGCGGTCACACAATGCATATCATCATGCTCGATGTGAACAGGGTCTCACATGGCACTGGCTGAGTGTGGCAGTGTGGAACCAAGGCTGCCGATGGCCCCGTGGATGTGGTTCTGTTATTCAAAAAGTGAGGCGGTATAAGTGTGTCTCTGTCAGGTTAAAGGAGTTATTATTTTATTTTATTTTTTTTTTTTAATTATACCTCTGATTTTTTTTTTTACAGGAAAAACACAATCCCACTTTCCCTACATGGTGTCTCTGAAATGCAGCACTGTGGGAGTCAGGAAAAGGAAAGAAAGTCTTTAAGATCATTTTTCAGTGGCTTCAAATATGCATATACAGAATGCACACAAATAATTATAGTGGTAAATATCTGCATTTATATGGCGTTTTTATCCAAAAGAGCGTTCATCCCTTCACACTCTCACACCAGTGGCAGAGAGCTGGTCTGCCCAGAGGGAGAAATCAGGGGTTCAGACACTTGCCCACAGGTAAGTGGTGAACAATAACCAGTGGACTGAGGCCACAACAGCTTAAACAGGTCTGGGAGCAAAACTGTCTACCTCTACCACATTGTTTGTCTGTTTTGTTTTAAACACAAAATGCATCTGTGGACAAAGCAAAAGCATTTCATCTGATCTTAATGAAAGCAATCAGCACATTATCAAAGGTACACTGCGTTAAAAGGTGCACTGCAAGGGTTCTGACCACTAGTATGTTATTTTATTTTACGTTTTTATATAATTCTGTAGCGTCCCGGTTCTGCTCCTTATGTATTCAAGTCCAAACATTTAAATTCTGGTAGTAAGTATGCGTGTTTTCTACCCTTTCTTACAACTTTTTCCCACATGACCTGACATAGGTTTCTGCATGATGGCGCTGCTACATATACAGTGTGTATATTATATACACATCTTGATAGTCAGTGTGTTAATGTTACATACAGTAACTTGGATGATGGCCAGCATCTTCCCAGTTTGGAAAAGCAGACAGTAACACAGAAGCAATGTTCTGCTGTGGAAGCCACACTAGTTTAAATCCCAAAACACCAATTCAGTAGCAGAGCAGCAGCTCGCGTGTTCTGGGAGGTAAAATCTGGTGGCTATATTGATTATTATTATTTTTTTTTTAGCTGGGACCTATTTTAGTTGGATAAGATACATTTCTTCCACGGCCGCTTCACCTCGCCATCAGACAGCGCTTTCCCACGGTTAAACTGAAGCCCTTATATCGCTCTCTTCAAAGCCACTAAACTGTAAAGTGCTTTTACCTCACAAAACGCTTGGGAACACATACAACCCCACTATCAAAAACACAGAAACTTACACTTTCAGTCATTTCCAAACTTAGCATGGCTAAGATTGACTCGGCTCGAGCTTTGTCCAGCCTCGAGCCGGGAACCATAACCTACGGCTGAAATGCATGTGACAGCAATATGTGGCCTTTGTTGTTTTCCTTTTAACGCTCTTACAGATAACAGTGTTATTTATTCTGAGGCTGACTTCTTGACAGCGTAGTCTCTGAGTTTCCATTGTCGAGCTTTCAAATGTTGCACAGAGGCTCGATTGACGGTCAAGCCTTCATCGGACGGCGTCGTTGTGCGATAAACCTCACGCAGCGGGGCATCAAAAGGCCAGCGATTTGAGGCAGGAAGTGAGAGGAGGGGCGGCCTTCAGCGCCGCCGTATCGATGGGGTAATGTAGAATGAAATTACGTCTGTCCCGAGGTCATCACAGATGGAATGAGTGCAGATAAAAGAACCAATTCCGAGGGCAGCCATGTGAAGAGACGAGGCTGGTTCGCTCAAATTCACGTTTGCCACGCCGCAGAAACATTGCTCTTAAATACTCGTCTAATAACGCCGGCGAAAGAAAATCCGCCCAATGTGGTGTTGCAAACAAATATCAATATGGTGAAGATCGCAACCCCATCGTCTGTCTAATCAAACGGCACGCTTGTCGGTTGTTATTTTGCACTGGAGACAAGCATTGGAAAGCGCAGTAATATTACTTTGTTCTTTGAAACTATGATGTAATATTCTCAATATAGACCAATGGGGAAATGAGGGTGGTGATCAGCAATTCTAACAGTTAAAACCATTGGATGTCTGTTGGCTGTTGCTTTGATTGTTTACTGCACCGATGTGTTCCATTCTCATGAAGATGTTATTTATTAATTTTTGACTCATGTAGAAGCAAAAGAGAATATGAGGCCGGATAAAGAAGCAACCCATTGTCGGCAGAAATTACAGAAGCACACGAAGACGAAGAAGATGTGAGCTAAAGAGGAAAAAACAGTAATAATCATTTCCGCGCTTACAAATGTGCTTGTTACAATCTGTAAAAAAATCACCCACTGCGTATGAACTTCAATCAGCACTCCCCATAAAGATTGCCCCCCCCCCCCCCCCCACCTGCCAGCCATGAAACAATACATATCTCATTATCGCTCCAATTTGGCTGCCATATATTCCCTATTTTTGCAATAGTCCCCAGTCAGTTCATTCAAAGTCAATCTCTGCTTTCTGTCATTTTCATGTTAGTCCCCACCGCTAGCCTTACCGGTAAATTAAGACTTGTTTTCAGTGAAAAGCCTACGCCTGGTAAATACTGCTCTCAGCCCGAGAGACAAAGAGAGTATCTACAGAAGGAATATATGAGCATCGATCGGCCCTCGTGGCCACGTCTGGTCTCCACAATAGCACACTATTGATGTGCTGGAATTGCTTTTGAAGGCAGACAGATTGATATAATGGTGTGGTTTGGGCCCTTAAGGGCTGGACTGCCAGAGCTGAAGTCTGATTCACTGACCTTGGGTCAATCTAGCCATCTGCATCGGCCCTCCTTGGTGTTTGTGCTGAGGCCACTGAGCTGACGGGAAAGCAGAGTCCTCTGAGAGCGGCTAAGTCCTTCTCTGAAACTGCCACAAAAAGGAAATGGACCCTTAATACTCTCACGGTTGATTCTTTTTTTTTTGTACAGCAAACAGGTTAATGCCATTGATTTTGTGCTTTTTGTAACCTGTAAGAACTGATGTGAATATCCGTACAGTTTCCTTCTGGACGGGAATTCTTCTTAATTTCAAAGCAGATCTATTTACTATAGTCTTTCTTGACATGTATTGCTTTAAGGTTATTTTTGTAGCCTTGGCCATTGTTTCTACCTGTAATAATTGTATCGAAGATCCTCCCATTTGGAATCTACTCCTTTGCTGCAGTCACAATTACTACGGCTACTAGAAGTTGGCGTTGTCTTCTGGTGTTCCTGTCGGTGAAAAGGTGATCACGGCGTTAGCATTCATTTGGAGACGTGTTTCTGGCTGCTCTAATATTCACTCTTCCATCATCAATATTAAACAGATTATTATTATTTTTTACAAGCTAAGTTTGTTGTGGTGAATCAGTTTGTTTGCAAAAGAGTCTTGAAAATCATTACATTTCATAATCATAACAAATAACATGCACAAAACTACAGATTTTCCTTCCCTATAGCGATTCTGATACCTAAACTAGCGTTTCATCTTGGATTACGGCCATTGCCACCTGATTTCTGCAAGAAACTAATTGTGTGTTTTCCAAAATTTCAAAAATTCTTGTCATATTTTTGTAGGCCAACCCTGAAAGTTGTCATTGCACTGGTTCCCTCGACAAACAGCCGGTGGGATTTTTCCATTGGATTTGGCAAACAAAAGTTTATGATACTTACATGTTTGTTCACCAAGATTTTTTTGGTTGGCTGAAGTAAAAAGCCAACGTCGGCAGTAAATGAACTACGCCACAGTCACATGAGCGCGAGTATACACAACGAGGCTGCGGAGGCGGACCACTTAAAAGCTTCAAAATTCCCGATCACATCGTAAAACAAGACGCTAAAATCTCTTCGACTTGTGTTAACTACAGACCTTATTTCAGGCATTTAACCGAAACCACATTGACTTTGAGATGAGGGAACAGGAAGTGCAAACAGGCTAACTCCTTTCCTGGTTTAAGGGACTCATTCCTGAACCACTCTATAGGAGTTATTGGCATTGAGTAAGTTTTTAGCCAGACACCAAACTATGGTTTATCATAACACCTGCTTTGCTGTACTTTGCGTTGCATCTCAAAGATGAAACGTGTCAAAGTAGAGAAAGACTGGAGTCTGACAACGGGGACGCAGCCTCACTGCTCGTGTCAAGTGCAGTTGTTTGCCTCTGAGTGATGGCTGCTGTGTTTGTTGCTCTCAGCAACTTTCACCGTTTGTTGTTTCACTTTCCTTTGCTTTCATTTTCAGCCAAGTCTATCGTCTTAAAATGAAGAAGAAGAAGAAGAAGAAGAAAAAAAAAAAATCACATCAGACAAGAAATAATATCTCAAGCGGCAAACAGTCGTAGTAGGTGGTCCATTGTTTTTTTTTTCCCCCCCCTTCCAAAATGAAAGGACATGAATGAAAGCACTGACCTTATACGCCGCCCTCGGTGGAAGAGCTCATGAGATCGTTCTCGGCTTCAGGCGTTTTACTTTGTCTCAGTGTATTGCTCAGCTTTTATTTTACTTTATTTACCCTTTATTCTTTTCATCTCTCCGCTTCGCCCAATGAAGAGCAGCCAGTGGCTTGATCCAGTACTGGATTACATTTAGTTCCTCGGGGCTGGCTTTGCTCGCGTGATCTTTTATACCTTTCATTCTTCTTCAAACATCTTAAACGAAATAAAATGTTTTCTTTCCGTCAAGGTATTCTTGTTAAAGATGCTTCATTTTTTAGGACACCCGATGTTCATTCTCTCATCACGTCGTAGACTATATTTGACGTTGCGTTATCGGATGTCTTCCGAAGCTGGAAGCACTGGTGTGCTGTTTTTAAAGTGTATGAGGAAATACCTGAGCAATAGTCACATGCTTGGGGTTGCAAGCCGCTATTAATATCAAGAGCAGAGTCTCCTTGAGACAAAGTTTGCACTTGAAGTAAAAGGAAAGACGTCTTCCTGCAGAGTTTTCTTGTCTCCTGAGCCCGACGAAGCGAAAGATGGCTTTTATTTGACGTTGGGAAAATATCAATTTGGACGCGTATGCATTCTTAGACAGGAGGCAAAGACAACATAAATAACATCTGCTCCAGAAGGGATGCCTGTGTTTTCATACCAAGACATTAAATTCACAAAAGGTTTCCCTCGCTAACAGGAGACGCGTCCTTGTCTGTGCTATGCTGCTGCATAGTTTATTGCATGTGTATGTTGTGTGTGTGCGTCTGTGATTAAAGTGTTTACTGGTAATCACAGAGGACACAGGAGAGTCCATGACATGCCGTGTAGTTTTGACCTTGTTTTGGGAGCAGACAGCAGGCCGTAATGCTCCTCAACCAATCACAGAGCACAGACCTTCTGCACCTAGAAATCATCATTTGTTTAATAACTATATGGTTACATTACATTACAGTCATTTAGCAGACGCCTTTTATCCAAAATGACTTACAATTCAGTATCTATCTACACACCGTAGGCACAACTACGAGGTTAAGTGTCTTGCTCAAGGACACATTGACATGAGTCGAGTGGAGCAGGAGCCGGGGATCGAGCCACCGACCCTCTGATTGAAAGGTGGCCCTGTTCTCCACTTTTCCATGGTCACCCATTAATGGTTAATTGATTCGTGTTGTTTCAAAAAACACCCTGATGGTGTGCTCACACCAGACATAAAGTGAACATTACACATGGCGAATGCGAATCCTCCATATTCCACCATTGGTCTCTCAATCCAATACTGGATCTACTTTAGTTTTCTACCCAGAGGTTGCTTGGATAAAGAGTGCTTCCATGGCAACGCAATGCCACTGGCCATTCGGTCTCCAGATGTCTTTGAAATGGACCGTGTGCATTCGCTTCAAACAGCACATCACATGGTGAGCCCTCTGAAGTATCCCTGGTCTTACCTCATCCTTTCATCTCTGGCTAAATAAGCCTTTCCTTTTACCAAACCGGAGGAGCAAAAGAAGAAGGAAATAATAATCAGAGGCTGGACATTGGGATGAAATGGTGTTCAGTTAAAAATAAATACAAAGTTGTTGTTTTTTTTCTTTGATTGCCTCATGAATTTTCTCTGATAGTCTGAGGCATTGCTCAAGGCTGAAGGTAAGAGTCCATGTCCAAATAAATGAAGGGCTTTTAATTGCGAAACACAAGTGTGTCCTTTGCTAGACTATTTCACAGTCAGAGAGGCCTACGGGACTGAGATGGCAGAGGGCAGCTCATCCCGAATGGGCGGATAAATTGCAAAGCACATTACAACCAGTCCGCCTCATTTGACTTTCAGCTTTGTACATGGCTCACAGGTTACGGTAATGGTTATGGACGCGAGCATTTGCGGCTCTGCATTCATAATGGGAGCCCAATACAATCAGCGGTCGTGGGCGCTCCACAAAGGCAGCTAGTTATTCCCCATTCCTGTTAACACCGTCAACATGTTGCTTGTCGGGCAGCGCTGCTTTTTGTCATTATTCTGAACAGAAGCTCTCAGGCTTCTTCCCCACCTTTGCCCGATGCAAAGGCTGTTGTATTACAAAAAAAAAACACACAGCTAGGAACAGTTCAGGGTGCCTTATTATCAGCCGCCAGCTGGCTCCACGGAGTGCCCACTTCACCTCGTAACACAGGCCTCATTCAGGTACAAATGTCCTGTAATGTGCCCCCCCTCCCCCCCCCCCCCCCCTTCCTCCACACACACACACACACACACACACACACACACACATATATACTTCCAACCATCTGCTCTCAATTCTGCTGATTTGTATCTTTTTAACAAGGAGGCTTAACCGGTAGTTTGACTCACATGCATGGATAACAAGAGCAGAGGAAATGAGGTGTGTGTGTGTGTGTGTGTGTGTGTGTGTGTGTGTGTGTGTGTGTGTGTGTGTTATACAGGGAAGACAGAAGGAAGTATTTCCAAAGGAAGTCAGTCAGTTGCGAACTTTTGAAGAAATGCCACCTGCTTGCAGAGAGATTTGTCCCTAATTCATGTTGTTTTAAGGGCAACATGGAAGTCAGGAAAGTAGAGAAATGACTCATTAAGTGGTAAATCTGAGTCTGAAAAAATGGAAGAAGCGTTTTACTGTGTCCCACTTCTCCATTTATAAACCAGTGCACAGATGGTCTTTAATATGAACAGTTTTACACTGTATTTACTGGACAGACCAATTCATCATTTTACAATACTTTAAAATTGTCTAGAATAGCCATGAAGACTACTTTTCAATTTGAAGAAGTGATGGATACCATATCATGCCATAACTAGTGTTGTTTGTTGCTAAAGCTTGTACCAATAACGTGAACATTATTGCCACACATCAACGAAAAGATGAGGAGAAAAACTCCAACAAACAAGGTAAAAGTGCTTTAGACACAGCTAGACGTTAAACAAAGCAAATGTAACAGATTTAAAGAACTGAGTAATGCCTTTACTTATTTATTTTGTTTGAAAAAAATCGGATTGTTAAGATAAGCCTCTTGAGATGCATCATTTAATCTTCAAGGGTTGTGATGAGAGAAAACACACAAGAAAACACAAATAAATCAAATCAAATAACTAACTAACAAATACACTTGAATCATTGTTAGGATGGTAACTCAAAGTACAAAAAATACATTTTGAATCTGCATTCACTTTTTGTACCCGATCAGATGTACGTACTCAAGAACGATATCTCGACGCCTGGAGGGAATTACAATTTGGTGGTCAAAAGTCACTGTGTCACCTCAAAGAGCACATTTCTGGCCATAACTCAAGAACTCCGTCTAATTAAGACTGATTAAGAATTTTATACAAATATGTAATGGGATGAAATTATAAAGGGTAGAACAGACATGGATGTAAACTGCAGCTTGACTGGTTGTGAGAGGCAAACAATGGCAAAGCAGTAATATTAGTATCAGAGTTTTGCTTGCGTTTGCAAAAAAATTATCTTTTGTCTCGTCACTATGATTGTCTACTTTTACATGTAAAAGTCATCATTTGATCCATCGATCGCGATGGGATGGCTCACGTTTACACTGGCATATGTAGACTTTAGCTTCTACATCTTCTACTGCATATTGTACAAATTGCTTTTTATGTTTTTTCCAATAATGAGATAATATTTCTTCAGGGAGCGCAGTTAGTGGCAGTGTGGGCTCCACGTTAGCTCAGACAGCTTGACGGCATAGCAGCGGCTAACAATAAAGACGTCCGGGCTTAGCGATATGGGGCAATGAAGAGGCATATGCATGCCAATAATAGAATTTCACAAGCTGATATGAGAAACATTGTCAACATTGTAGTGATAGTGTAATCACTTTCGCTGAAATACACTGCAGTGACCTTTGTTTACTTTTTGCTATGTGGAGGTTGAAAGAGCGCTCTGAATCAATAAGACTTATCTTATCTTATCTTGTGATAAGAAGGACTCATCACGACATGTGCTTTTGAGGATCTTTTGGTTCTACGATAAGAATGTTTACTGAAAGTTACAATAATGGACAGTTACAAGCATCTTAATAGTTCACAAAAAGTCACAGAGACTTGATAAAGGTGTCACATTTTATTTTTATCAAGTTTATATTTGCATATACTTGGACACGTACGTGTTTAGAATGTATTTATTTATCTATTTATTGTATCTTTTATTTAAATCTCCCCCTCCCTCTTATTCATTTGTTCTTCATTGGTACATTTGATGACAATGTTTTGCACTGGTATTGTTGTTGTTCCTTAATTTGATGCATGGATGTGTTTAAAAAAAAGGTTAGAGAGTAAGGTAAAGAGTACTCTCTTTGGTAAATCTTGACAGTTCATGTGCTCTGTGTGCATTCAGGCAGCAGCTGGGTTTGAGGTTGATCACGTAACAGAACCATGCATGGTGATTGGGAGGACTTCGCCCCTTTACTTTCTGTATAGAGCACATTGTAACTGTAGCACTATGATTTGCACATATGCTTATGGCTCTTTAAATTTGATTGATCTTTATGCTTACTTTCTCTTAGCTTTAGTCTAATTGAAATTGCTTGTTAACAAGTATGTCTATATATATCTTCCATTAAAATGCTGCTGTAGTATGATTAAGTAAATATGTGAACAAGAGCATTAAGACCACTCACTAATGGGCAGAGAGAATTACAAGCTTTGAAATAGCTGGGTATACTCGCACTCCTAATGCATTTTAATAAAGCCTATTATAGAATGAGGCTCTTGCAGTAAGACAGTGTTGGGGTGAAGATATCAGATCTGGAGCTGTCTATGAAAGCCATGATCATATAATCATCATGGGTCGGGTGGTCGTGATCACAGGAAATAAAACAATTGCTTAAATCAAAGCTTTCCAGAATGGATGGACATAATGAGTCTTTAATTGAAAGCTACAATATGTAGCTTGTGCTTCATCACTATTATAATTCTCGCTCTCTACAGCGTTGACCCTGAGACGTCAACGTTCATAAAGTATCCAGACGTGCGGAAAAAAAGCAAATGATGCAATCACTGGAAATCTACAATTTAAAAAATCTGTGATAACAGACATGTATTTCAACTTGTTTCCGTGCGTATGTTTATCAATGTTCTAGCGTTGCGTTTTTCTTTTTAATTAAGTGACAACTGTTAAAAAATGTAATTTTTAATTGGTGACATTTTTCAGAAGTCTGCTATATACTCTCTGTAGCAGTCAGACGTTGTGAAATACATATCAGTGATTGGTGTTGATGTTTTTATAATGATGTGTTCAATGACTTTGTGAAAGGTGTGTCTGGTAGTGATGAACTTACGTAGAATAATCACCTGAATCCCCTCGGCTTCAGAGCTTTCAAGGTTCATTGTCGAGCTGTCATTTGGTTTCACGGCTCTCATAGCTAGTTACGTTCTTTGAGGTGAGTTATGCTACAATGCTACTTGTTTAAGTAAAGTAAAGATTGTTGCAAGGGTTACAATTATTACATTTCTTTCATAAAAATAACTTCATTTCATAACTGGCATTAGCAAAGTAGGGAAGTTGCATAACAAAACGACTGTAAAGTAAGTCAACGTTGACTTGGTTTCACACGGGACATGAACAGCGTTCACCTGGGTTAAAGTTCTGTGTTTGTTTGACTCATCCAAACTTTCGAAGTTGCTCCTCCAGTCCGCATGTCAAAGTGTAGAGATTCAACGTTGTTTGCAGAAATGTTAAATGCAAACATTTTACTCTGGCGACTGGTTTGGGTATAGCAGTGGTTGATCTGACCAAACCAAAGCTCTGACACTCAGACTGAGTACAACCGGCTAATGTTTGAAGTGTGTGTGTGCATCATAGACATGGCATTAGAACAAAACCTTGTGTTGTAAGTGTTGCAGTAAAGAAAAGAAACTTTTTTTCTGCAGAGTTGATCGTGTCTTTTTGTCTCTAATGTTTGAAAGGCTTACGATGGCAATGTCTACATTAAGATGCAAGATATAGATCACTGTGGAGCCGCAGGCTGTGACATGAAGCTTGTTGCATGCTAATATCATTTGCAATGGATGCTGGATCTTCAGACACCTCTCCACTTATTATCTACTCAAGGCAAGTTTGTGCTCATATGCTGACTGATTGGGACATTTGTGGCTTTCCAGTCGAGGTATTTTTATTCATTTATTTTTACAAATTATTTTTGCATTTGTCCCCCTCCCCACACACACACACACACACACACACACACACACACTACCCAACAAACACAAATCCTCACAACCACTCAAAACACGCAAAGAAATGGCAATTATAATTTAGTTATTCACCCAGCCCCCTCCCTCGCCTTCCTTTCGTGAGTGGCAGTAATCTATCCATCACACATCTATCAGGCGCCTGAGTGTTTCTGAAGAAGCCGTCAAAATCTGTGTCTCTGTGGGACGTCGTCTGTGCATCAATAACGCTCGCGTCAATGCAGCCGTTGATGCACATTCAACCTTAAAGCAAGCAGACCAGACAAGAGGCTGTCTGCTTTTTTTTTTGTCATGTGAAACCCTGACACTTTTTTTTTTTTTTACATGGAATTCATATCTAAAGCCGCTTTATTGCCCTGATCGCCACCAACCAAGATAAAGTCTGAGGAAAATGTGACATGTTACTGTTTACATGAGGACAGCACTGCCATCTTATACCCCTGGGGGGGAATGGAATTACAAAGACATGATTACAGAGCAAATGGGCTGCTTGTAGTGTGTGTGTGTGTGTGTGTGTGTGTGTGTGTGTGTGTGTGTGTGTGTGTGTGTGTGTGTGAGAGAGAGAGATGAGAGAGATGTGATTTCCTTGGCATGAAGAAATTGAAAAAGGATGGTTGGAAACATGCTCACCTTGTTATGTGTGTGCATACAGGGTTGATATGCAGATGATTAAGTGATGAAACACCACATGATTTGATAAAAATGTAACATGGAGACACAACCAGAGGAACACGCATCACATTGTACAGCACATAGACAGTCGTTTTCTACTTTCATACTCGTAACTGCACGTGGTTCACAAAGTCTAATTCCCCATTTAAAAATGTGTTATTTGTTCCCTTATGTGCAGCATTACAACACTAAACATGTATTCTTTCTACTCATTCGTAGGATTCTTTAAAGAAAGTCATGCTAACACGACCATGTTCTAGATATTCAGACATTTCCCTTTAATTCACAGATGTGTGTTTGTGTATTTGTCACACCAGCTTGTTGTGTGTGTGTGTGAGTGTGTGTGTGTGTGTGTGTGTGTGTGTGTGTGTGTGTGTGTGTGTGTGTGTGTGTATAGCGGATGGCTGATGGAGGTGTCTATTTATTAACTCAAGTGATTGGAGAGGTGTGTTCCATCTGCTGGTTGGCCCATGGATGATAAAAAAAGACCTGAAGAATTGACTTCTACTTAAAGTGCTGGTGATTACTGTGACATGTTCCCCCGGTGTCCCCAGAAACTGATTTTATATATCATTTCATTTTGCATATATTGTTAAATGGGTGCACAATCCTGCTAGCTGAACTGGATGTGTAAAAACTAGCACCTCTAAAGCTCAGAGAGACACACAGAGTAGATATCATTTGTTTTTCAAACACAAAATGTTTTCTACAATTTGTACGTTTTTGTGACTTTTGTCATGTCGTACGTTATCAGCAAAACACTCCTGACAAAGTATTTCATTCGTTTCCTTATAGTATCCACTTGTAAAAACTAAAGCATCGTTAAATGGTCCAACCGACTGGTTGAAGGTGAACTCCACTGACTTTACACATCAAAGTCTGTTCACAGGTGTTGGAGAGAGTATTACTGAGATGTGGATTCAGAAAGAAGTGAGCTCAACGGATCTCTGTAGCCCACTCCTCATCTCAATCAATTAAACACAATCAACATGCAGCTGTAACCCTTAGGGGTGTAACAATACACATATTCACATTGAACCGTTCGGTACGAGGCTCACGGTTCGGTACGCGTTACGAACCGAACAATGCGTTTGAATAATACTATTGCATTTGGAAAATGCAGAAGCTTAAATTGCGGGAAATGTAATGCGCTCAACCCTGGCAACCCACCCGACGCAACAGACAACGGTAGAACAACATTGTACTCTGGTGAGCCATGTTTGTTCTGGGAGAGGCACGCTACGCTAAACTAGCTTAGCAGGAAAACCAACAGCAGCACACAAGCTACAAACTGTCCCCGCAGCGTTTAGCTGCTCCCCACTGATTCAAACAGGGCTAAAGCAATCGCCACGGAGATTGTTATATTTACAGCCGTGGATGTGAGTAGAAAACCAGGCTGTGCTAACATGCTTAATGCTATTGAGCCCCGTGACACTACTCCTTCACAAGCCCATTTCTCCAGACCATACTTCCTGCTTTGTTAAAGAATAAAGTCTAAACAGAGAATCAAATGTCCGAAGCACCCTGCTGTTGCTCTGACAACAGACGGCCGGACGTCACGGACTACTCAAAGCTATACCTGACTGTAACGACACATTACCTCACTACTGAACGGAGACGAAGAGCCATGTTCTTTAGACACGCCCCCTTGAGAGTCTCACCAGTGAGGTGCTGTTTTGCTGTATTGAAAACGTACCGAACCGTGGCACCGCCGTATGGTGTTGAACCGAACCGCGGGTTGTGTGAATCGTTAGACCCCTAATAATCCTCATTCATTCTAGGGTTCGTCAACTTTCTACCAAAGTGGACCCATGGCTGTTCATCTCTGATGTAATAGTCATAGAAGACAAAATGGTCTGGAAACTTGTCTTTACTGCTTTTCATTGTTTGTGTCAGGGCTATTGGATGAAGGCTGACACATGGTCTTGAGTTATGGGGTATGACAGACCAGGTTCAATTGTGCAGGTGTTGTACCCCAATGATGGGATGAGGGACATCTCCTCTTTTAACTGTCCTTAGCTAAAATCACGATGCTAATGGAATCATAACTCTTTTTTTTTCTGGTGAGCTTATTGGGAGCTAGATTTTTTTGGGTTTTGAACCTCCTTCGGAACCATGCAGCATAGGTTACCAATGTGACCGGTTCTGGTTTGATTGGTCCAGCTGGGATACCGGAAAAAGTTACGCCAAAAAACAGCTCATGATTTAGACCTACAATAGGCCAAGACATTTTACAAATATTGCAACGATATTTGCATGCAGAAAGAGAAAGAAAGGGAAACTTTCTGCTTTCATCTGAAGACTTATGTCCAGGCACCATGAGGGTGAATTGAAATGAATGGTCTTAACACTGCTGGGCTGCAGTATGCTGTCACATGAGTGGCCTTTCTGTGGACTAGGTGTGATTTAAGAAATTAAATATCACAAGAATTCTAGCTCTTTGAATCCAGAACACACCATTGGTTACTAATGATGTTAGATTGAAGGATATTATATTGCTGTCCTCAACAGAAGGTTAAAACATATAAAAGTGACTGTGAGATCTTAACGTTCTAGCATTGACTTCCACAAACACACACACACAACCAGTTGCACACAGATATAATATCAAGTTGTACAGTAATGTCTCAATTGCTTTTCAGACATTGGGAAAGAAAAGATTGCATTTTTTTTTTTTTTTTGCAACCCCTGCTGAGATCTGAAGTGATACTGCAGACAGAAGCTGTGTAGAAAGGAAGGGGGAGGGAAAAACAACAAAAAGAGCAGACTCTTCCATCACCTAAACATCTCTGCAGCCTCACTTTCACCATCACCACCACTCCATCCTAGCAGAAACAAACAGAACAAAAGAAGCAATTTCAAATGTAATTCTGCAACAACACCAATAAACCTCGACTTTATTCCCCACAGACGTGCGTGTGTGTGTGTGTGTGTGTGTGTGTGTGTGTGCATCCTGCAGGCAGAGCAGGAACTGTGTGGTTGTATTACTTCGAAGTCCAAAATGCTGTGTTGACTTTGCTTTACTCTATATGAACCTCAAGACATTGTGACCCCCTCTTTTAAATAGGTTTGCTTTTGGTGACTGCAGTTGAACTGCAGTGTAGGCACAGCTGTGTCATTCACAGAAGCTGCTGTATGAGCAACAAAGCATTTGGGCAACAAAAAAAATAATCTAAAGAGTAATCACAGGATCTTCGGAAATCCTTGAAACTAAGGAAGTAGTGACTCGTGGTTAATTAGAAATCCGCTCACTGGAAACAGTAGGTGCACCGTCAATGCTTTCAGTCGTAGGATTCCGTTTTTATTTAACTGTGGGCCTCGACCCAGGAATCGATCCTGTTTCTGGAGAACACACTGGATAACATATTTTCTCAACCAGCTTCTTCACTCTGAGCAATGTGGTGCAACACGAACACAAAATGTTCTGCCAAATTGAAACCCCGTCTTGGTTGCTTCACGTTACAGATTGCTGTCTGTGCTATTTCCTACTCGCTCCTCTCGCTGGTTTCAAGCGGATGGCGCTCGGTTGAAAAAAAAAACAAAAAAACCCCGTGTCACGTACTTCAGTGCACCAATTAGAATTTGGCAACGTTAGAATCTGATGACAGCTGCGGGGCTGTTTGCTCAAACTGCCAGGGTGATGCCATTGTCAGCCAAACCACGACAACACTGTCCTGATTAAGAAGATTAGAAATAACGCCAAATCAGGAGCCAATTTGACAAAAGCACTGTTTTTGTGGAAAGTTTACTGGTGTTTTTACAGAATAAAACCCGTATTGGGTTTGGTTTGGCACCCCTTTGCGTCTTCACAGGGCCGTGGACTTTGCTCAGGAGTCTAGCGTAGCCAGCTAGCCGTGTGAACAGCCAACACTGTTCAAACTTTGGCAGAATCATAAAGGATCCCATCTCTTTGATTTAAATCATTTCTCAGGGCCTTTAAGTGAATTGCTGAAGCCTAACGTAACATCTAGGTTCCCAAAGGGACAGGCTTTTTAACCTGACGAGAGAACTTCCTCTCTAAGCAGCTTGTGTAATTCGACTGTGGCTCTATTTGTAGATTTCTATGCAAACAAGCTGCTCTGAGCTTTGCTGGAATCTTAATGACTCACCTTCAGATAGAGTGTCAGAGGTGTTTCTCTACAACTTAATTCTTCGTGTGAACAGCAGCGGATAAACAGCTGCGAGGGATGTTCTGGGTAAAGACTGAGTGATTCTAACCAGTTTGAAGCTCTCTGTCTTCAGCTCCGTCAGCCTGCCTTTCATCCTCTCTGTCTGGAGCCCTTTTCTGATTGAGACATGTGGGATATACCGATATTATTCAGCTTTTAGGATCATTCTTTGGAAATTTATACAGCACATTCAGAATATCCTTTTCAGGCTTCAAGCAATACGTTTGTTCGCACCAGTCACGCGTGCAAATAATATCGTGACGCCGTGAGGGGCATTCTACATTACTCTGACTATGCTCTCCTGCAAATAAACAGGGATATTAGTGATATATTCATTTTCATTTGTCATTAGCTTAGTGGGATTATTGTCTTTTTCAGAATAAGGGCAGAAACCAGATTGTTTTTTTTAATTGATAATACAGAATGCAAATGTTAAACCTCTTGACCTTTTATGTCTTTAGCTCAAATAGTGTCTTTTTGTTCTCCTGGGATAGATATGGATGTTTTGACAGTTTGAGGGTGTGAAAAAAAAAATGAATAGTTGGCTTCTGTTAACACACAGAAATGTGGCGAGGATAGATTATCACTGCGTCTATAAAACCTGCGATTACCCTCATAAGAGATGGCTGCAGTTTATGGGCAGATATAATGCAAGTAAGCACCTGCACAGAAAGAAAAGCCATTCAGTTGTATCGTCATCAACAGAGAATATAGTTATGATGCTTTTCTTGTGTGTGTCGGGGGAAAAAGAGACGCCGCTCTGCTGACAGACAGAATGAAATGACTAAATGCAACCTGAGCTCAGGGGGCCTTTGGCTGAACAGCAAATCATTTATTACAAACGGTAATCGCTGGACACATATCATTTACAATGAAATAAATTGGGCCTTCGCTCCACTTTTGGCAAGCCCCGTGTTTAGATTTGGTTTAGCGGTTATGGAACCAAAAAAACGCTTATGACAGCAGAAGTGCCACTGTTGGCGTGTTTCTCTCCATGCAGAGGAGGAGCTGACAGGGAGACATCATTTTTTTTTGTGTGTTTGTGTGCCCACGTTCGTGCTCACGCTTGAGTGACTGCGCGTCGATGAAAAGTCATTTTTCATTTGCAGATGCTGTACCTCAGGTTGGTGTTTCGAGGAGCGGGGGGCGTTTCTCTCCTGTGTTCTCTTCTTTCTTCTGTGGACCATCCTTGGAGATCTGAAGCCCTGGCGCAGCGTGAAGCCCGTTCGGTCTCCCCCCCCCCCCCCCCCCCCCCGGCCAGCCTGCTGTGAGAGAAAGGGAACTTTCTGAACTCAACTTGACATCTCAGCTATCTTTGTGCGCCAGGCCTTTCACGCAGATGCAGACGGATTTTAAAGCCCCTGAAAACCTGGTTTCAAAACTTAAGAGCACGGCAGCGACTCGGCATGCACTCCAGCATTGTCAGACGCACGCTGAAAATGTGTTCTTTCTTTTTATTCCATGCATTCCTCCTTGTCAAAACCTGGCGCCCACATTACACATTAGTGCAAATTCAACGCCAAAGAATATGTTGGAGCTTTGGTGTGTTTTGCTTGAAAGCTAAATGTTCCTACTCACGGCTCGTCAAATACCGCCGCTTGGTCAGTGGCCCTACGCTTCAAAAATATGACACAGCACTTACCCCTCTAGCATCAGTTTTAAACGTGTCAGGGACACTATGCACTTGTTAAATGCATAGTGTCTTTTTTTTTTTTAAATAAACTTCAGTCTATACAGGAAGTAAAGCTGAATGTCAGACAACTGGGAGGTTGACATTTTCCCAGTCAAACTTTCCAGCATCCGACCTTCAAGTGTTCCAGGTGCTCGACGCCAGACGTGAACAAAAACAATGACGGACCATGTGTAAAAAAGTCCTGTGACTGTTTGACCCATCCATCAACCCACCCTAAGCAGACTATCACGCACTTTAAACTACGCCAGTTGCTCTGATTGTCTAGTGAAGAGGCGGGCGGGTTCAGTGGTGTAGATACAGACAATGCAGGCAGTGTGTTGCGCTGGGGCCCGAGGAGTGGGAGGACCTGTACAGAGAGGTGGCCCTCCAACAATGTGCTGGGCAGAGAATGGCCCTTGAGTGACTGGCAACTCAGAAATACACCTGTGTTCAGAAAAGAAATGCCATTCAATTTAAATTTGCTCTAAACCCATCTGCATCATGGTTTTCTTCTTTTTTGGACATATAATAGTCTGTAGCAATCCATAATAAAAGTATGTTCTTATTCTTTGTCAACTATAAAAACTATTCAATTACATTCATTTATATTTTCTGTGTTGATGTTGTGAAATGACAAGTCTTTATTTGATCGTCCGACGATATGTCACAATACAAGGTTGCTAGTTTATGCGCAAAATCTGTCAAGCTCAGCGAGCAGTCATGCCTTTTAAAGGTAAGGCAGCAGGAAATAACCAGGGCCATTCATGATAGCGTGCACTGGGACCCATCATGACTACCTAAAGCCACTGGGTAGCTTTACATTGGAGTTGGTTGAAAGCATAACGACACTAAAGGGTGCCCGCATGTGTCTGAATCAGACGCCGCTGACCAAGCGTCGGTGTTGGGAACGGGTCGTAGAAGGAGCTAATGTAGCCTGGAGCTGCTAGCCCCAAACGGAGAGGAACAGCAGGCCACAGAGTGAACTCACTTCTTTCTAACTCCACACCACCAAACCTTTTAAAGACTTTATACAACTTGTCTTACTCATGTCTAAAAGAAATACTGTAAACCGACTTGGATGTGTAAAGTCTGTGGATATCTCTCCACAACATGAAATATGAATACATAGGTAGCAGTCAAAGGAAATGCCCATCAAGAGGTCAACCCTCCAAACCTCTGTCCCGTCATGGAGTGTGTGGTCTGACATTAGCAGCAAACAAACCCCACCTTTATCATCACAGTTCAATGCAAATGATGCAAAAATCCTGACTGGTTCATGGAATGTGTGACATCACCTTTTTTTCTGACGGAGCACCACCACTTCAAAGTCGTTATGAATACACAGGCTAGCGTTAAAAAATCACATGTATGTGTAAATGTGTACTACATCAGCAAGAATCTCTGCGTATGAAACATGAGCTTACTCAGCTGCCCCACAATGCATTGCATCTGAGTGCCTTGAGACTGGCCGTGAGTCATTTGATTTGAGCGGTGCTGAAAGCTGGTATTATTTCATTTCATTAGGTTTTAGTATGTAACCATTTAGATTATGAATATTTGGTCAGTCCATCCAAATTACGCCTGTTTGGAAATTTGCTGCGTTGTTTCAGAGACGCCGACAGGGTGCCTTGAAACGCCGCTTGAGTAGCCTGAACTTCAGTGGGTACAGTCTGCTGGTAAAACCATACTTAATTGTCACTCATTGAGGATCAAATATCAAATGGTAAACAGACAAGGAACCTTCAATGTGATTGAAAAGCCCTCGGGGCAGCTCTACTTCTTTGTCCTCTCATGTTGGACTGAGGACAGACTGAATACAAGTTGTATTACAAGACAGGCTAATGTCCCCTGGCAGGTGACACCATTCTCTAGCTCTGACATATTGGCCCTTTTAAACAGCCTTTGAATCCTAAACTCTCACTCAAGCAAAGAGCACACTCTGCAGCTTGACCCAGCCTTACGTAGCTGCCGTCCATGCTAAGGCTAACCTATATTGGCTGTTCCCCACTGGCTCGATAAGCCATTTCATCCACTCAGTATTCCAGCCTTCACCCCCTGCTTATCTACCTCCACTAGCCTTATAAATAGCCACTTTGCTGCTGTTGTTTTTTTTTTTCTTTGACAGGTCTAAAGAAAGGCGGAGCAGGCAGGTGTCCGTGTCCATTTAGGGCACACTGTGGGAGTGCAGATCAGCTGTTTCTTTGTGTTTCACAAGATAAGATTTATTACACAGAACCACGCGTGCGCACACCGAACAGGAAATTTACCGGGAAGAAAAGAATGAAAGCATGAATTAATGGCAGGCCCACACTTTGAAAATACGTCAAGTTTAACTGAGTGGACTCTTCTCCAGAAAAAAAGGGAGACAAGAAAGAAATAGGGGAGGAAGGGATAGAAAAGGAGAGAGAGATAGAGAAGAAAGAAAGTGATAAGGAAAAAGGGACAAAGGGAAAGAACATTAGATGGATTGTATTGTATGTTTTTATCAGTTCTCCCTGAAAAATATTGTGTTTTTACTGAATGAATATCTACAGAAACAATGAAGAGATTGTTCAATGAATAGGACAGACATTTGATATCAATTTCACACTTTTCTTCTGATTAATAAAGTCAAATCACATGGATATTAAATCAAATTTAATGTGGAAATAATGCAATTGCACGCACTCACAGCTTTTGTTGGGAAAGGCACTCTCTCTGCTGTCATGGCGTGGTCCTGGCCCCAGCAGGCAGCCGTTATCTGTGAACAAGCTCTGATAAACCCACCGTACGCTACCTGCTCAGCACCAGACAGCAGACAGACTCAGTGAGAGACCAGCTGGTGGACAGAGTGGAGCATTTAGCAGCTAAACAGTCAGATGTTTCATTTAGGAGCTGGTGGAGACCAAAAACAGAGCAACGATGAGAGAGAATAATAGACTTATATTCAACGAGCGGACAGAAACACGACTCCAAATGAATTATAATGGTGCTACCTAACCGCTGGATGAGTAAATAAGCAACTGTTGTCATAAACAATGTTGTCTTTGCAACTTGTTGCTGCTACTAAAGTGGACACGATTAGGTGCGAGGCCACCTGGCATTTTTGTTTCTTAACTTTTTGAAGACACAAAAGCCAAATCCCAAGTCAGCAAGGCCAATAATAAAACTAACTTACGGGTGACTTTTTGGTATTTTCAAATTACCAATATTTTACTGCTGTCGGGTGGAATCCTCATATCCACATTTTCATCATTTTTTTTCTTCATAAATCAATACTATTGGTCACCATCAGTGGGTTTAACAAATATTTAACCAATGCAAAAGTATTTAAGACTAAATCTTGTAATTCCATCAGATCCTCAAAACTGTCTGCAAATCCTGATCCCTTCAACCCGCCTCCTCCTTGAATGAAGAGTCATTCACAACTTGTGGTGGAATCACACGCTCTGTCTAGAGGGGCTTCCATCGGCTCTGGTGGCCGCCCAACAGTTCCAACCTTCACCTCGTCACGAGTAGAGCTTTGACTTACTCATGACTCGATATATCTGCGATAAACTCATTTAGAGACTGAAAGTGACACTGCAAGGGACAAGCCTCTGAATTGAGTTGACCTTGCAAGGGTCTCAGGGCTCACCTCTGAAGACAACATCCCTGTGGGAGACCACCTCACTCATTTGCATTGAAAGGAGCCAGTCAAGGAGGTTTGGGCATGTGATCAGGATGCCCCCCCCATTTGCCTCTCTGTAAAGGTACTCCAGGTACGTCCAGCAGGGAGGAGACCCCGGAGCAGACCCAGAACACATTGGAGGGATCATATATCCCATCTGACCCTGGAACGCCTCCCAATCTCCCCGGAGGAGCTCCGGAGGAAGTAGCTGGGGAAAAACAGTGTCTGGGCAATTTATACTGCGACAGATAAGCAGCAGAAAAATAGATGGATGGACTATTACTATACGAGTGAAACAAAAAGGATGTATAAATGGACACATCCATCTTCTTCCTTGAGTGAAAAATCCCTCTTCCACTTCTTTTTTTTTTCGATTCACACCCTCAACCTCCGAACTGCACACCCTGAGGTGTAAATAAAATACTTTACCCCCCCTCCCCTGGCACAAACGCCTCTGACTTGATGGATTGGTGGAATTGAGAGGAATCTAATGTGGCGCAATACACACACACACACACACACACACACACACACACACACACACACACACACACACACTTGGACGCTCAAATCAGGTCTGAAAATCGGAGCCTCCTGCTCGAGTGTTGCTCTGTGCTCTCAAGGTCGCAGTGTGTTGTATCAGTGACAGAATCAGGAATTCTCAGCCTTTCCTGACTAGTCCAGGCCTTGGGGATATTTCTTCCACCAACAGAGTCAAGGTCTGTGTGGCTTGCATGTGTGTGTGTGTGTGTGTGTGTGTGTAGGTGTGGGTGTGTTAATACACTGGAGTTTGTGCTGACATGTGCAAGGACGCTCATGTAGGAATCCATATAGAGATTAGGCGACATTCATTTGCCCACATGGGAACGCTGTTTGAACCTGATGCACATTTGCAGTCGAGGAACCCCCCCCCGCACACACACACACACACACACACACACACAAACACACACACATATGGAACACTCAGCCTGCAGAGCATAGAATATTCTCCTTGATACCACGATGAAGCTAATACAGCGGGACACCTCCGGAGCAGCACAGCCTCACGGTGAGTAGTAAGCTGAGGTAAGAACCTCTCTCCAAGTCTTTCCATTTGTTCATTTTTTTTTCTCACATGTCTCAGTTCCTATTCTCCTTTTCGTGCCTTTGTACCTCTCTCTCTTTCTCTCTTCCTCTTTTTGTCTTTGTCTCTCGTCCTCTTTCTCGCCCTTCCTCTCCCCCTCTTTCCATTCTCCTCTAGTGGCGTCGGCTAGGAATTATTCTGACCGGGACGTCATCGCTGACAAATACGCCTCCATCCCACAGGGGCCCCCATCTACCCATCCTTCTTTCCATAGAGGTGCCCTTCATCTAAGTGGGAGAATTTAGCATCTCGCTCTCGCTCCACACTCAGACACACACACACACACACACACACGAACACACGTAAAAATTCAACATTCAAGCCGCAGTGACAGACTCACAGTAAGAGTTGAGTTATTACATGTTTCAGACCTTTGTCTCCTTTGTCAGCTGAAATGATTCATGCCTCTGGGTGCTCCTGTTTGCCGGCTGGGCTATTCTTTTTTTTTCCCTTTCCCTCAGTTTGTCTCCGTCTTACTGTTAAATGCTTATTCATGGATGTACACACAGACGTACACCTCTGGACCGTCACATCTCCACCTTTTTGAAAATGTGAAGGAGCCGTGAATCACCGCCTTGAAAGGGAACTCAAAGATCGGTGAACAGAAAGGTCAGAGTTTACGAGTCGGCTCAGTAGCCGTAATGCATTCGGCGCTCGGGGTTCAACAACGAGACGAAAAGCGGAATCATAAATCGTCGGGGTTGGCTTGAGTTCGTGCAGTTAAAGTGTTTTTACTGTACAGATGCAAACAAGCAAGAGCCTGAATGCCAGCAGCTCCGTGAGGCTGTAATGCTCGTTGTATAGAAAGACTAATTATAAGATGGACAGAAGTGGATAGACCCGTTGAAGATGATGTTTTGGCAGCTTCACGCAGGGTCGCCTCAGTGACCCGCTGAGATTCCTGCCTAGACTGAGGAGGGGGGGGGGGGGGGGGGTAGTATCTCCAATAGAAAACCAATAGAGAAAAGGACCTGCAACCAAAAGTGAGTTGAGTCGAGTTGAGTCAGCCAAACCATGCAGTGGAAATGAGTCGTTAGTTCAGTTAGCGTGGCAATTAGCGCCAAACAAAAAAAAAAAAAAAACATCATCGGCATAATCAACACCCCTAAAACAGCCATACAAGGCTGCCTGTTCCGCTCATTTGCAATCTCATCTAGTGCCAGTTCCAAGTTTGGTCCGACTGTAGCTGCAGTACCACTGCCTCTTCTAAAGTGAGCTAAATATAGCTTTGTGTGGCCCAGCAGCAGCAACCAGCCTCTGACGGTTTTGCGTCTGTGAGCGAAGTTCGTCTGTATTCCTCTTCCTCTCGGTTGGTTTGGATCGGCTCACTATCCGAGTTCAATACATAGTACAAGAACAGAAGGTCCTAGAAGCAAACAAGTGTTCATTTGTTGCAGAAATGTGTCAGTTGCTTGTATAAAAACTGAAATATTTTGACATTATTTAGCACAGACCGTAACGTGCTAGGTTGTGCCCAGCTCTCCCCTACCGCTCCTAGTTTTACACCCTGGGAGTAACTGAGTCTTTATGTGCCACCTGTGAGGTTATAGTTTATTTTATGAATAAGATGGTAATGTGTAATTTTAGTGTTAAAAGAGAAATACTGACTACCGTGCTTCTCATTCCACTCTTTCAAAATCACACTCAAGGTCCTCTTATTTGTGTTCCGCTCTTATTTCTTTCCTATAATGATTTAATAAATTCCTGCGAGAATAAAGAGAATAAACTCTCTTACTCCCTGTTTGTCACGTACTATTCATCATGTAGGTGGTTACTGTAAGAGACATTTTGTTGTTTTCTTTTTGTACGACCTCCCACCACTTGGGGGCGTAGTGCCGGTGTGAATCAGGGCACAGGTAATGTAATCAGTGGGGTCATTTGATACAGGTGTTGCTGAACAGAAGGGAGCAAACCGTTTTTAACATGTAACGTGCGACATGGAACGTGCGACATTCAATGAATGTAAATGTTGGGATTTATTGGTCTATGAAGAGGAAATGGATAATGACAGATAAAGTGGTTGGCCTCTGTTTATGTGAGAAATAAAATGCCTATATTACAAAACTGCACTTCGTTATTTAGCACGCGTCTAAACAAACATTTCAGCAACCGTGGTGACTTTTTATGGAAGCAACGGGGTCACTACAGTTACCTTGATTGGAGATGATAAAGTACGTATTTAAAGAAGTGATTGTGGGGTAAACCCGTACCGAGAGGAGGACTCTTCCGAGCAGATTCCCAAAAAGTGTTGCTACCTGTTGTGAACTACAGATGTGTGATACAATCTCTAAGCGCTTTAGAGAGGGATTTATTAAAAAGGGGGTTTCACGTCAATAGATACAACCCGTTTTCTTCCTAACTTGTAGCCAAATCATATTCGTATGGACAGTGATTGGGTTTGCTATTATTACCAGGAGAGAATTTTAAGAGCTGCCCGTATTCATTTTCTACGAGACGCGAGAGAAAACATTATTTTTTTTTTTTTTTGTAATAAAATGAGTGACTGGCGAATGTTATCCAATTTGATCACATTTGCTTGCTGGGATTGCTCACCACGCCATGTCAGTCAGAAGAGTTTCAAAGACTCGGAGAGATGAGGAAAGGGAACGTGAGAGCGGGCCGAAGACAGGAACTAACTGGTGCTACAACTGTCTTCTTCCTTATTGTTAATGTGACCCAATGAAGTGCAGAGCAATTCTTCATCCTGCTAAAAGACTTTATTTAAATATCCTCCTTTAATATACTTTACTGATAACTGGGGGGGGGGGCTGGTAGGTGAATGTGTCTACTGTGCCAATACACACTGAGTTCATCAAGAAGAATACATGACAAGAATAAAACAAGCTGTGCTTCGTTTTACCGCCGCTTCACCTTTTATCTGCCTCCGTCTCTTTTTCCTCCTCTACAGCATACATCTTCCCTCCGTGCTGTCAATCACAGCCACGCGCTTCATCTCGTCGCCGTATTGCTTCAGCACATCGCCCGCATTTCCATATCTGATCGGCTCGGTATCCCCCCCCCCCCCCCCCCCCCCCCCACTCCTCCCCACCTTATCTCTGTCCATTCTGCTGCGTACAGATGTGTCAGACCTGTGTTAAATAAGCCCCTCTGGCTCTTGGCGCTGGAAGAATAGATGTAATCCGTCTGTGTTTGAATACGGCTTACAAAGTCAAAGCTTCCCCGCACACCTGCCTCCCAGATAGCCACGTGCAAACAGCTCGCGCCGTGTTTGTTAAGAGAGCGGACCGCGCTTATCTCCTCGCGCACAAAGTGGACATGTGGCAATCGAACGCCGCAGCCCACGGGGGGGGGGGGGGGGGGCATCAAGGTTGGTTGTAATTGTGAATAAAAAAAAAAAAAGCTCACACAAAGGTAACGGACAAATTGGATCTCATTACCATATTCATACTTTTATGGTTCTAAGACTAAACAGATTTCCCTTCCGCCCTTGTTTATTGCCTGCTGTACATACAAGTGCCACTACGGAAGATACATGTCCATCCGACTGTTGTCCTCATACTGTCTGTCTGTCCCTCCGTCTGTCTGGTGTTTTCTTTTCTCCCTCGTTTTTTTTCTTCCAAGATTCAAGGCTAAGTAAGAAACCGATGGACCTGCAATTAGCTCATTTTTGTCCCATTGCAAATCCCAAAATGGGACACTTCAAAGTTTTATGAATTTGTACTTTCTATCCAAATGTTTAGCCGATGGCTCCGTTCACCGACCATCCCCGACCGTGGATAAACAAGATGAAATAGTAATGACAACAAGAAACCAATAAAGAGAGAAGAAGGGAAAAAAAAGAAGCAGAGTTCAGCTTCAGTGCTGATCTTTGACTCTCAACCGTTGTCCCTCAAACAGGAGCTTTATTTCTAACCGTGCATTTCCCATGATACTTTGAGAGGAGATGTTTTTTTTTTTTTATATATATATATAGTTTGGGCAAGTAGGGCTTCGTAGAAATGCGCCAAATGAAATTCTCATTTTCTCTAAGATATTTGTGCTGACCTGGAGGTCTTTCGATTAGTGTGCGCATTCCTCTGAGCGCTCCTCTCGAGCACATTTCCTAAGTCCCGCTGCCCTTTTCTTTTTATAATCCACATTTACGCTGCACTCACAGAAATATTAATATTTGATAGGGACCAGTTGGAGAAATGCAAGGATGGACTCCACACATGCAATAGTGGGGAAAGCTCTCCTCCTGATCTCACTCGAGACGAAATTGGACTTGGTTCACGGTGGACATTCTTTGAGTGCCGAGGCCACACAAGAACACTATCTATCAAAGGAAATGGACAGTTACAGAGGACAGGACATGGGTTTTTGTTTTTTTTCCCCTCAACAATATTTATCCACTCATTCAAAATGAGCTCTGTTGTAGTAGCTCTGTTGACTCCAAGCAAAGGTTAGGAAAGGAAGATTCATAACTTCCACTCATTCAAGCTGTGAATCTTTAATTAAAATATCTATGGAGGTGGAGGCTGCAATCAAGTGCACAGTCACCAGGGAGCATATATGCACTTTAATGCATCACCATGCACTGCCTGACCTCACCGTGAGGATTCAACATTACCTCCTCGTTTGTGTGATATCTTTTTTTTTTGGTACGTTTTTCCTACAAATGTCCGAGAAAAGTGAGCGGTCATGGTTGGAAAATGATTGTTGTTTGGGTTCAAATGAATATGTTTGTTACGTAACTTAACATGTTATGCAGTAAATAAGTAAGTTACTGAGTTAAGTCGCAAAAGCAAGGTAAAATAAGACTTTTGGTCTCACATGAAGTCCTCCGTGTGTGGACTTTGTCTCTTCATACCACGTCAGCTGACTACCTCAGAGCCCTGCATGTTCTGGCTCAGGATTACGTCACTATTATATATGAATTATAGTGCGTCATTTTTCAAGTTTAAACAGGAACAGTGAATGAGAACAACCTGATGTGTTTCACATGATAAACCATCTAATGGAGGGTGGAGGAACTACATATATGGGTTTGAAGTCCGTGAGTTGTCCGTTTCAGTCGAACGGAAAGGTGTTCAGTAAGTGTCTCAGCTCTTTGACCCGTGTCTGTTGAAGTCTCTCTGGAGTCCACGAGCCTAACTACTGCTCACCTGAAGGTGTCTGTTTCCTGCAGATATTAAAGGATCTGAATATAGAGAGGCGTACGATAGCTCTACAGACGGACCAAAGTTTCCTCGTCTCTCTCTCTCTCTCTCTCTCTCTCTCTCTCTCTCCCTGGCTGTACTATCTCCTCATATGTGTCTGAGCATCATTTTTCAGTTATGTTGGCTTTACAGTTGGCAGTAAAAATGTTCATATCGAATGTGCCTTCAAAGCATTCTCCGATGAGTAGACGGCAAAAAGCACACCATTTGCTTTGTCAGGGAATTACTTCCTGAACTCACTTCTCACCTCTGCATTGATTTATTGAAAAGTGGTGACTTTAAATGTTGTAAAAGTGTTATATTTTAGATTAGATGAACCATTAAAGAGTTGGTCAATGTCCACATTTTTTTCTCTATTTGTATTATTTTGATGGATCCGAGCCGTTGAGTGGTGTTTTCTTTTGTGTGTGATCACGGACATACATCCCACACAGCTGGGGACCATCGTGCTGGCCGTATTTAGGCGCCGTGACACTTTATGCTTCTTTATGTCTCGAAAAAGGTCCTCGCCAATCGCAAAACTTGTTGTGGCAACATGTGGAATGAATTCTCCTGACAAAATCTATTCCTGTCAATTAAAGCATGGTTCATTATGTTAAAGCTACTCACAACACTTTGTTGAGGTTCAGGAATGACGGTGTTCCTGGTTGTGATAGGTCCGACTGAATATCTCTATGGATGACTCAATCTGAGTACCTACAATGCAAACTAGCTGGATATGAACGTAATACGTAGGAGACAAAGCCGCCTGTGAGTTTGACAACACAGCATGAATACCATTAGTCACAGTACTGATACCATTAATACTTATACAACCATTATTCGTCTTCTATATCCACTGCAGCTGTTATTATTAGTAGTCATCATTATTCTGCTTATCACTCTGATTATCTGAATCATTTGTGTCATACGCATTGAATGTGTTGGAACTCTGTTATGCTGTTCATTCTGTACACATCTGTCACACTTCTGTCCATCGCTCCCTAAGGTTTCTTCCTCTTTTCTCCCTCCCATCCACAGAGGATGTCGCATGTGTACAGACTGTTAAGCCCTCCGAGGCAAATTTGTGATTTGGTGTTTTGGGCTGTACAAACAAATTGAATTGAATTGAATTGAATGTCATCCCTAACACAGATGGAGAGAGATTACACCACGTTCATTACAGTCCTGACTACGATCTCTGGGATGTGCCAATGTTAGCAGAATGCTAAAGAATTAAAGCACCATATTACATTCACTGTGTTGATGTTTGTTGTCTATTTAATATCTGTTTCCAGGGTAATCCTGAGAAAATACAGTTAATTCCTCTAAAAATGGATATTTATCACAATCTGATTATGTGTAAAAACAGATTATCCTCAGTAAGACCTCAAACATATCACAGTAGTAGCACCAGCACAGCGTTGGCTGTGTACCTCTGCTTGTTGCGCACACACATTGTGTGAAATTCAGCGGCGTTTCCCTTTAAGTCACGCTGGTGATGTCATGTTGAAGTGGGCCCTACTGTAACAGGGAAACAAAACCTGCCAAGTCATTTTAGAAAGCCACAGCTTTGAGAAGATTAAGAGGATTAAATGTGGGACGCGGTTTTTGTCCAAACAGCAGAGCTCCAAATGGACGACCCTGTTCTAACAGTGTTTGGACAGTGTCCCTGAGGCCAAAATCCTCCCCGCCGCGTCTCGTCTTTCAAACAAAAGACACACAAGAGTTGTTGTTTTTTTTTTTTACATTTCCTCAGACTCCAGCTCAGAGCTAGCGTACTTTTTGTTGTTGATCTGACTGAAAACGCAGCACCTTGGGTCTGTCGTTTGCCATCTTTCAACTTGAAACCACGGCCAGACTCATCCAGACTTCACCACGCGGCGCTGGGGCTGATTTTAAAAGGCCTTCAAGGTCTGGGCAAAGCATCGAGGTGAAGATCCACTCCAGAGCATTTGGTGACTCTGCTGCTTCATGATCCTGAGTATGAGTCGTGTGCTGTACAGTCTCTGAATACGATATATAACACATATGAGCTTCATGCACTATTCATCTTAGCACACATGTGCCTGCACTTAACATGGCAGGAGCTTCATGGAATCCATCACCATAGTGACGTGGCAGACGTTTGCCCGGGTGTTGTTGCCATGACAACCTGTTCAGACACAGAACATTTACTTATGTGCCAAGAGAGAGAGAGAGAGGGGAAAAAAAGGCCTCCACTGTACACGTGGTCAACGCGGCGCTACACACACGCAAACATGGAACACAAGATGAATTCAACACATACTTTTCAGAGCACTCCAGCGTCATTAGATCACCTCCTCCCTTCCTTCTCTTCCTCTTTCTGTACCTAACGACTCCTATCGGCTTCCATCCGCTGCAGCTAATTGAAGCGTTTGCATTAAAAAGACCTGAGGAAGGTTCGGGGGGGGGGGGGGGGGGGCCCTCTTTAATGAAGTCTGATCTCATTAAAAGATACAGCCGCCAATGCGAGCGGCGAGGAAAACACGTCCGGGACAAAGGAGGAGAGGCCAGCGAGAGCATCAGCAGGTTGTTCTCCACATAATGAAAACGCCGGCATTAACAATGCGCCAATCGTGAGATTAACACGCGTGGAAACGGGCGTGCCCGTCCGAATCTGCGCTCTTGCTCGGAGGCGCGCTCAAGATGGCCGCTGACGAAGCTTTGATGATGTTTTTGATGTGAACGGGCGGGGCATGATGTGTGTGTGTGTGTGTGTGTAACAAGCCTACTGAATCTGTTGGGTTGGCATGGGCCTGATATCCGCTGGTGATGGAGAACATGACCGACTCACTCTTTTCTAAATGTTGAGATCCCGCTGTCGGTAATTAAGGAGCGCTGATAGCAGTAAACCAGGAGCAGCAGCCAGTGCTCTGATGGCTTTTTTTTTGCCCTAAACTTCACCACTCAGGCTACATGCAGGCTGCCATACCTTGTCTTTGGGATTGTACATTGAAGTGGAGGTGTCGCATGACGTCACCTATTGGTTTGTGAACTTCCGTTTTGAAGCCTCGAGTTCAGCGTTTTGGCCGTCGCCATCTTGACGTTTTGCAACCAGTGAACATAAGTGATCATATTTGAACTGAGGAGGAGTGACGTAGAGACACCGTATATGGCTGTGGTAGCCACCTGTCAATTACAAGGTAGCCCCGCCCTAAAGCATACTTTGCTTTTTGGTCTGTTTGACTCTAAATGGAGCATAATGTACTAAATGAACATCATGCTGTATTGAAGAAGACTGTAAACTAGAGATTGAGACCATAAACTCATGTTTACAATGTTTACTGAGGGAATAAATCAAGAGAGAAGTAGAGTCATTTTAGACTAGAATTCTATACAAGCAGAGGAGTCGCCCCCTGGTGGACACTAGAGAGAATGCAAGTTTTAAGACACTTTCACTCTGGCTTCACTCTTCAGAACAGGAAGTTGCTGCCTGGACTGTACATTGACTTACCGGCATTGCATCATCACCGGCCACACCCCCTCTGATTTGTTTTAGAGACATGTCTAATGAGTATTTTGGGACTTTGCCTGAACATAAGCTTTCGCTTCATAAAGTTTGATGGGTCAGCCGTCCAAGTGGATCAACCCAACACAGTGGCTGAATATGGCTTATCTGGACATCTATACATGTCTTTATTTTATCACCATTGTTAGGTTAAATAACCAACATGTTAATAGCTCACTGTTTCATCTATTTGCTGAGATTTAGCTGGAGAAGACAGTGTGACGCTGCTTTACTGTATGACTGCACTGTCTAGGAAAACTAGAAACAACCATATAAATAACCAATGATTTCACATAAGATCTGTTTATATTCACTGTCGGTGCATGGTGAAACTGACAGTTACTACTGTTGGATAGCTAACATTAGCTTGAGTGGGAATCTGCTGCACTACGGTCATAAGGATTAGCAATATCCAGCCACTGTGCTGGGTCATGGACACTAAATCAGACGTTTGTTGAACAAGAAACAAATGCACACAAACACGTCAAAATTGAAATGACATGTTTTACAAAAAAAAAAAAAATACACAAATGCATAAATAGTCTGTAAAATGACAGACATACTGCATGTACCAAATAGTGCATCATATTCTTAATTAATTGGAACATCAGGTCTCGGACTGCAGGTTGAAGCTGGATCTGGATCTGGAGGCAGCTGGTCTCTTGCTGCTGGAGTCTTGAGCTGAAGGATTCTATCTGATTTCATTCATTTATGTGCGCAAGGCTTCGCACCGCCCTAAAGACACGTTTGGTGTTCTTTTTATTTACCTGAGTAAACGTTTGTCATTGCTAATACCTCCTTCCATCACGTACGTTTTGAAGATGTTGTCAGCTTCCTCAAGCTTCATTGACTGACGCCCAGAAGCTGTGACACACACTGTGGCATCCATATGTTTCTATTTGTCAAGCTTGTCCGACCGAGCAACAGTAACTGAGGGGGGGGGGGGGGGGGGGGGGGGGGGGGCGGGACTGGGATCTGTCAGTCACGTTAAAATGTTTTTCAATGGTATAAATGAGATGAGTACATTGACTCGAGCACTGCAGTTAAACACAATCATTTGAGTATTTCACATTTCTCCTTCATACATCCACTACAACATATATCAGAGAGACATATTGTCCTTTTCACTATACATCGTAATGCGTTAGTTACAATCAATTTTGGATTTTCTATACAAAAAATATGACGAGGAAATTGAACATGAAGCATTGTTGTAGCTTAAACAACTAGACAGTTTGAAAAATGCTGTTTACACATTAATGCATCTATAATAATCCTATAATAATAAGTATATAATAATAAAACACTCTGAAATGAGCCATTCTGCATTTTATTATTTTACATATTTGGTGATAATACCTTCGTAGTTTTACTTAAGTCAAACTTTGAATGCAGAACTTTCCCTTTTTAAAGCCTATTTTAAAGGATCCGTGCATTTTTATTTGTTGTTGTTGCATGAACATAACTCAAAGGAAGTTGTGACATAGGAAAATAAATGATTTTTTTTTTTTTTCCATCACGGTCACGCACACAGATCAAGATCTTGGCCCCAAGGCGTACGAATAAACATGCGTTTAGAAAGCTGTCGTCGACAGAACGTGCAGTCTGGGGCAGCGCACGGAGTGTAGCTGCTGGAGACGTGTTCGGCTATATTTGTTCAGGGTCAGTGTGAAGTTAATTACGCATGTCAAAGATAATCTGAGACATTATTCCCAATAGCATCCCAACAGTCCAATAAGCAGGACTCTAAAGTCAGCTTGTGACCTCAATCAACAAATCAACCAGGACAGAGGACGGGTGGATGGAAAAGAGAATGAAAGAACGAATAAGAGAAAGAAACACTGACATATCTACATTATCCAATCAGCCTGGACCCAAGTGAAGGTTTCCGTCTGGTCTCAAAGCGGCCATGTGTTTTCAATCCTCCCTTCATGTCCGGGACAAAGCCTGTCACCGCCAACACTACCTCCCTATCCTTGTTTGACCAAACACTCGCACATTCCATCCTTCACATGTCAACGGGCTGACACTTGATCCTAATTGGCCACTACTGCAGCTAGCGGTGTCTAGTCTCCCAGGCAGAAGTGTTTAAATTCTGCCCGTGGAACCTGAGCTCGTCCAACGGGGTCATTTCTCCCTGGGTGGGGAATCGAAACCCCGACAAACACAAACAAGAGTTCCAGTTATGGCCCTATGGCGGACACATCAAACGGCGTCCCTGCTCCACTTGGACCGGACCCCATTCCTGACAGGTCACGGGAGAAGATCACTCCGCTTCATCAAAGTCACCCTTTCATTCCAGCCTGTCAACAGATGGAGTGAACGGCGGCCGCTGTGTGTTCCCACATCGATGCGCACACTCACGGGACAAAGCTGTGCAAATACTAACAGGCTTACCTTATTCCTGATAATCTGTTGCTAGTGATTATCACTGGCCTGTGGATACAAGAGAGGCCTGGCTCTTTGGCTAGAAGGTGTTAAAAAGCAGGGGTGCTAACTCATCAAGGGGGAAAAAAGGTGACAGAGAGGCAAACATCCCAGTGGGGTCAGGGGGCATGCTCCCACGGGGAGATTTTCTTTTTAATATCACTATTAATTTTACCACTAAGTGAAAAGACTCAAACGTCTTTGAGTCTGAGAGTGTCATAAACTATACAGAACAGTAAAATATGGCATGCATATACCTTCACTTATCTCATAAAATACTCCAAACAGAGCACCATGTGACAGTGTATGGTCCGAGGGCCCCCTCTACACAATAGGTTGCAGGCAGGGTTCACCCTGGACAGGTCGCCATGCTATGAAAACATCTAAGCAGGAACTAGAAGAACATCTAGAAAAGGTCCACCATGACAGGAGAAGGCATGATAATCCCATATGACATCCCACCAATTAAACCTCCAGCTGCCAACCTGGACGCTTGCCCTCCAAAATGGAAAGAAGTAGGGAACACAGTCCGGCGAGCAAGAGCAGCATCTGCTCCTGGGCCTAATGGAGTACCATACAAGCTCTACAAGAATGCACCGGACGTCCTACGCTTTCTTTGGAGGCTCATGAGGATAGGGTGGCAGAAACAAATAATACCCGAGGCACGGAGAAGGGCTGGAGGTGTGCTAATACCAGAAGAGAAAGATGCGTCAGACAGATTGGTCAATTCCGGCCAATCTGCCTTCTCATTGGCTCACATTCACACACCAGACCATAAAGATGTGGGACAGAACCCGGGCTCCTCTTTCTAGCCACAGCACCAGAACCAGCATGCAGCTCCAGCCCCCCCCTCCAGCCCCCATTATATGTTGTGTCTATCTCAAATACCGTGCATGCTAACTACTGTTAACATGTTAATTACAAAACAGTCCAGTCCTCTAAAGACTATACAGCATCCTTTCAATTATCAGCAAGCTGCAGTTAAACTGGCCTATTCAGTTGCATTGCTTCTTTAAAGCAGAATAACAGCATCATGCACAATGGTGTTCAGTCGGCAGAACATAATTCACAATGTGATAGGAGCTCTTTGTTAAAGACCAGAGAAGAATAGTAAGTGGTACAACAGGAAGCGCTACTGACCCTGTGGTGGCCTACGATAATGTGGAAGCAAATTGCCACGTATTTCAGTCGGCAGCTTGTAATTTACAACTCACTTAAAAACAGGTTGGCTCTGGACATAAACACAGGTTGTGTGTTGTGCCATTAAGGACGAGATGCCACGCAATCCATGGATGTACCAAGGAGCAAACACACTGTTATCATCAGGCAAATTGTCCAAATTATTTTACTTTGTGTCTGTCAGTATGAAAGTCTATCCAAAGCACTGTAGGACAGGACTAAAATACAGTCTTCCTCTGTTTTGATTTCCTTGAGCACAGATGTTGCCTTTCACCACCCAGCTTTGTATTCAAACAGTGACGATATATTACACATACTCTATAATTATTATTCTTACACAACATTATTATATAACATTTTGAAACACCAAAGTCAAGCAAACTAACCAATGGAGGCAGCAGTAGACCAGCAACTCCTGTGCTCAGAGAGGTAAGGATACCGTTGTTGTCAAAGGAGCCTGGTGGCTTTTAAGAGAGAATAGATAACAGAGAATAGATTCACAGCAAGGTGAAGCTGGGCAGATATTCTAGCGTAAACAGATATAATTGTAGGTGTCTAAAATAAGTTTTGCCACTCTACATTGCTTTGCTCAGTGGTAATTAAATCCCCTGGACCTAAACACAAATCATTGTGATAACATGCTATATGCTAATTTCCCAAAGGACTACAGGCCGTCCACAATAATTTCATACAAGGCTGAACACCCATTTAACGATGATTTGTCAGAAATCATAACTTCAGTGTTTGCTGGGCAGACGATACCCACATACAATCTGTGCTCATAACTTTTTTGTTGGTGTGTCATGTCTAAGAAGAATTTTCATTTTGCTTCTATTCTGGTAGAACTGGTCCCTTTAGAAACCTCTTATTTTACTGCAGCAGGTTCTGACACATGCACTCCTGGTTTTGGTTCTCCTGTGCCACCCTTCCCTCCAGCGGGGCCCAGTAATACATCCTCCAACAGGGGGGTGTCTTTGTTGGAGCCCAGGGAGCTGCTGGAACCTTCGACCTGGAGTCCAAGGTACTGGATCTGTACGTGGTGGGCTGGTAGTTGCTGGAGGCCCCGCTAGAGTCTGAGCTGAAGGAGTTTCTGGCTTTCATCTGATTTCGCAGGTGGATAACTATGTAATAATTGCCAATATTCTTGCTGATGATCTTGTTGCTTAGTAGGTTATCTAGAGGCATCAAATTGAGAATGTTTCATAACCAGTGACAAGGACATTTAATACAGGCAATAATATGTCTTTTAGCATTATCCAAACCAGAACACTGACTCACCTGCTCTTTTCAGATGAGAATATCATGACAGTTGTCAGAATAACTTACACCAACATGTATGTAGGTTAATTATTACAATATCATCAACGTCAAAACCGAAAACACTCACAACACTTTCATCTAAATGAAACAATCTTAACCCAAGGTCCACTTATCAGCTTTTTCAAGAGCTTGCTCAGATGTCATGGAGATGGCTGAGTTGGTACCACATGACTGCAGTTCCTTAGCTCATGTGACGAGGACTGAGCCATATCCATGACAACCGAGCAAAAACCCATCCACTGATGCAGAGCATGAGATGCACTTGAGAGCTCCAGAAAACGCTTGAGGGTGGACCTGGAGTTAAGATGATTTCACCACACTCAACAAGGAGGCTCAATCCCGGGTGTCCCTCTCCTCATTATGTTTGCTTACTAAGTAGGAAAGAAATGGCTAAACCTCTGAGCCACACACAGATCTGATATATACTGCACGAACAAGGAAACAGCAGGGTGGAGACGAGGCCTGAACCAGGTTAGTCTGTCAAATGAACAGGCTTGCTTCATTCTCAAAGTGCTTCACTTTTCACTCAGGTTCAGATTTCCTCTTCTGTTTTCCTCTCCTCTCACAAGTCCAGTTTCGCCGCTGGCTTTCCATCACACTCTATTTTCTGTAATTAACCATTGTGTGCAGTCGCTTTTCTCTTAGCAAGTGATCAACGTAGCGGATTCCAGTTGTTCCGTTTGAGCAGTGGTGAGCCGTCAGAGCCGGCAAAGCCGTCTCTGCTGGCCTAGACAGAATCACAAAGTTAGAGCTATTTTATTTTTTTTATAAATACACTACATGTATTCTAAATATTTTATTCCCGTTAGCTTATTACCTCATTACACAGCTACTGTCTTCCTCAGCGCAGCTTGTTTTAAGAAGAGCTTTTATCCAATCAGAATTACAAGTGAATCCCTCTGCAGTTTAAGTAAATGAGGACGATATTGTTGATTGTCATAGTCTTCAACCAATCAGATCTTTAGTTTGACATGTTGGGAGTATTCTTTGACGTGTCAGAGCTTCTAGCTGGCCTACAAGTACGTCAGCATTAACGTGCGGCTTGATTGGTCAGTGGGCTAGAGTGACTGTTGTAAAGCTAGCTAGCAGAACTTTGTAGTAGTAAGAGTTCAAGTTTAAAGATATGTAAGAAGTTCTTACGTGACATTTTTAGTGTTTTGGCATGTTTGGTGGTGACAATCCCAATATCTACTGCCTCTGTCTAGCGGATATTTTCAGCCCTCAAACGCATTAAAACGTATTCAAGAAATACAACTGGGGAGACTCGACTGTCATCACTGGTGTCCATGAATCCAGAAGGACTTCTTACTGGAACTGAACCGATGTTCTGTACAACCGTGTCAGTGAACTCTTTGTAATCAAAGAAAGGAGGATGTGTTTTTACATCTGCAGTAGTGTTACTACTGTGTTCATTTTTCTATGGTGTCGTTTTTATGATATGGTTAATATTGTTCCCTCTGATGTGAATAATATTTGAATGGTGCTCTTCAATGTGTGGATGAATACGTGTTTTAGCGCCAGTTTTGCTGGATTGTGCAGAGGCCTGTTGACTCGTGTTGTTTGGCTTTTATCTTATTCTACCTGCTTTATTGTCATAAATATATGTGACTGGTTCTTGTGAGTTTGTTCTTGTCATTGTGTGTCAATTGATTTTGACTATATGCATTGTCCGTTAATGACGCAATACATATTCATGTATCTGCACTCTGCAGTTGTATTACAAACACTAGTTGTATTTGTAGCCCTCATAGGTGTTGAGCTTCATGTAATATTTTATTTCACCTGTGTTATGTGAATATGAGGTTTTTAAACCAAACAAATAATAACCATAGCTGTGGCGTCATAATGAGGTTATTAGGAGGTGGTTCAACTGTAGTAGGACAGCAGTGAAGGCCCAGGTATAACACACACCACTGCGTTTGACCGACGTGTCAAAATTGATATGATTTGGTATGAGGACCGAATGTGACGGTTCCCTCTTATAGTTGTACAGCTGCTTGAGAGCGAGCACATCTGACTAGATATAGGCCTCGTGTTGTTTCTCATCAAAGCCATGAGCTTCATCCGTCTTTCCTTTGGTGGACTTGATGTGATTGTGTCTGACGAGGAGACGATAACGACGACGGAGAGTGAGATTTATTCTCACCAGACTCTACAGTCCGTTGACTTATTCCAACTGCGGGTTATACTTCCAACGTTACATGACGCAAGTGTCCTAGAATGAAGTCTGCTTAACATTCAGTGACCCAAACTGAATCGGCGGCCTGCACGAGGCAGAGCTGTCACCGCAGAAACAACGACGATGCTGGATCCCCCTGCCGGTCCCCCGGACGGATGACGAATAAGATAAAAGTCATCCTCTGCACTGCAGACGACCCTCTGATGACTGTGACTGACAGTACAAGTCAGCACATCGGCTCCTTCCTTTTTAGAAAGAGGCTATTGTGAGTTGAGAGTGCCCGCAATGACAGTCCTTTAGATGTTCCCGCAGCGACAAGGACGAATTAAACATTTACCCTAATGGAGGAGGAATAAAAACTGGATGACGGGCGATCGTAATGCGAGACACAAGCCAAGTAGATCTGAGGCAGTCCTGAAAGAAAGCGACCATAAAAAGATGATTATGGGATGATGAGGGGGAACCGGCTGGGATCTTAGCCTGGATAAAGAGTTCAGAAAGAAAAAGAAAGAAAGTTCCATCCACCCTCCCAGGTCATTAGCTCTCCTCTACAAGGCTTTGCGTGCAGCATTTAGTCACCTGAGAGCAGCGGTAGTTAAGAGTACGAGACAACAGTATCCATTCAGGAAAATCCACCGCTGATGAATAATGTAATGGCATGAATTATTCAATAATTTGTCCTGGTTTTTGGGACTTTTTTTGAAAGTGTTTCCTCACGTGGTGAAATTGCCTGAAGTCAAAATGACTTTCAAGCACAACTGGAAGGTAGTGGTGAGCACATTGATGCGTCATATGATTGGCTGCTCATCTATATTTTACAACTGAGCCATGCAGCATGATGCTGGCTCTCAACTGACTCTCCCTCCTTTAATCCCTCTGTACCTTCTCTCCCTCTCTATAGGGACTATATATATATATATATATATATATATATATACATATGTATTAACTTCTGAGAGTTAATGTGTAAAATCCATTAAAAAGTTACACAGATATAGAAAAGACTAGTTGTGTGTTTGCCGTGGATCAAATAAGAGCGGACACCAGTCATATCTCTGCTTCATGGTTTAAGACTTCTGACAATAATCAGGTATTAATGCCAGTGTTGCACCCTCAAAATGAACTGCCAAAAACACGTCCATCTTTGTTTTAACAGAATATTTCAATCCATAACTCGACAGCGTTCTCAGTACAATAGCTTCCCTCCCTTCACAGTAGGTAAATATGCAGGAAAGTCATGTTTTCAACGATTGGCAGCATAGAAATATGAATTAACCTAAACACTTGGTGATGAACTAAATGATTTTTACTGGACACACTGATATTAAATCTGTAAGAAATAGAAAATAACATGTTTATGAATAATATGTTTTAGAGCGCTACACCAGAGCTAATCCCAGTATGTCATGTCAGATATATAACATGTCAATCTTTACCATTGGTGACTGATGTTGACAAAAAGTATAATTGTTTCAGTGGCTGGCATACACTTTAATCTGCTTAGTATTGCGTAAAGACTGGAAGCAGGTTGAAACAGCTAACATGGCACTGTCCGCTGTATGAAAGAAATCAGCTGACCAGCGTCTCTACATTTTATAATTGACGTGTTGCATTTTGTTTGACACACAAAAAAAGTGTAAAAATTACTGTTTTTCATTTTATTGGTCAGGCCTGTGACCTCCTTCTTTGACACTTCTTTCTTAAAAACCTCCTGGCTCTGACTTCATATTTACAATTATAATGTAATATTAATAATTTAATTGGTGTAGAGAAGAAAGTGAATAAAAGTGTTTGTGTCCAGTTCACTGATTTAAAAGCTAATTATTGCCATGCAGTCCCTTACCTCTTTTTCAAGTTTCCAAATGTTTTGCAATTTTTAACGCAATTAACAGAAAATCTGCAAAAAAAAAAAAAGATGCACGCAGTTTGTTTTAATCGATAAACCAACTTCTTTCCATCGTAACCAAGCTTAAATAAGTCAGTTTGTTCCATTTTCAGCATTTACATCCAGCTGCGTCTGTGCCGGATAGAACTTGAAAATGTGCATAACAACGACTGGATGGAAACGCACCTAGTGACTCAGAAGAGACTGGAGGCTACAGAAGTGGAACGGGGAAATGGGTCACCTTCTCCATGCTGGTCCACCTCATGAGTAATTCAGACGAGCAGCGCTCCACGCCGCAAAATGACAAGCAAACAGTAGAAATGTTCTCCTCCGGGCAGGACTTGGATACCCAACCGCTGAAAAACAAAAAAAAAAAAAACATGTATTCAAACACGGCTACACTTCCAAAGCTCCATTATTTTGTTCCCTTCACCCGTGGAAGGCGAATTAGTATTCGGGCTGGGCTACATTTGGACTACATTTGTTGTTTGGGTGAAGCATCGCGCCCATACTAATTTACCCGGTGAACGTTCAAGTTTCCTAAGTGGGCCTCGGAAAGATGTTAAAAAATAAATGTGGTGAATTAACCTTCAATTTCTCCCAGGCAAATTTGAAGTGCTGTCAAGCATATCATGGGGGTGTCGGAGACGGCTCGCGCTTTGACACGGTTGCCGAACACGTCGTAAGGCGAACATCAAAGTCTTCTCCACGGCAACACGGTAAACTTGTCACCGGCCTAATTAAAATACCGTGTTTGCTTTGGAGCGAGGAATGCATACATCAGCTAGCAGCGAAAATACCGAGGTGCCGAGCAAGCTTTGTAATAGTCCCATATTGGTTCATTTGAGTGAGCTCAGCCAAAACAAAGTCTCCAAAGGGCCGACTCCTTTCTCCTCACATCTCTTTAGTTTTCGCTCAGGCGGCTGCAGCTGCACGATGACGTCAGCCTACTCAAAGAGATGTCGACCAACGTGCTGCCGCAGGTGTTGCGTTCCCAATGCGAAGTGTGTGCTGAAAGGAAACTTTGGAAAATGTTGCAGATGGCATGATGTAGGCTCCTCACTTTAATGTGCGTCAGCTGTCTGAAAACAAAATTGATTTATGAGAGTAAAAACCATCATCTCCAGGACAAAGAATGAAAGCTGTCCGCTCCAAGTAATAAGCGTCACCGTCCATTCGATAGTCGTTAAATCTCAACGATGCCGGCTCAAGAGTCGCACTGTGGACCTCCGGTTAGAACCGAAAAACGCTCGCTTCCTTGGTGAACGTCATTAGTCTTGCTTTCCTCCCTTCCTCGATGTCCCCATTTTATCTTAATGGCGCTTGGCACGCCGATACCGAGGAGTGTGATTGGATTATTAGCCACAATTAAGGACGGGGCAGCAAATGGCTCTCGGTGAGGCATTAACTATCAGAGGAGAGTCGACGGTCTGCGTGAGAGGGCCCGTGTCATCTTTCGCAGGGTGACGACAGATGTGGCGCTCTGGAAAACGTCGACTTTGAGCACTTGGATGTGCAGCACATGGCTGCGCCTACACCTGGGTGAACACACACATACATATCGCACACACACACACACACACACACTCTCAAGCTGTCACAGATCCAAGATGGATGTTTAGGGTTCATGATTATTTAGAAAGTAGACCAAAGAGATACAGCATGCCTGTTTCTACTCCTCTCTTGCATCATAACCTTTTTTTTTACGCTTCTCCTTTTTGTTCTGCAGAATAACAGAACCGCTGCACAACATTCCCCGTGTAGCTATTCGCTACTATGCATTTTGATATACAGCTCACGTCCGAGTGACTTACACAAAGAAATAAAATGTTCCAGACCGTTACTGAGCCAGCAGGCAACCACGGTAACTTGATCATTAGGTAACAATCCCGATGGGCTGCTGCAGACCCTTTTTTATGGAGCATTAGGGAGGAAACATTCATGCACTTAAAGTACAGGAAGACACAACTGGTTGAGTTGTTCACTTAAAAGGAGAGATTATGTTTCAAGAGAAGAATGGCCTGTTTAAATCCTGGGGCAGATATATCATTGATCCCTTTATGTCGCACACAGACATGGAGCATGTGTCCCTTTTAACTGCAGAACTATGCTGCTATTGTATAATTGGATCACTATTACTGATTCAATTTGTAAAAATAGGGCATGCAAAAGATGATTACATGATTACAAGTTTGATGCAGTGGGTTTCAGGACCTATTAATGCAACTTTTGTAACATGTGGGTCTTATTTTCATTATTTTGCCCATCATTTCTATCAATTATGATGACAGTGCACTTACTATATTAACTGTTGAGCTGCGGGAACACGGCAACATCACTAAATGCAGTGTGATGGGACGAGAAACAGCTCAGAGGATCAGACCGATTGTTAACAAGCCAATGATTTAGGCAAATTATGTTGAATGCAATTTGAAGATTTGTTCGTCAGAAGAAATCAGCCATTGATCTCTCTCTCTCTCTCTCTCTCTCTCTCTCTCTCTCTCTCTCTCTCTCTCTTTCTGATATCAATTGCTCTCCTAAAACCAGTTTATTCAAATGTAGATTGAAGGTTTAGTTGATTTAGTCTTAAGTTTAGCTTTAGTCTCAAATATCCTTCATCGTGAACAGTGTGTTAACGTTTATTAATCAAGGGCACTTACGCTTTTCAAGTCGTGTAAAAAATGCACATTTTCAGCCAGATTCTTGAAGATAATCAGAAAAAAATTGAGCTCCAGCTAAGATATGCTTCTGGAAAACATAATCAAGCTTTAAAAGGAACAAAAGGTAATGCACTTTGGTTGGATCTATGAAAATGTCAGATATAGCTCTACAGGTACATGTATGGTGAGTTATTCAAGGTCAAGTTTAAATATTTTGGATTAGATCTTCTATCGTCGGACACACAATGTGGTCTTTGTGCCACAGGTGATTTTCAGAGGCAGACTAGTGGCTAGTGATGCATAGAAGCTGTGTGAGGTGAGTGAAACCACAGCGTTGTGTCTCCTGGGAGGAGCAGGTAGGAGAGTGATGTGCAGGGTTTGGGAGAGGCGCTGAAACCGACTGACTTAAAGGAAGAAAAAAACTGAGTTCGCTTAAAAGTCCCAATACCTTAGCAGTAGCATTTGACATTTCAGGCCTTAAGCTGTCTCGCTTAGGACCTAAAAATGCTTGCAGGAAAAGTTAAGCTGCACAAGGGAAGATTTATATGTACAAAAAGTCTCACATTGACAGCCTAAACCACAAATGAATTGGTGCTGCTGCAGAAAAACAGTGTCCCATAACTCCTGACTGAGATGTCACAGATTCATCGTCTTTGCCAAAACTCATTTCAGAAGTCAGGAATCATCGTCGAAGGGGAAATTTCTCCTCGCGCACGAGAGTGACGCATGAAGGCTTAAGAGCAATGAATGAATGCTCCGTCCATCCAGAGAGAGATGGATGCAACAACAATGACACTGCCTGCTGAGGAAGCCTTTTTCTACCGTTCTCACACTCTGCAGCTACTAACAAGAAAAGATTGGACTCCAAGAAGTGTGCAGTTTGTGTCACAGTACACGAGTGCAGCTAATTAAATCCTTTAAACTTTCAAAAATGAAGTTATCTCTCGCTGACAGTCGTTGCCACCGAATTTGCCAAGTGCAGCCCTGAATTCCTAACTGCCACAATACAAGCAAGAGTGAGGAGGAGGAGGATGCAGATCCACCGCACTAATTTAATCTGGTACCGTCTGAAAGTGATGGCTGAAAAGCATGCGGTGCTAATTGGGAAAGTTGCATCAGGTTTAACATTCTGGATCAAGTTCTGCATTATTAGCCTGCATTTAATATTTACAAATTCATTTATTTCAGTCTGACTTAACTTAACTTAAACTTAACTTAAAGTTAAGTTAACTTACGGTTTTTAATTGATCAAACCCCATTTTTGACACAAATTATTTGGGATTTCTGTCTTTCAGCAATAGCCATTCAGTATATTTGCATTCTGTAATGACCCTTTGCTTAGCCCCGCCCCCCTTGCTGCTACTTCTGTCGGAGCGACCGCAGAGCCCACACTGTCACTAACTGCGCTCCCTTCACAGCGCTGCCCCGTGTTCATTCAAAGTGTATTAACATTGTCCAAACTGCACCAGCTTCGCCACTGCACATCATTGGTTCCCCAGCGACACACTCAGATCATTAACAGTTAAATGTTGCTCTGTGCAGCTTTATGTATGCTTTGTGTTATTAAATAAGGAAACAATGCGCTTGTGATGTTAATAAAGCATGTGGTTTGGTGAGTGGGACTGTCACTGCGTTGGCTTCTCTGGTACCAAGCCGCACAATGTATCATTGATAGCTATCTGTGCCAACATAGCTTACATTGCAGATGTTGCTTTTAATAAGCATTTTGATTTACCACCTTATATATATATATCTGTATGTGCACGTAAAAACTAATTCTCTAGAGAGGAAAGAGCAGTCATTTTATTGTTTGGTTTGTCTGAACCGTAACGAGAGAGAGAGAGAGAGAGAAAGAAAGAGAGAGAGATTGAATGTCTGTTGAGTTTTCTTTTCTCCTCCTGGCTCTTGGTTGTTCTCCAGCCGTGTGTTGGCAGAAGGATGTGGCAGGAACCATTAGGATGAGAAATGACAGTGAAGTCTGGGCCAACCTTCAGGGCTCGCACAGAGGAGAGTCTTAACAACCACACGCACTCAAACGCCAGACACACGCGTACGTGCATATGCACACCTCGCGTTACAGCACCCAACGCCACGTCCCTCCTGACTCCACGTAGGCTGACTCCCGCTGTGCCGGTGCTCTTTTGAGGCAACCTTCACCACACCTCGTGGCTAGTGTGTTCAGCCTTGAACAGTTAAGAGAAAAGGTTGACCTTTTTATGTCTGAACTTCTATCCGCGGTTGCCCAATGCGATCCGCAGAGAGCCGAGTCGCAAGGACCCAAAACTGGAAAAGCACTTACGGATAACAACCAGAGCAGACTTCTGACTTCACAGCTGTTTCACTGCCACCCGGCCGTAGTGATTCACCACAACGCAGACAATGAATCCACTCTGACAGCCCTCTTCAAGTCCCCATCGTAAGTCTTTGTAATGGCGACTGGATCTTCCGCGCTCATTATTGCAATTGAAAGCGTCATTGCAAATCAGCGAGAGCGGGTTCTCTGAAAAGAATCATTTGGAATCTGAGTAAAATTGAACAACATTACATCTGCCAGAATCAATTTAAAAGTAAAGAAAGCACGTATGCAGCCAAAGATATCACATCAGTGTTCTATATTTACTGGAATATGGATGTCACAGATGAGCACAGTTCATGGTGTATTCAGAAAACCTACATTCGGTTCCAGTTGGCATAACATTGTAATGTAATGGATGAAGGATGTCTTTTAAAAAGCAGCTCACACAGAAGACAACCGCCTCAGTATATATCCACAGAATCTCCCACATTGCAGCAGTGCAACAATGTCCATCACAGCTAACAAGCACCAGGCCATCATTTTCCCTTAGTGTTAAGTGCCACTGCAGAAAACCACAGTCATGGTATCATGCTACAGATCCCCTTCAAGTGGATGTGGTATGGAGGTACAACTGGAGCTCCACACGGGTACGTGCTTCATTGTGTAACTTTATACTGTGAAACGTAAAACCGTTAAACAGTCGCACTTCTCCTGTCACTTACATTACATTACAGTCATTTAGCAGACGCTTTTATCCAAAGCGACTTACAATAAGTGTATTCAACATAGGTATTCAAGAGAACTACTATTCACCAGAAGTCATAAGTGCGTCTCCTTTTTTAAACGAGCATCTAAGAGCATGAAGCAGAGCAAAGGTACAGAAACAAGCTAGTATGAATACAATAAGTGCTGAGTGGAAGGTTCAGGCTAGCACTTCCTGAAGAGGTGGGTTTTCAGCCTGCGCCGAAAGATGGGCAGCGACTCTGCTGTCCTGACGTCAGCGGGGAGTTCGTTCCACCACTGTGGAACCAGGACAGAAAACAGCCGTGACCGGGTCGATCGGCCACCGGGACCTCTGAGCGACTTCCTGCAACTGTAACCTGATGTCATCTGAACTCACCTGTTACGTTTATAAATGTAGTACTACCCAATGAGCCATGACATCCTCTTATCAACAAAACCTCAACTCTTGTTTCGTTGCACTTGTTATACTGAAGAACCACAGAGTTCTACTCCCAGCTTTGGTAGCCGCGGGGCTCAACGCCACTCAGAAACGTCTCTCTTTGCTCATGTTACGTCTCCAAGATGGCATCCCAAAATATGTGCAAAGGATGTTGTGGACAAAGATTTTGTACAGTGTATATTTGACAGTGTTTTGACTGACTCATATAGTCAGCCTGAGAGAGGCAGCTTGAGGCAGCTTGAGGCTGCAGCGGGGAGGGCGTGGCCGACAGGGCTTCGCTCAACCGCTAAGTTTATGTTAGTTGTGCTTCACACAGACGCAATGCAAACTAACCGTCCTTTACAACTGGCGCCATTATCCTACACAGATCGTATTATACCTCGAATCGGCTTGTTGTGAGCTATTGCTTCATTAGCCTTTAAACTGGTCATGTGAACTCTAAAGCTCACTCATCCTCACATCATGAAAGGGCCTCAGCTCAGAGGCAAAGCCGGGTTCTGCTCTGTCAGCCGTGATCATGTAATGGCCTCTCCGAGGACTCTCTGAGGGCCACAGGTGCAGGTGGAGGCCGGGGTCTCCGGTAGTTCACCCCCACACATGGCGCTGTGGTCTCTGGGACTCTGGGATCCAGGATCAAAGGGCCTTGGCAGCCGTGGTCGAGGGACAGTACGAGGGTGTGATGGGGCCAGCGCCGACATTGTCCAGGTGGGGTCACGCACCAGTGCGCAAGGAGACGGGGACAAGCACACCTGCATGCTCTGGGTTCATCATTGCGTTTTCTCTCCTGGAGACATGCGGAAGGGGAAGAAGAAGTTGGACAGGCTTTCACAAATGTAATATTATGATTTCAAGCAATGACTTCGGTCAAATAGCCAGGTTGTTTTGAACTGCAGAGATAAAAGTAGATGGGAAACACTGATGTGCAATGCAGTGTTGGTGATCTAGAGAAGAAGCTTTTAATGTGGTTCAGGCAGAGTAACTTGGGTAAACTGGGACACATCACTAGTAAAATATTCATCACCTAACACTCTGCTAACAGCATGCATTCTGTCCAAGCGGGTTCATCAGAAAAAAAAAGACAATTTTGTGACTAGCTGATATTTCTGTCTTAACAGACTTAACAGAAACTATGTTAATGATAATGACTCTGCACAGATGCATCCTTGGGGATGGTGGTGATGTTGAGTTTACATGAAGTCGCAGTCTTTACATCAAGGAAAAGGGACATTTGGTTTGTTTGCCAGACAAGTTCTGCACAGGCATTAAACGGAGACCCATACTTAGCCCAAGATCAGAAGCTATATTTATACATGATTTCAGTTCATATCTTTTAGGCCTTAGCTTGCCACACTTCCGCAAAGCCTTATCCAGCCTGATCCTGAATTAATGCAACAAAACAGCCAAAACCTGGCCTGTAACATGAAGCTTTGTTGGGACATGTTGGGTTCCGGTGGCGAAAACTCTAGACCAGACACTGTTTACAGAGTCCACAACACTGCATATTCCAAATCAGTGGTTCACAACCTGTGGGTCAGGACCACTCAAGGGTCACCAGAACCTTTTAACGACAAAAATCTATATAGAATCCTCCAAATGAGACAAATCTCAGAACAGCTTGAACCGCTCTCAGCCTAGATTATGCTCCAAAACGGATGCGTGCATGGACAGTTCTGGACGCATAGTTCTGTTAATCATACACATGCCCAGTGGATCACTATGCTACCACTTGCAGCGCAGATGTCTCCACAGAGTACACTCTCTGATGGCAAATGTGGAAAGTATAACTTTGGCTTAATGCTGTAAGCTGTAAAAAGTGGTCTCAAGTAGGAGCTTCATTTTAACGCACAAGCAAAAAAAGGTTGGGAACCGCTGCTCTAGATGATGCAACAAGCCAGTGTTACACACACATGGCTGACTGGACACTGATAGGTTGCTCATTGTCCACCATGTCTGTCGTTGTTTCTTTTACATTGACTTACAGATTATTGGTCAGGACGTCTTGGCTTTACTAAGTTTTAGGTGAAAAAACAACAACACTTGGTTAGGTTTAGCAAAAAATTGTTGGGTTAAAATGAGTTTGTTACGTACTTAAGTACGTTACGTAAGTTAAATTATGTACGGAACATAAAATAAATCTACCTTGAGTTTTGGTTCCAGGCTCCTGGGTGAAAGTCATGTGTTTTTTGGACCCAACCATCCCCCCAGACCTCCTTCCTAAGTGGACTTGGACATTGTCACTCTTAATACTACATCCTCCTTTGTCCTAATATTGCCGTGAATGGTTAAACATTGGAGTTAGTTGAAAGCCCAATTTATCTAGTACGAAAAGGGTGACTTGTGTGTCAGCATCAGACGTCGAGGGGCGTGAGAAAGCATCTGTATTCCACAACCTGGGAATGACAACGGGTTAGTATTTGATTAAAAAGTGAGTATAGAAAAAGATTGGTTGAATTTACCATCAACAAGGGCGTTTTTTTTTCTCTACTCGGATTTCAAAATATACAAAAAAAATCCTGATATGAACTTTCCGTCTAAACACGGTCTTATACACACAAGCACACATACATGGTCCTGAAATGATTAATGGACAAGACCCAACCTCCCATCCATCTTTCTCCCTCTCTCCCCCTCTCTCTGTCTCTCTATCTCTCTCTCTCCATGGCTCATCTGTGTCCTGTGGCCGACCTCTCCTCCCCTTGACCCTGTCTTGAGACCCTGTGCTCATGTCTTTTCACAGTCTATAGACAGGAAGTCACAATGATCTATGTTTGTGTGCGCGCATGTGTGTGTGTGTGTGTGTGTGTGTGTGTGTGTGTGTGTGTGTGTGTGTGTGTGTCTGCATTGTATGTGTGTGTGTGTGTGTGTGTTACAGAGTTTCACCATGAGGAGTTGTGTTCAGGAATAACTCTGAATTGCAGCCTCTTTCAAAAAGCCAGCATGACGCTAACTGGAGCATAGAAAGCTAAAATGAGACATTCACTGGTGCTTGTGCTCAGCTGCACTTTTACTGTGGAGCACTCTTTGAAAAGTGACAGATTGAGTCGTTACCAGCAACAGACACGTTGTCTCTCCTGGTGGATCCGCTGTTGTAAACATAATTCTAGGAATGACACATCGATATGTTTAATGCACCAAATAAGCTCCACTGTGGGATCTTATTTGATGGTATTGCTTCGATGTGGCTGGCGGTGAAGAAAACTGTTGTCGAGGGCTGTCGCTCGTTAAAAAAACAAAACATGTACGGTATAAGGTTAATTTAAACCCAGCTCATAAAGCCTTTTCTTAAACTGCATTACGTGACGTTCTTTTCAGTCGCTGCCTCACTTTACTGGCCGTGTTTCCATTCAATTTCTAAGCAAACTTTTGAAATGTTGTGAAAATAAAGAAAGATGTGAATAAGCGCATTTCCTTCAACTGGTTTGGAGCAAATAAACTCAGCTACAGCGAAGTTTTGGCGCTAAAGGCTACGCGAGGCTGTAATCGACCAACGCTAAGACGAGCGCTCCCTCGTTACGGGAATATCCAGGAAGACGCCAACGGCAGAAAGAGCTGATCAGTCACGTGACTTAAATGTTCGCTTAATCAGAATTCATTTGCTTTCAGCTTTTCTTACGTGATACTTTAACAAAGCACATAAACATAACGCAAACATGGCTACTGACAAGCTAACGTTACTACACAGGGTTATATTTTACACGGTCAGCAAACCGTCTCACCTACACTATCTACTTTTATTCACCTATGGTGTTGAATCCAAACTGCCTCCACACTTTTCTTATCTAATGATTATTCATTCGCCACAGCTCCACCAGCTTTCTCCATTTCGCGTTAGCTAAGCGAATAAGTAGCCTAGTTTCCTTATAAGACACCTGGTGGTTTACGCTGACACACAGCATGCATTTTAGGAACACTCCTTGCTGGCGTATAGTTCCCGTTGGGATGTGAGTTTTGTATTTGTAACAGATTATTAAAATATTTCCCATTTTTAACATTTTAATTTTGAGTAGAATAATGCAAGGATTGCGTCGTAGTGTAAAGGGCAAGGTGGAGACTGGCTGCAGGTGCATGAAGTAAGATATAAATGCAGGAAACGAGGAGCGCTAACTCTGACTTAAATTCCCCCCTTCTTTTCAACATAGAGACATCACTTCTTTCCTGCTTTAGAAAAACACACGTGTCAAAGTGTGGTTCATTCTGCTTATACATTAAACATTATGAAAGACAAATACCGAGAACAAAAACAGCTGTCTCAATGTCTCTTTAGCCTCTGGAGCCTGGGGTAGGAAGGAGTCAACAGTTACCTCATCTGTGGCTCAGAAATGTCATTATTGTCAAAGCCTGTTAGACCTGATTTCTACTGATGCTTACCATCCATTCATACCTTCAGAATAATGACTTTTTTAATATCCTTGCCGGGAAGCATAAGGAGAGAAAGTACAATGGCAAATTAATTCAATCTGGAACATTCCAGATTTTAATCATGGACTTGAGAGGTAACAGAATGGAGAGAAAAGCTTAACAGTGATGTTCAGCCCGTACCCACATAAATAGAATGACAGAAATGCATGTGTTTCATTTACTGGAAAGGCTCCTTCTTCCAGAGGTTGAAAGGAAAAGCTGAGGCATTTTAAATTAGACATGGGGCCTTGTACGTCTTGACTAGTTTTATCAGTAATTACGTTACTCATCTCTAAATCACACTCTCATCATGCTTAATCAGGCAAAAATTGGACACATGCAAAAAAAATAATTAAGGTGCCCTTTTCCATCAAAGAAATTAATTTGTAAGTACAGGAGACATGTTCTACGTTTGTTTTTTTTTCTCTCTCTCTTCTCATTGGAGACACATGAGCACCACTCATTTCAAGCAATTTTGGGGCATTTTTCTTCCACTCAGTCATTAAGAACTTACTTTTGTCACAATGTAAGAGGCTTTTTGGTGACCACGCGCATGTTCTGTCAAATTGTTAATCAACACAAAATGAAATGCAAGTTATTTTGCGCTGACGTCGCTAGTTCTTTGATGTACACACTGAATTTGGAGATTTCCTCGGACATACACTTTATTTCAATCATTGATTTTCTACATCTTTCACAAGCTCCAGAGCAGAATTTTGTCTCAGGCCCGAGCCCTTAGTTTATCAATCAAAACTAGTATCCTGACTCTGACTTGTGCCAATGTGCCCATACTCTCTCAACACTCTCGGAAGAGCAGAACGGTGAGAAACCACAGAGTAAAACGGAAAGGTGAGCGATGAGAGCGCTTCAGAAAGTAGATATTTAATTGACGTTATCCAGTTTCTGAACACTTAGACTGTTGAAGTAGTTTAGAAAATCTGACACTCCAAGTCACTGGATTTCCTGGCAACCATGTTGCTGATTCCTGGAGCTGTTGAGCTGTTAGGAATAAATGTGTCTATCCTCTCCTTGTGCTGCTGGTATCTCGCGTTAAACTTCTTCTTTCTAACAAATTCCCTTTGAACCTGGACGTCAAAAGCTCATTCCGCACATGTCCACAATACAACACCCCGAACTTTAACGACTGTCACTGTTTTATTTGAACTCTGGTCAGTGGACATTGATTATCTGTAAAGACTGTGGAGCTGAAATTGGTTTTCCTTTCGGGTCATTGGAAAATGACTATGAAATAATGATTTTTATTTGTTTGTGTGTGTGTGTGTGTGTTTAGAATTATCTAAAATCAATAACTTATTACTTTTTTTTTTTTTTTACTATTCTGTTAATATTTACCTTTTTATTGGATATTTATGATGATCATCATCAGCTTTACAATTTTGTAGCAACGGTAACAATTTAACAGGGCTATCTTTTTAATCTACATTGAGAGCAACCGGATTATGATGCTGTCTGGCACACTGGTTTTGAATATTTGTGTAGGGCCTATAGATCATATTTCAGTACAGTATGAGTAATAATAATGTGAGCAGCAATACGTCAAGAGCAAATTGAAGTTCACCAGTCTTGTGTACTTAGCATATTCACAGGGGTTGGCTATCTTTGGCCCTGCAGCTGTAATAATTGCCCATTATTCACAAAGCAGCATTCTGGTGGCTGCATTGAAATATGGAGTATCGACGGCAACGTCAGAAGAGATGTCGGTGGCTGTTCCTCGCCTGCAGTACATTTCTCAAACTGTTAACCTGATTTTGTCAGTTTATACAGGATATATTTGGGATCTGCACATATTGTTGTCTTGCACTCTTGAGATTTGTATTTGTCCCACTTTGTATTACAATCAGTGTTCATTTTAACAGATTTAGTCTTATCTCATTACATCGAAATGCTTATTAGTAACACATTTTAATCATGTTTAAAATGCTTATTAGTAACACATTTAAAATGTTTAAAATGCTTATTAGTAACACATTTTAATCATGTTTAAAATGCTTATTAGTAACACATTTTAAATGTTTAAAATGCTTATTAGTAACACATTTTAAATGTTTAAAATGCTTATTAGTAACACATTTTAAATGTTTAAAATACTTATTAGTAACACATTTTGATCATGTTTAAAATGCTTATTAGTAACACATTTTAATCATGTTTAAAATGCTTATTAGTAACACATTTAATCATGTTTAAAATGCTTATTAGTAACACATTTAATCATGTTTAAAATGCTTATTAGTAACACATTTTAAATGTTTAAAATGCTTATTAGTAACACATTTTAAATGTTTAAAATGCTTATTAGTAACACATTTTAATCATGTTTAAAATGCTTATTAGTAACACATTTTAAATGTTTAAAATACTTATTAGTAACACATTTTAATCATGTTTAAAATGCTTATTAGTAACACATTTTAAATGTTTAAAATGCTTATTAGTAACACATTTTAATCATGTTTAAAATGCTTATTAGTAACACATTTAAAATGTTTAAAATGCTTATTAGTAACACATTTTAATCATGTTTAAAATGCTTATTAGTAACACATTTTAAATGTTTAAAATGCTTATTGGTAACACATTTTAAATGTTTAAAATACTTATTAGTAACACATTTTAAATGTTTAAAATACTTATTAGTAACACATTTTGATCATGTTTAAAATGCTTATTAGTAACACATTTTAATCATGTTTAAAATGCTTATTAGTAACACATTTAATCATGTTTAAAATGCTTATTAGTAACACATTTAATCATGTTTAAAATGCTTATTAGTAACACATTTTAAATGTTTAAAATGCTTATTAGTAACACATTTTAAATGTTTAAAATGCTTATTAGTAACACATTTTAATCATGTTTAAAATGCTTATTAGTAACACATTTTAAATGTTTAAAATACTTATTAGTAACACATTTTAATCATGTTTAAAATGCTTATTAGTAACACATTTTAAATGTTTAAAATGCTTATTAGTAACACATTTTAATCATGTTTAAAATACTTATTAGTAACACATTTTAATCATGTTTAAAATGCTTATTAGTTACACATTTTAATCATTTTTCAACACGGTTTTAGTGAGTTTAACTTGACGTGACTGTTTGGTTTAGATAAAGTGTTTATGACGCTCCACCACTTGAGCAGCTGATCTTGCACCGACCCGAACCCGATCCAACCGGCCAACATGCAAAAATATGCACAACCTGAACCAGACCCACAAGCCACCGACTTCATGCATTATTTAGGACTGAGACGAGAAGGACAGTGACGGACTGTTTGTGTGTGTGTGTGTGTGTGTGTGTGTGTGTGTGTGTGTGTGAGACAGAGAGAAAGTGGAGAGAGGGGAAAAATAGTGTGGAAGATGATGCAAATAAAGAGAGATTTTGTTTAAATTGTTCATTTTTAAACTACATTTTGGTCTTTCTTTGTCAAGGATTTTACTTGTCTTAGTCATGGAAATAAAGGTTGTTGATGAACACATTTGTAATAGTTTTAGTTGACAAAATGAAGGCTGATTAGAACTGCTGCAAAGCCATTTTCACCGGGATGAATAAAACGTTATTGCTTATCACATTTATAACAACCGCTGCCAGCCGGTGCACTTCTGTTTTCTACTTCACTCCCTTGATAGCATATTGTAATGTCAGTTGGATGGTAATCAGCATGAGGAATAGGAAAGACTAATTTGGTTATAATAATCAAGCGCTCGCTGTGATCGAGTAAACCCGCACAGACACGACTAGAAGCGGTTTTCCTCTGTAACAGGTATCAATCCCTGTCTCCGATACAAGACTAGGATCCAGCAGGCAGTGTGTTCAGTATTGGCCGACTGTAAATATACCAGAGGACAAGAGTGCAATGCTGTTTCCATGGCAATGGGTAGCAAACTAAAGTCAGTCAAACGCCTGTTGGAGCACACTTCCTGGGCAGAGCGACAATTACAGTGGCTGTCAGAGCATCAAGGGCTATTATAAAACCTTCTCTGTAACCCTTTACAGGCAGAGGAGCCATGGGCGAAGGAGGCAGTCTTTGTTTCACTGTAAGAAAAAGTAGGACCAAAAAAAACCCAAAACGAAACAGTGTTTCAATTATCAGCTTTTTGTCCATCTAATTGTCTTTCTTTTTTTTTACAAGCAGCATTAATATCTTTCATCTCAGGAACACAGCCTGAATACGAGGGGGGGGTTTCATCATCTTTTCTTTGTTTTGCTTTTAATCAGCAGACCTTTATCCTCACGCACTGAGGTTGGAAGAGCACAGTAGTCTATTAATTCAACCCTGACATTAATTCTTCCACTCGCCTCTGCCCTCAAAGCCACCGAATCCCTCATTATTCACCCTCTCACTTTGAGCAGCAGCGAGTACAGCATTGCTCCAAAGCCAGCTGAGGCTCCTCTAAAAGATGGTGGGGGGGGGGGGGGGGTTATTGACATGTCTCGAAATCTATGAGCCTGGTGTATTCACACACATTTACCTTGGCTGTCAAAGGAATTTCAACTTCCTCCTTGAAAACGTTGTTACTGTGAGCCTCTCTGTCACAATTATAATTCCGTGAACTGAGACTTGCATTTTCCGACGGCAGCCATGCGTTTCATCTGATTGTCTGGAGGCCCCCCACACAGATTCTAATAAGCGATGTGCGAGCGAGCGGACCACCACAAAAGAACCATTTGACTAGTCACTGCGAGGCCTCGGGACGACAGGTAATTTCACAGAGTATTGCCAGATAAACGGCTGTTGTTTTAGCGGGGCACATTATCAAGTGCTGCAGTCTTCTCCCTCGGTAAATTACACCTTCCTATCGGCTCCGTATCTGCGATCCTCTGAGTGGGGGGGGATTTTTTTGGGCTCTGATAGGAGCATGCATAAGCTACCTTTCCTACCTTAAGGCAATCATCTCTCTCAACTTTGAGTGCGTGTTGACGCTCAACTGGAACCACATTTTAGTGCTTCATTTTTGTTGTCAAAATGTGTTGCTAATAGTCTTATTTTCAAAAGGAAGAAATAGGTTTTTGATGAATTATTAGAGGTTAATATTTACAGTTTGATTCCAGACGATGTATTACGACTAGATCTGCGTTAATCACAGTCCCTGTAACGTCCTACATCAGGGGTCACTAATAGAGGACCGCGGTCCAGATCTGGACCCTGGTCCTAAAACCGATATTTGAGAATTCTTTTATTTTGACGGATAATCTTTCCGACTCGAGTGAGATTTACACACACGGGATTAGCGTTACGCGAGTCAGAGAAGTTATTTCACATGGCGTTCTCTAAAAAAAGAGGAATGTGGTCAGACTATTATACTTCAATTCTTCCCACAGACAGTTCACAACCAGAATGTCTCCTATGTTCAGAGACCGTGTCGACAAGTGGGTTTAATAACAACAGATAAATTCCCTGCACACAAATTTCTCTTTTTAGAAGATGAGAATATAATATTGTGGCTTTTTTGGTTGACATCACTTCACACCTGAATGAACTAAACCTAAAGCTGCAGGGCAAATACAGACATAAAGGTCTTGTTTGACTTCCTTATCTTGTTTGACTTTGTATTATTATAGTTCTGCTACTCCAGCTTCATATTTCTCATCAAGAACTGATTCACGTCTTCATTTAATTAAAACTAGTATTTGCCTGATTATTGAGGGTATATTTTTGAACCTTTTATTTACTGTGATTTAGATTTTACATTGAGCAACTTGACATTATTTGATCACACACACGTATTTTCATTGGCTTTTTTACAAAACCTCCAGCTGGTAAAGTCTTGATGTCGAATAGCACGGTGACACATGGTGTTCTTACTCTCCTGTAGCCACACATGCCACAGAGTGTCATTGATAGAAGCCGTGTAAAAGCATGCGGCCTGCCACACATTCCCCTGTCACCTGTGCTGTTCCCATTTGTCGATGCCTGCAGCCTCCTGTCAACATCACCATTACGACGAGACTCACGTTCGGTGCCGGGGAAACGAGTGACGAGTGAAAGAACCAGAGGCGGCCGGGGAGGAGATGACCACGAGTCCCGAGCCACATACTGAATCACACCCCCGTCCTCTGGGAACTAACTTCTTGTGGACTCAGCTCGGCACCTCCAGAGGCCCCCGGACGCCCGGCGCTGACGGATATCCAGGTGGTTGACCGTGAGGGAGGAAGGGCCCATTAGCAGATGGACCGCGGACCCTGAAGCCGACAGGGTTAGTGGGAGACGCGGCGCAGCTGAAGGGGGCAGCGGGGGGCTGTCACCATCACCATGACGGCCCAAAATGGACCCCTATCCCCATGCTAATTACTATGAAACCAGAGGCAGAACTACGATGACACTGTTTTTCCATTAACTGTGTCAAGTTGCATTTCACTATGTATTTTAATGACGTTTAATTTGGAGGCGGCAAAGTATAGATACTTGCTTTGTATGGCATTCACAGGGTCTCATTTGCTTGAATGCTTCAAAAAAATATAAATACATTGGTATAAACTTGTTGAAAGTAACTTAATCTCACATAAATAGCAGAACCACCAAAAGTAAGTAGGGCAAAAGAAAGGAAAACATCCCCGAACAACAAGAGGAAGTAAAGCTAGTGAAGTGCAACTGTCTGTAAGAAATGCTAACTTCCTTTGAAAATAACATTTTGTATAGAAAGTGTAGAAATTCAACATGAAACATGTTTACTCACTAACATGAATTTGCAACAGTACATGAGACAAAAGAAAACCGGATATGTTCTTATATACCCTTCAAAATAAAAGTCCCCACTATGTCCACACTTGATTTTACATTAATTGATATTGTTCATAACTTTTTCTAGAAACAGAAAACACAAGTACACCAGCACACATGTTCCTCAATGTCACAAAAAGTACTTTGTGAAAGCAGAGTCAGCTATCGCGTCCATGTTGACTGTGCTCCACATTGCTTGAGCATGCAGTGTCTGAAACTTTTGACGATCGTAATGATTTTGCAATTACATTTTTTCAGACATTTCCTCAGACAGGACCACACACAGCTGGAGCACAACAGCATTTCTCTTTTGTTACTGACTCGTAAGCGTTGTTTAGCAGTAACAGGTCACAGAGTCTCGACTGAAGGCAAACACGTTTGACAGCAGCACCTCCCATCAGTAACGTGATACCAGCAACACAGAGGGTCCCCAAAGCCCCTAAATCTCTCTGTGGATGACGTCTTTTCACACCTGCGGGCCGTGAGCACCGACACCATGGCAGCAATCCGTCCGCTCGTCCCCCTGGCCGAGGTCGACGATCTGAGCGGTCGGCGGGGGGGGGGGTGGCCATCACTCAGCCCAGGTCAGGTCTCCTGGGACGGGACAGCTTGGGCTGCTTGGTTCTACCCCCCCAATGGATGTTGGGCTCCTCCAGTTCGGCTGATGATTTAAGCACCTGCCGCTAGACCGTGGGGAGAGATGAGCTAGTTTTAAACAGCGAATCACAAGGTTGCTATGATACAAACCTGTGTCAGGCAGCGTTTGCTAACCGCTCTCAGTAGGTACTATAAGCGGCTCAGTGAAGATTTGCTTACTATGGAAACAAAATGTCCACGGTTCACTTCCAGCCAGGGACCATAGTTTGTTGCCAAAAGACCCACAGCCCTCCTTTTCTCTGTCAAATAATAGTAATGATGAATCACTTCCATATGGCTGTGTCAATGGTACACTTTACACTTTCTGTCTAGTCATGTGTCTAGTAATATTGTCACCACTATTGGTTGTGTATGACTCTGTATTACAGTCGGGTTGAAAGGCTGCAAGAGAAATTTAGAGACCAGAAGAGTTCAAAAGTAATAAAAAGTCATATTTATTGAATGTGTCATGGATGGATGCGTGAAATGTCTGCGGTGAACAAAACCAAAACAGCAGTCGTCTCGTTTCGGTTGTACGCATCCGGCAACCGTTCAAGTGGATGTCCAAAATGTCATCGCTTCATAATTTTATCATGTTTAGACGTTTGTGTGAAATTGTCATAATTAGCATATGAATTCTTGAATTGTGGCCAAAAATGTGTTTTGCGTGGTCACATTGTGCTTTGTCAACCAAATCCAGTTCATCCTTGAGTCCAACGGACGATCGTGCCAAATCCAAAAAGACATTCCCTCGAGGCGTCTCTGAGATATGGTGGTCATGAGAATGAGACGGACGGACAGACGTAATGCCTGAGGCCGTGGCGGAGGCATACAGACTCATAAATTACTTCCTGAAAGGCAATTTTAGCGAAAGTATGCTTCATTTTACTGTGTCAGAATACCAGATTTAATACGCCACTGTAGACCATTTGGAAGCCAAAGCATCAACTTATATAAGCCCTAGTGGTTGGTGTTTTTTTATTCACCGTTGCACAGCTACAAAATAAGAAAACCTGCGGATTCGCTGATGAAGACCTTTTTTTTAAAACACAGATTCAAGGTTCATTCAGACAAATATTCTGATACACTCTGATACAAGTGCATTCTCCCGGCTCAAATGGTTCTGGTAAAACACACACACATTCATATCCAAGCTAAGCCCTGCATCTTATTCCCAAAGCGGTTTAGAGGATTCAATTTAAATAGCCAGGATTTTCATTTGACTGTTCGTGGGGAACAAAAGCTGGTGTTAAGGTGCAGGGCATTTTTAAGATAAAAATCGTCTCTCACAAATTACCCCCTGGGCCGGTTGCCATGGCAATAAGATTAAGTTATATTCTTTTTAGCATCAACATGAAAAAAGAAAACAAACAGTAAAAAAGAGCCCTCATCAGATACGGCTCCCCAGACTTGGCTGTTTTTCATTATCACCCAAAGTGCTCAACAAAAGCTTAAAGAATCCAAAAGGTCCCCCTATCGCATAAAAAAGGACATACAAAAAAAAAAACCTGCCAAACAACTAAGTACAGATACAGAACAAAACTGCACTTCATTTTGCCTCTAATTACACTAATGGAAGTCCCTTTGTAGGCCTCAGCGCTTCCGAACCGTGGAGCTAAAAGAGGATAGGCACTCTGCTAAAGGCCCCATTGTGCGGGGTAAGCCCCAGGCTTAGACAGAGAGGGAGACGGGACCAGCTGTAATTAGTTTAGCTCCCTCTCTGCTTCACAACTTGCCAGGAGAGGGCTTTTGCCCAATGAAAGGTGTCTCCACAGGGCTCTCCGTCTAAAATAAGGGAGGATCATCTACTGTGGAAAGGGGTAAGGGATCCCTAACCTCCGATCTGACATGCTGTGACTAAATTGGACAAGGGGGAGTCGCACAATATAGACGGTCAGATGAGTGAAGGGACCTAATTATGAAGTAGTAAGGGAGGATGGTGAGGTGTTCACTCGGCCGCCGAGACCAGAAATAAAGGTCGCGAATCCATCAAAGAGAAACCTGGCTGTACTCACAACTCCTGCATGTGGCATTGGGAAAAAATAACGATATAATAATGAGCACAGCAGAACGGAGGAATGGGATTACCCACATTAAGGCAAGTCAGTCTCACGCGCATTCTCAATCAAGAACGGTACACAAAATCGCCTTTAAATACTTCAATGTGATTTCCGCAGCCATGTGACACACATTGCGTTATTCCAAGAGGGAAATCCCGCTCATCTGGCGCTTAAATAGGCTCACACAAACCATAAACATATCTGTGATTACTGTTGCAATATACAATGCTGACTGCCGTCCATACGGAGTGGAACAGAGTGCGTATCGTGGGAAATATATGAAATCCTGCCACAGTTTTCCTGTGTTTGTCTTAACCCTGCCAACCAGAGTTGTTTTCCATTTAGGGTTTTATTTTTTTTTCCTCCTGCTGTGGATGTTGTCTTTGGGAGGTGGGTTGTTCACACCTCAGCGAGCAGCCTCAATGGTACCCGACCCAAAGTCGGCCATTTTTCCCAGCCTTTTGCCCTGATTGAATGGATGCCCTCTCCCCTCATTTACCCTCTCTGAAAGAAAAGGGCCTAAATAATCTCCCCTTGCTTTAATCAGGGGAGCTCAGGAGGATTGTACAGAACCAGGGGGTTTGTGCCTTTGTGCTGGCCTTGACCGTCTTGATTCCGTTGGCATTTTCTGGCAAGGTCCACCACCCGGGGCCTTTTTAATTTGCTCTCTATTGACTCTGTGTTAATTGGGTTGCGGTGAGATGCATCCAGATTTCAACCCCGAGTTCAGTCATCTTAAACCTTCATTGTGTTTTTCACACGTCTCACAAAGGATGCACAGCCTGCCGCGATGCAAGCAGCGTGAGGGGAGGGGGAGGAGTGGGAGAGCGGAAGGAGGCGAGATGTTGGAAGAAAAGGGTTCAGGATTTGAACTGTATGTTTGAGAAAGGGTGAGATTTCTCAGCCTTTAATCAACACAGTCTTGCTGTTGGTGGTATGTGACTACTTGATCTCAAAGGTTAGCAGGACCACAAGTAACTGTTATCTGTCTATCTGCCCTCATTTCAACCTGACATTCCCTTTTTATCTGTCTTTGATCTGTGTGTATGCATAATTGTCCTGATAAGGAAACATGTAAAGAAAGCTGTTGCCAAATAGGAATACCATCCGATTGGCCAGACCACATCTGGAGGTCGTTTTGATCGCACTGTGATTGGATCTCAAGCTGGCAATCAAAAAAACTACAGACAACCTGTTCCTCCTTAGCAAAGGTAAGAAAAGTTCATAGAGCAGCATTCCTTTGGGAGACTATCAAGCCGCCACTTGGACGTGCAAGATGAGGGTCACGTGACTGAGGGGAAAGCCAAGCAAGCAGGTCCTGCTCCATTGGCTAAAGGGACATCTCCATTGGCTCAAATTCATTCATTTTGTACCATATTGGCCCAAAATTTCGACAGTCTCACGGCAGTTCGTGAGGTAGTCTACTGGTTCTGTGTCATCAGTGTATGAATGGGTGAATGATGACATGTAGTGTTAAAGAGTGGTCAGAAGACTAGAAAAGAACTATACAGGTACAGTTTATTTACTATTTATTAATAATTTACAGGGACATTGTGTGCAGTAGTCCACCAGCTTCCTCCTTCTCTTCCCCCTTCTCTGTCAACTGACAAACACACACACACACACCGAGTGATGCTAACGTATCTTTGTAATTGTCTCAGTCCTCTGTCCAAAAGTTAATATTTTTTTTAAAAAGATGTAATAATTTCACAGGTTTTTAACTAACAAAATAGTCTGCTTAAATTGATGTTTGTTGGCGTTAAGCCTTTCAAAAAAATGTTTGTACTGTGGTCAAAAGCAGTAAAAAAATCAAGGCACTGTAAAAAAAAAAAAAAAATATGGATATATATATAATCATTGGCACAGGGCATCTAAGTGGTTTTAAATCCTGCTCTATGGTCTGAAATTTAGTTTTTCAAACGTCATGAAACAAAAGCATCTTTGACGTGAACAAACAATGAAATTAAACATGGCGGTCTGCTGAACCGAGTGTTAAAAGACTCAACAGACCTGAAGAAACTCAGTAGCCTAGCATCATCAATGCTACAACCAACGCTTAATGCAACAATTTAACAGAAACAAAGAGAACATGTTAATGTCGTGTGCACAGAAATGTGCAGTCCTTTAAAATAGTGTGACCCCCCACTTTCTTTAAATGTAACATTAGGACAAAGATAATGTCTTTTGTTAAGTAACGTTAGCCAAGTTAGCAAGGCTAAGTAGCCTATGGATTGTGTTGGTTGTCTCGACTGTCACGTGATCTAAACAATCATCAATAAAGAGTAACAGACATGGCCGCCTAATGCTGCCTTTGTCTCTGTGTAGGTGGTGGTGTAAGGTTGGGGGGGGGGGCTGACTGATACAAACGAAGCGTCCGGTAAGAGTTAAAGTGTGAAATCATTTGTTACATCCCTGTAGACCAACTAAACTAGCCGGACGGAAAGGAGTCAACAGCGAAAAAAAAGAATCACGAAATCCCAGCAATTCCAGAATGCACTCGGAGGAATCTCATTAAAGGAGCTCCACAGGTCGATGGCGCAGACTCACTTTGCTGTTTTTCTTACAGAGCAGTCCATGGAGGGTTTAACTGGGTAATGGTATTGGTTTCCCATCAGCGCAGGGAGCAGGAAGACCACATGTGAGCTGTGAGGACGGCCTCCCTCTCCCTCTGCCCTGTTCGCCCGCTTCTTGACTGAGTAATTATTCCTTAAGCCCACCTACCCAGGCAACAAAAATACAATTGATTTCCCATTATGTGAAGCATCACTCCTGCTGGGGAGGTCCCGTCAGGGTGACCAGGCAGCGAGCAGACATGTCTAACCCGGGAGCCTGCGACTGGCTGGGAGCTGCCGCGTGACGCTATCGATGCGATCCTGTGCTTCATTTCCTGAAACAAAGCAGACGTGCTGTTCTTACACCTTTCTGCCCCCCGAAGAGTCGCTCAACCACGGTCAGAAAAGGCAGAGAGAGAGGGGGGGGGGGGCGACCCACACACACACACACACACACACACACACACACTGCTGGGTTTATTGACCTGAAAGAGTGAGAGTTTTTAAAAAGGTCTCTGCACTGATACGATGTTTGACGATGTAGGGCTGATTGGCGATCATTCAGTCTGATGTCATAGTTTAAAGACGATACCAAATTGTTCTTTCTTGAGTTGAGATTGAAATGTGAGAGCATTACATGAGTGTCCAAACCACATGGCAGAGGCCTAAAAATAGGGCTAGGGTGCAGAAGGTTGTTGTTTTCCAAGCACAGGTAGGTAAGCTTCTGCTATACATACATGTATTCATGTATTTTAACAGATATAGGGGGATATTTTTGTATTCGTCTATTGGAATATATATTATATTAACCCTAACCTTATATCTGACGCCACACCATTTTGTGCCAAGTCCTACGTATATCCACTGTGACCTCACAACCCGGTCAACCCATGCCGCTGCGGTTCTGCTTGGTTACATGGTCAACTGGTGCCAAACCCAAAAAGTATTGCAGGGAGGTACAGTACAAGGCTTTAAGGCCAGACTCTACAGGCAAATACGTTGGTTTTTGGTCCATTTTGAGATTTTGGGCTATTTTGCTTTGTCCTCATTTAGACTAGTGGAAAAAAAAACATCCAAAATACAAACTTAGGTGTTTATTTTACTACGTTGTCTATTTGCGTCTTTAGATTTCTCCTAAATTCAACAAAATGTACCATTAGATAATGCCTCACATCCATATTCAAACATAACATTTCAGAAAACGTTTATTACAAAAAGTAGTTGATAAGTAATCAACTGGAACATTTTATGATGATATATATATATATATATATATATATATATATATATATATATATATATATATATATATATATATTAGCCTGTAGTGTCTTCAAAATGTTTTCTCTAAATGAGTTTTTTCTCAGATTCTGAGTCATAAATCTCCACTTCAGTAGCTCTTACATACACCAAACTTCCCAGATTCATTCCTCTCTACATTCTGAAAGTTTTTACTGAGGGGTTTGTTCACATATCATTCAAAGACAAATTTATGCAACATTGTATTACTAAAAACATGGAGAAAATAGATTTTTATGGTTGTTTTTATGACAGTATTTTCTGATTTATGGAGTAATACAAAGAAATATCCAAAATTCCCTCCGTAAAAATAATTGACTCTTAACATGTCAACGAAAGAAGAAACTGACTTTATCTAATGTTCACATTTAAATTCTGAAAATGTATCTAAATTAGCACGTTTAATAGAAGGGTGCCTCATTTGCATATTTAAACCTAACTTTTCAAAAAAATCTACTACAAAAAGTAATCGTCTCTATGTGAGGAATCAACTGGGGAAGTTTAATGGTGATACATGTTAGTTATTTTTTCACCCTATTCATGGGTCGTCTCCCCTGAATCAGCACAGGTAGCCCCACCCCAATGAAACATTGGCATGTCATGTGCCCAGTTGTCCAGCATGTGATTGGCTGCCGAGCAAACCGATCTGGATTGGGACTGCAGGTAAAGGGCTCGTCACTGCCGTTACAGACAGCTCTTTGTCTTTGTCTGTCATTGTTAGCCCAGACAATGGAAAGTATTGAGAAGAACGTGGGACTCTCCACCAGGTCGTGTCTCGTGAATGAGATGCTGAATGTCATCTAGAATCTCAACATTTCCAGATTCCCCTCGCTCAGCCCCTCCACATCTAACTGGATGACTTCTCCATTTGTACAACAAGCACTTTGTCACCTTGAAGAGCAAAGGATTCTGCAAAACGAGGGAAAAACACGAAACGAAGACTCTGAAGCGCAAACTAATGTTCGATGTGGGTTTCAAAATGGCATATAGCAGAATGTCAAACTTTAACTTGTATTTGTGTTTACTTGATTTGGTGTGGTGTTTGTATGGCACGAGTTCTATTGCCCCTTTGTGAGCCCCATGGCCTTTGCTGCTGCTGTGAATCACTGCACAATCCCCCACGCACAACAAAAATGCTGATATCCAAATGTCATAGGCTGCACAGTCAGTTGATAGCAAAAAAAAAACAAAAAAAAAAGTATTATCATTGCACATTAGGAATGCAACATGTGTAGGCAAAAAAAAGAAGGTCATAAGAACTTGAAAAACCGTGTTGTTTACCAAAAAAAACCCCTTCCTGTCGTCACCCCTCAGGGGGCAGAGAGAGAGAGAGAGAGAGAGAGAGAGAGAGAGAGAGAGAGAGAGAGAGAGAGAGAGAGCACCTGTGAAGGTTTCTAATCAATAACGCCCTGTCTCCACAGCATCACATTATCCAGCTGATAGAAAAGCTGAAGGCTCGGCTTTTATTTCAGAGAAACACTACTTTTTTTTTTTTTTTGGTTTTTCTTTTGAAGCAAAGGAAAAAAGTCCTCACATTTGTGTTTTGGTTTATGATAATGGAGACGGCATTCACAAGCATGCCTCTTCTCAACGCCTACCTTATCCATGATGCTCTGAGGTTTAGCACTAAAAGCACCGCCGGTGCCCGTCATTGTGCTCCGTATGGTGGACTTGGCCGGCTCTTTAGACTCACTCTTTTACGGAGCTGTTCCTGGCACATCACCGACTATATTTCCTCCGGTTTCATTCTCCCACGTAAGGCTATAGGAACTAACTGTTTGTGCTTCTGGAACTGTGCACTGGGGAAAAGAGCCTCCGTGTCTTTGCACACTAAAATGATTCTTTATGATTTGGTGGCAGGCAGGTTTTATTTATTCATCAAATTTATTATATTTATTAAAGCCCCACCTCCTGCTCCTCCTGTATCCTAGCGTTATTGAACTCATCCTGAACTGCCCCACCTGCTATTTCACCCCCCGCTCTCCCTCACCAATAGAAATGAGCTCCTGAAAATCACCAACGATATCTTCGCCTTCCTCTCCTCTGGCCGCAGATACAGAAAAATGAAGCGCTCTGGGAGGAGTTTTGTGCCCGTGGCCATTACTGCCTTAAACAGCCTGGGCGCTGTGTAACAGACCTGCGTTGTGTTGCTTTCTTTTTACCTTGTTTCTGAGTGTCACGTGTTCAGAGTGTGTGATTGTGTGTAGACCGTGAAAGAAAAAATTCCTCTGTAGAGGCCCAAAAAAAAAGTAAATCTGAATTCGTAATAATCTTTTAAATAACTGTTTTTAAATGTTGTATTTACAGATGTATTTATAGGCTGATATTCAAACCAAAATAGACTATATTTCATCATTTATTGGGCAAAACCAAACTGTTCTGTGTAAACACATCCTTCCTGAGATCAAATAGTCACCACTTGTAAGAAGAATCAATTCATTTGTGGTCCTCTCATGGGATGACAACAAGAAGAATATGGAGCTGAATCTCCCTCCATTCTTTATAGTAAATGACACCAACTACTGGGAGACACGTATATATATATATATATATATCCGCTAAACTACAAATGGCTTCCTCCAGTCTGTGTTGTCACGCAGCCTTAATCACTGGAACATTTGTAACATCAAAGTTGTTGCCACAATTTCGGTCAGTCAGTCGAATACGGCCTCGCTCTCTCGTTGCCGATTGCCGTGGGACGGACTCAGCGTTCCCTCTGCTTAACTCTGCTTTCGTCCCATTTCACAGTCACACCGTCCTCCTAAGCAGGTGCCAATCACAGCAGGCTGACTCGCCCAGGGCCCCTCCCGAGCGGCTGGAACTCATTAGGAAAAGCCGGGCATGTTTTTGGTGCCGGCACAGCCCGTATTCACCCAGAACCCAATGTGAGACATTCCTTGGGGCGGGGAGAGGTTAATCAGCAGGGCAAAAACAATGAGCTCAAGTCCTGCAGGTAGGGGAAGGGGGAGGAGGAGGGGGAGGAGGAGGTGGGCAGATGATAGTCGCTGTCCGAGGGTGTACGAAGGACGGCGTGGTGGGTCGACTGTGAAATGAGGAAATGCATCAGGAAATGCACAAGGACAGCGAGGATGCTGCGCAGCAGATTTCTGTTATGCGTACTGAGTCGCAGCATATCAAGTCAAAGACACGGAGGAGGTTAATATTTAACATGTGTTACGAGTGAAAGCAGTGGTGTAAGGTTGTTACGACCGGCCCCAGTGCACGCTAGCTACTAGCGCACACACACACACACACACACACACACACACACACACACACACACCTTGACAACATCCACATACATACAACAAACATTTTACCCAGAAATCATCATTGCACATCTGTATATGAAAACAAATTGGGAAAACAATGAGAGATTATTCCTTTAATTTAATATTTGTTTGTAGCTTATTTGTAATTATTATAGTTAATGTAGAAAAAGGATATAATGTTGTTACAGATTGCTACTGACTGTCACCCCTCCCCCCCCAAAAAAAATAAGGAAAGCAAACCATGACAAAGAGGGGGTTTTGTCTTTTTAAGGGTTTTGCGCCACTTATATTTATTGAGTTTTGTACATCCGAGTCAGCGATCTGACTCACCTTCAAGGGCCGCTTCCCTCTGCAGCCCCCTACCCAGACCAATGGGGCCCACTGCAACCACGTTATCTCTATTTGTGCCTCTGTGTTTCAGTATGAAGGCCTCGTTCCACGCTGGCCGCACCTCGTTTTGTGTTTGAGGCTATCATTGGACAGGGGGGGATTCAGTGAAGCAAGCTCCTGAATGTTTTGGCTGCAGTAGCGTTGAGCAGAAATGCACTAATGAAGCCACCTTTGCGAGTATAGAAATCAATATGCCCTCTAAATAAAAATTGTTACAAAAGAAATTGACTGGAAACCCAAGGAAATTGAGGCAACGTGTTTCAGTTAGGCTTTGTTTTCTCGTTCCCTTTTAGATCGTTTTTACCTCACCCCATTTCTAACGGGAAGCTCCATCCATGTGACGTGGGGAGCAGATCTCAAATATAATGGATCGTGGCGAGCTTGCACAGTTGGAAATGCGCACCACGGCCCATTTTAACCACTAATGGTGAGGCCTGGTGTCGGTCCGAGGCCAGTCCAGCTGTAAGACTCAGCGGTTAGCTTTTTATGAGACACTCAGTGGACAAGCCCTTGGCCCCCGGCCCATGCCAGGCTCACCACATTTTCCTGGCACTGCCACACACACACACACACACACACACACACACACACACACACACACACACACACACAGGGCCCATGGGACACAAATACTGACTGGCAAACATAGCAATGAAGAGGAATGAGTCAGGGACTAATCTACACATTTTCCTGGATGACTCTGGGGAAGATAATTAAAAGAGATAACGTTAGCTGAGGAAATTAGAGATAAATCAAATGTCAGTAAAGAAATCTTGCTCCCACTCTCCCCCTCAAGGATCTTAAAAAAAAAAAAACCTGTTGATAGCACCCTTCTCCGTGTCGCTGTCATCACGCCGCAGCTACCGGACACACTCATTAGCATATCCGGATACTTTTCCCTTGTTAACATGCACCAGTCTTGTTCGTTTGTGTCTCGGTTATCAGCCGGCACCATATGCTGTGTAGGTGGTAGGGAAGAGTCTAGACAGATCCTTTGGCACCTGTATCTACTGGTGCCCTGAGACGCTCCTCTTAGTTTTGACTGCTTCACGACACGAGTTTATTCATCCACTCTATGTTTGATAACCCTCCCCTCTGGACCTATCGCGCTTGCGTGTGTGTGTGTGTGTGTGTGTGTGTGTGTGTGTGTGCGTCCGAAAAGGCCAATGATGCAAATTCTCCTCCACAGGCATTAGGCAAAAGTGTGCGCTACATTCACTTGTGTTCAGGGTTTTCTTTTATCTCACCTTCTTTTAGGGCTGAATGTGTTCTAGTCCACCGCTCCACCTGTACAGCTCTGTCTTTGCTGCTCTGCGGTTGCAAGTGAATTCGACACAGGGACACGGTGACGCTCTATTTCTCTGACTGTATGTCCTTCTGGCTCAACTTCTCTGTTCTGTTCTTCTACAGTGCAATGCGGATAGAGACAAGAGATATTTCCCCCAAACCCCCGTAGATACTGATGCCTGTTGAGCTTCCCGCTCCACTGCGCATTTTTCAAAGATAACAGTGAAAACATATACCTTACAATTTGTGATCATTTTTGAGACAATGGGTCCTTATTAACTTCAGACAGAACTAGACTAAAGCAGGCTTCGCTTTTTTTTTTTTTTTATTTTACCGGCTGAAATGACGGTTTCCTTTGAGATTTCATCAGCTGTGGATAGCTAACTGACGATCGCTCAGTGTTTTTAATGTTTCTGGCCGAGTCCTAAATATGCATTTAATGGCTACGTATGACCGAGGCTAAAGCTAACAGGTCCCAGGAAAATAAGTCAGCAGCTGATGATCCATTTAGAAACACATTAGAATAAAGGAGCAGTGTTGATCCGCTGTGATCAGCTGAGATCAATCAGCCCAAGTGCTTTAGTAAAGATTAATCAGAGAAAAAGTCTGTTATAACATAATACCGCTCAGATGTTAAATATAGATTAGAAATAGATTAAATCATTTATTCCACATATTATTGTATTTTGGGCCATGATCAGTTGATCCACCACGTTTGGTCCAGGCTGAAATATCTCAAAAGCTATCGGATGGACTTCCATTATATTTGGTACACACATTCATGCTTTTACTGTGTATAATAAGTTAGATAAGTAATAACATGTTATCGCTATAAAAGCCACTGTTAAACCTTTTCTTTCACTGAGCATCTTATGGTTTTTGATTGTCAATGAGACAGAAACTCCAAAGTCTTTACATGCAGAGAACCAGAACTGCAGTGCCGTGCACACTGCTTTGCATTGTCGAGCTATCCAAAGCATGGCCTGCCGTGCGTAGTTACAGTAACTTAGAGAATGGTCAGTTCGTAAATGTCACTTATGTCGTCATTTCCCCCTTTTGTATTTATAGTATGATTTAAGTGGGATAGTTTGGCCCAAAAGGAAAGTTCTGTCACTCATCCTAATGTCAGTTGGCTCACCGTTCCAGTCTAACGCCCACATAAATCTTTTAAATTTAACACAGACATCATTTTGTAGTTCATAAATATGTATCCAATGACAACTGGATTTCTCCAATTCATGCTGCGTAAGTGATTTTGTTGCCAAATGGCCGCCCCGCCCTGTGGGTTTCCACAGTGACCTCATTATGTTCCGTATTTATTGATTTGGTTCCCTTTTCACTGTGGTAAGTTTTCCTAAAAACCTCAACGGAGCTTTGACTAACATGTGGATCAATATTTACTGACTGAATGACGAAGCTAATCCTTTGAAAGCACGAGTCAAAGAAAGAGCAGACGGAGCGTGGAAGCTTTGAAACACATGTGGTCGGATCCACGTTCCCGATAATTTGTCAAAACGTGGTCCTACAGCTAGTGTGAGACTTATTTTTTTTCAAAGCAAAGAGTTGATGTGGTTTTCCTCAGTGCTTACATGACCATCCCTTTTCCCGGTCTTGTAGGGTTGGGGGGGGGGGGAGCAGAGAAGTTACCAACATGACATCAGATCTCACCTGCAGGGCGCTCCGTGATCTCAGCCGGAGCCAGATTTCAGATGGCGGGGGGACGGGTTGCACCGGACAGGCTGCTTGGACGCGGGCCAGCCGCACACAAGCTGTGAAAAGGTCCCGCGGCCTCCCTCGCAATTTCGCTAGCGTTACATTTGTTCTAGCTCCTCTTTGCTTCCCCCCGCCATCTGCGGTCTTAATGAAGCCGTCGAGAAGCTGTCATTCCCTCATGGGCGGCTGTGCCTCACAGCACGACGGCCAACATTTAGCCAACAGGGACTCAGCGAAGCCTTGAAAAGTCTCGTAAAGTTGCAGAATCGCCGCGTAAACGACTCTCAGCGCACCAGACTTCATCGCTTTTCAGCCATTTTTTTTTTTTTTTTTTTTTTTTTTACCCGCGATGATAAAAGACGGTTAAAATAAAGACCAAAGACGGATCTTCGCTCGTGCTCGTTCTGGGGAGAATCGACTCCCGAGGGTGCATGAACGAGCAATGAGGAACGTCGAATCTCAGCATGCCGTAAAGCCTTTGGACCAGAGTGAGATGGAAGTCGTGAGGAACAAAAGAGAAAGTCCTACTGATGGTGGCGGAGGAGTCATGGCAACAGCAGACCGCTGGGAAGTTGCTGAATGACAGAAGGGATTTTGATTCTCGTTCAGATGGTGTCACACATGGCTACGGCGGGAACCGGAGGCTTTGTGGCGCTCTGTGTATCCACGCCCTCCTGTTTATTCACTGCCAACGTCCAGTGTTTTACAGGCAGAGTGGTCCCTCCCTCTGTCCAAAAGGTAATTCACCGAACACAATCCGGAGCTGGTGGGAAGGGGAGGGTACGGGATCTGGGTTTATTAGACATACATTTTGCTTCTTTGGAGTTCTTTTATAGCAACCACAAAGCGCACTGCAATGAAACCATTATTTCACTGAGAGAACAGGATCAGGGTGGTTTTACAGCAGAGTCGCAATCTTTACAGAATATTGAAGTGGTGTCGGAAAAAGATGAAGCCTTGGACCAACCAACCTGTAGAAAACCTACCTGAAGCAGGTAGGTTTAAGTCGTAGGGGGTCCCTCGAATCTGATTGGTCGACTGATTTTTGTCCTCCCTGCGCATAGATCTTTATCTGTTTTAGCTTTATGTATCTACAGAAGGAGAGTAGAGAGAAACTCTGTTGGTTGAGTGACGTGACTATCGCTAACTGTTTCAGATTAATATAATAGACAGCCCTGTTTGTTTTAGAGAATCGTTAATGAATTCAAAATATATATCTAGCGCTCTGATAGTGCAACATTCTTTGTTTTATGATTAATAAATGTATTCTTTGATTTTGTAACAGCAGCCTCATGTTGTTATTTAACCTTTCAGAGGCTTTCGCCATGCTGCTGCTCCAATGGTCCCGCACATTTGCATAGTGCAACTTGTGGCGGTTTATTCATGCACACTAAGGAGATTGATTGAGTTATTTTACATTTGTTAACAGTATTATTAACGGCTGATATTTATTCTAAAGTAGGCTTTATAGGCAGCAACCCCCAATTCTGAAAAATTAAGCCAAAGTGTCTTAAACTTGCTTTCTTTCTAATGTCCATCAGGGGGCGACTCCTCTGATTGTATAGAAGTCTATGAGAAAATGACTATAAACCATAAAGCAGGGAATGCTTTAGGTGGAGTTCACTGTGATTGACAGGTCACTACTGCTACCAGAGCTGTATACATCGCTACATCACTCCTCATCAGTGCAAGTATGGTCACTTCCTTTCATCGGTTGCAAAAAAAAAAACAAGACGCAGACGGCCAAAATGCCGAACTCAAGTCTTCAACAACTCCGTCTACTTCTGATCTACAATCGATGGGTAAAACCAGACATTCATCACCCCCATATAACCACAATGGAACGATCCAATGTTTTAAAACCGCATGTATCCGCCGCTGCCACAGTTCTACTGTGGCCAGGCAAATCTGGCGCCGTAGATTGAATCGTTGAATAGTTGACAATTCGGGGTCACCCCGAACAAGTTGTTTGTTTGTTTTTTTTTAAGACCCAATACGAGAAAGGCCCGAGGACAGACGGTCCCGATCCGAAAAGATGGAAGACAATTAGATGCCATCTGAAATGCTTTTGACCCAAACAGAAGTTTGAGTCTAACAGCCTGTAGTGTATGTCTGTGCATGTTTTTGGGGTTTTTACTCTTAATTTCCGTTCTAATCCAGTTTCATCTCTCACGACCATCATTTCCACACTAATGTCATAATCACCCTTTGGGCTGTAGCTCGGCTATGAAGGGGAATTTACAAATAGATTTAGATACAAGTCCAGCGTCTCTGAGGGGAGACTGTTAACCATGAGAAAGTGTTGCGGGTGTCACTCTTTCTTTTCTTCCAGCCGGAGCCTGTTGTCGCTGCCAAACGGGGGATGAGTATGCAGTCCCAAGAGCCAGAGGTTGTTCTGGACTGTGAAGAGTGTGGCCACGCTGACGTTAGCCAGCGCCCCCCCACCCCCTTTTAGAGAGGAGAAGGGTAGCGCCGAGCCAAAAGAGGGAGCCGGCCAAAGCCAGCATCTCGAGCGGCTGTGGGCCATTCTCATCTGCAGGCTGCTAAGCCTGGACAAACACCCGCAACCGCAGAGGCTTGGAGCGCGCCGCTGCTCAGTCCCTTTCATTTAACCGATCACTCTTTCATTTATCCGACTCCAGCCTCTCTCTTTCACTCAGACACATCTGTCTCTGTCAGTTTCTCCCTTCTACCTTTTTGGCTTCTCGCTCTGTCCCGTCTTTTTTTTTTTTTTTTTTTTTTTTGTGGCTCCCCCACTTGTCGATCTGCTAAACCTGTTTAGTATTGCTAAAAGGGCAAACAAATGAAATAGCACAGGGAATGAGAGTGTCGTGGATGAAGATGAAACTGCTCGGTTTATGAGTGCAGGACAAATAATCATGGCTCTGAAGGGTGAGCCTGGACTACGTCTGCCCCCGAGTAGTGACGGGGCCCCAGAAAGCGGCGCTTCGCTTTCTCTGTTCAATAAAGCTGGAGGAAAATCCATTTCCCTCCCATAGCTGAGGCCTTTATGAACAAAGGACATTACGGTCGGCAATGTTTCTGCCCACTGTGCCTAAGGCACTAATGTTTTTAAATCTGTATCCAGGGTAGACTCAGCTTAGACTCGGCTTCATAATTTACACGAGCGGGTCGCTAAAATAACCTTCCACTGCCGCCCATTAGAGCACATATCCATCCTCAAAGCCTTTACCGCTGTAAAGAACATGTCCAGCCATAGTTTGACAGAGTAGGTATTTTTTTTTTTTTTACACAAATAGCTGGCACACTGGAGGTTGATGTCGACGGTAAATGTCAGGTTTTACCATTAGAATCAAAGAGCAAGGGCTTCTTTCTCGACACGGCAGAGGCAGAAATACCAATTCCTCCCCTCCGTCGGAGTGTCTTCAACGGACCAGAATGCAATGCTGCTCCATTACGAGCTACACGTCGCTGCTGCTCCCTCCTCCTTAAAGCACAGCCAGGCATCTCGTTGAAAGGCATAATAACGATAACTTGTAACGTGGCGTGCATTGTATTGTTGCTAAGGTTACCTTTAGCAGAGACACACTGAGGACAGACCCAGAGGCCGTATTGTTGGGTCCGTTAGAAGGAAGGGAGGCCCGGGAACACCAGAACCAGGACTCAGCAGAGCAGACTGTCAAAGCCTGCTGGAGTAAAATCAGAGGTTCTCTCAAGGGAATCTGGTGCTTGCAAACTACTTTCGTCCAAAGGGACCGCCAAAATCAACACGACGTGAAAGTTCCTCGTAGCAGCTTTGGACAAACTAGATAAAAATACATTAATTGGCTTATTATTCCACTTCCCCCTGCTTCCAGTGTTTATGCTAAGTTAGGCTTAACATGTAATGACTTAAGCCCTGTACTTGCACGGACGTGAGATTGGTATCAATCGTCTTTCAGAAGCATAGCAAATAGGCAAAATGTTGAATTATTCCATCACTATAATGTTCAAACAGCTTACCCTCCCATCCCTCCACCCTCTCCTCCACCTTTCTTCTCTCCTGTCTCATCGCCGCCTGTAGCTCGGTATACCAGCACAGGTCTCAGGAGATAATGCTCACAGCTACGGGACGGATTTATTCCAACATGGCCGGTATAGGTGTACAGGGCCAAAAAGGATCCTCATCACGTCCCCGGAGCACCGCTGTCCTCTGGAGCGATGAGGACAAAGAAGGGGAACGAGGAGGCCCCGGTGGTACGCTGAGAGGGATCGGATCTTTCCCACCAGCTCTTTCTCCCTCATTATACACCTCCCTCACTTTGTCTCGTCACCTCCTCTGTCGCGTTCTTCCCCTTTCTCTCTCTCTCTCTCTCTCTCACACACACACACACACACACACACACACACACACACATAGAGATCAGTCATCCGTACAGGTTACAACACCCACTCAGGGGGGCTGTGGATGAATTCTTGCCTAACACTGAAGAGAGCTCTCACTATTACAATGTTATTTTTGTCTGGTCGTCATCAGAGTATCTGCTTGTAATACTTTCCACTGTAGCATCACAGGATATATATATATATATATATAAAGAATATATATATATATATATATATATATATATATATATATATATATATATATATATATATATAAATGAAGTTCTATACAAGAAGGTTGCCATCCTTATTAAAACTTTAAATTGTTCACATGAGCTTCACTGAGTAGATGTCGTTAACAGTCGTCCACCAATCATCAGCAATAAACTTAACAAATTCCAAGAGGAAGGATCAAGCACCAGCCAATCAGAGGCAGGGTAGCACGGATCTACTGTAAATACTGTAGTAATGGCTGTGAACTTATAGTACTACTACTACCAGCTCTGATCTTTGCAATTAACAGCGCCTGGAGTCATGTTCTGCAATGCTATCTGGAGTCAGTGTTGTATTGCGGTGCAGTTGAAGCACAGAAGAGATTTCCAAAGTCAGAATTTAAAGCACACATCTTCTTATAACAGAACGTTAACTGTATTTATGTTGATTTTACAGCACAATAGCAGTGAATAAAATGACATTTGTATTTGTATGAGTAATTGAAGTATTGATTAAACAAAGACTGGCTGCAGTTTTGTTGACTCGTTCATAAAAACCCTTGTAACAGAAATGAGCCAGTGAAGAACCTGCAACATCCAAGTTGGAATTCTAATAGTATATTTTGGTGGGAAAGTATTCTTTTTTTTTTTTGTAATCCCTCGTGAGTTGCGAATAGGTGAAGTAGCTCTGCTGACAAATCGGAAGAATCCCTCTTCAGGAAATAGGTCAACATTAATCCCAGATCTTTACAACCATGTTTGGCAGACAACCACAAATTGAGGTCAGAAAACTCATGTGGCTGCCACATTTGAAATACATTAACAGTCTTGTAGTTGTACTACTGTATATTTTCTACACGGGACGCTACAGGCTAAAACAGTGTTTTTCACGCACTGGTCAAAATACACATTTAGGTGTTTATTTATACTTTGTCTACTTGCATTTGTATTTTACTACTTTACTACTTTCTGTTCAGCAGCGTTCAGATCTTCTGCTCCACATATGTGGAACAAAGTCCCAGAAAGCTGCAGGTCTGCTGAGACCTTCAGCTCCTTTAAATCCAGACTGAAGACTTTTATGTTTGCTGCTGCCTTTGATTGAAACAGATTCAAGGATATTCATCAATTTCTGCATTTTACCTCTACTGTATTTTATTTCTTACACTGCTTTTTAGTGTTTTAATGACTGTTTTTAATGTTTCAATCAATGTTCTTAGTTTTTAAATCTCCTTTTCTTTTGCCTTATGTTTTGATGCTTTTAATGTTTTTATGTGAAGCACTTTGAATTGCCTTGTTGTTGAAATATGCTCTACAAATAAACTTGCTTTGCCTTTTCCTAAACTCACCTAAAAGTTACCAATAGATAATGCCTCATTTGCATATTTTAACAACATTTCAGAGAACTTGTAATACAAAAAGTAATTGTATTAATGTAAGTAATCAACTGAGGAAGTTTCATGGTGATCTATTAGTTATTATCTTTTACAAATTTGACACATTTGCAAATTACTGCATTAGCTCAGTCAAGGTTTAATTGCACTGTGTTCTGTGCCATGCACAATGTGTGACAAAAACCTTTCTACATTAAACATAACATTTCAGAAACTTTTAACACTAAAAAAAGAAGTAATCAATTGTGGACGTTTCACGGCGATGTGAAATGTTTGGGGTTTGTTTCACTCAGAGCTGCTTCTGCTGCAACAGCTTCCCAAAATGAGTCGGTTTAGCATCGGCTTGAATGCAACTGATAAACTGTTGATTTCTGTTTTATTTTTTTCATTTGAAAGTAATGCTAAGCAATTTTTTTAAAATCAAGTATGCGTGGTTTCTTTTTTTCCCCAAGTCCCACTTTTCTCTTGAACCAAATGTTGGAACCGCGTACAAACCTCAGCCTGCCGCGGGCTCTGTAATTCAACCTTCAAAAATTTCAAAAGTGACCAGGAACAACATGGCTGGAGATACATAATAAAGAAATTATAATTATAAAATTCTGGGATGAGCCCGAGTAACAAGCGTTGGGTCTACCTCCGTGTCTGGCATCTCCGGGGAACTCTTGCAGAGCAACAGATGGTAAACTCTGAGTGACTCGGCCGCGGCTCGTCCATGCATGGTCCTCTACTGCCACCTGCTGGTCACGTGCAGCGGGGGACGATTCCACTTGGACATCCAAATAACAGACAGAAGAATTACCTTATTTGCCATCGTGTGAAAGGGCTTAATGAAAACTACTATTGCGAAGCATCCGTCTCACCCTCCAGCAGGTTCAGGGAAGGCTTCATGAATCCGCTCAATAAGTGAAGTTCAGACTTCCATTGTGAGCGCTGATGAAGAGATCTCCACACAGACTCTAATGATAAACACATGTGAGTCTTCTCACTATCTGGGCCAATTATAGACAGCAGACACTAAACAATCTATCACAGCCGTATAGAAAAAATGAACCCCCTCCCCCCCTTTGCCTCCTTCCTCCCCTGATACAAAAGGAGGATGAAAAATGACACGGAATGTGAAGAGGTGAGAGCAGATGGATTATGAACTATGAATGTCTAACAAATGAACCGAGCAGGGGGCTTCAGGACTGCCAGACCCGCTCTATCAATCAGCGCTCTAACAAGACAGTGGGCAGCGTGTTGACGTCTCAAAGAGAAAGACTCGCAGGCGGGTAAAAAAAAACTCCATCCGTTCGGCCTCTCTGTGGGCTTGTTTGTGTGTGGCTTTGTGAGGTTATGACCTCATCGTGTGTTCCATGTTCTCCGTCTCAGATCTCTCTTTACTCTCTTTCTTTTAGGGGTGGTGTTGTTGCCGGTTGATATTTTTTTTTTGGTTCAGAGTGAAATGTCTTCATAGCTCTTGAAGTGGTAAATTAGGTCCAGGTCAATCCATCGCTTTAGTTGATGACAAAGAATACCTGCAAAACTAAATCTGGTCATCCACATTAGCCTGTTTAGGACACCGTAGCATGCTAACATGCTATAGCAGCGGAAGACAACCGTAGGCATGAGGTAGCAATGGCACCCTAGCGATAAGTGTGCAAGATCATTTTTGAGAAATATTGAAGTGCCCTCTCATCTAAAGACACTTTCTTTTTAAATGTTGCCTTTATGGATGAAGTAACATTACAGATCTGTTGGGGATTAAAATTTTGATTAATTAAGATAATGTTAATCGTAATGTTGATATGGCACAAAGATTAACAAGAATGATTAAAAATGTCACTTGATAGTTTTTGACCCCTTGGTCTAAAAGTAAGCTCAATAATAAATAATGTTGCATCGTTGCTGTGAACACGTTAGCATGGTTCTTCTTGCTCTCTTTACAATCAGCGTCCTCACAGATCTAACCTCAGTCAGACTGGATTCAGTTATTGATGGTGGACCTAAAGTGGCTCCGGCCGGCAAAAACATGAACCAATGAGGAGGACGGGGGAAAAACAATTCCCTCTCCTCCAGCTTCATGACTCCACTTCATAAATCTACGGACACGAGAGCAAAAAGGGAAGAGATTGAAGGAGAAGTTTTTGAGATCAGCCGGCTGAGCCGTCTTGGAATCACTACACGGTGGGTGGGTGCGTTCCGAGGCAGCAGCAGCAGCAGCCCTGTCTCCTTCAAATTGCGTTCTCATACAGTGAAATTTCAAGTGGATTGCGTTTAGCTGTGTTGTTTATTTGTCTTGTTTCAATTTTGTAGTCATTTAAAGCCAAACCGTGATGTTTTTTTACTAAACCAAACCAAGTAGTTTTGCAGCGTTTTTTTTATTTCGATTAGTTTCAATTGGCAACGTCTACCACCTGTTTCAACCTCTTTAGAACGGAGAGTCCGGGAGACACAGGGTTGTTGCTATAGCTACAGCTGACGTCGTCTGTAAGGTTGGTGGGATGGTTGTTTGGTGCTGGGAGGAGAGAGCTGAGAACACACCTTGAAGGTTTCATCGGGTCAGTGTTCCGTTTAGGTTCTGTGTGACGATCACCTGGCCGGCTCTATAACAGACGGCCTTGTTGGTGAACCCAAACGGACAAAGCAAAAAAAGCCATTACAAGAGCAAGGTCATCATATAGGCTGCTCTGGTGTCTTTGATTGTCCACTTTCATGTAAATGATTCTATATGTGCTGGACTTTATTTGTTTTGTATGGATTATTGATGTCTACAGAACCACTTGTTGTGATTAGACATTGGCTCGGACGCCATCCGGAGTGATAATGAAGTTATTATTATGAATTCATTGAGGGAATAAAGGGGGAATATTGAACTGCACCTCTCTTTGAATACTGGATGAGTTCTGGGTCTACCTTCCCTCACCTCTCCTCGCTCTGTTTCCCTCTACGTCTAAATACATACGATGTGTCCTCATTGTCCCCATCGTCCAGCCGGGGCCCCCACCTGCCAAGCGGCACCACACAGACGGAGCTCAGGGGCCCAAAGGGGGGGGGGGGGGTCTGGGTGACGCGTCACAAGCAGCCGTGTCCAATAAACACATTGTGAGTGCAGGCTGTGCTGTCAGAGTCCAGCGAGTCACAATGAGCCGACAGCGTGAACGTGAAGCCACGGGAGAACGGAGCCCCGCCGGCAGGGCCCTGAGACTTTCTATAGGGCCAGAGGGAGACAGAGGGAGGGAGACAGAGGGGCGGGGGGGTGAAGGGCACCCCCTCCTCACCCTACTGTCCTCTCAAAGAGTCACAGAGGTGTGGAAGAGTGAACAATGAGCCTGTTGGTCCGAGCCCACACAGTCAGACGCAGAAACCTTCTCTGGATTCTTCTCTTTCTTTCTTTTGTGAAGCATGACACCAATACTTCTACTTTTTTTTGAAACTGGAAAATCAAAGACAAGTGCTTTGGTTTGCTCCTGAGAGCGGAGAAGCCGTCTGGGACACCACAACTCTGCAGTGAAACCCAGAACAATAACTTTTGTTATAGAGTTTGCAACTTTTTGAAGCCTGGTGCTTCAGATACTGAATGGCAGAATATAGCTAGTCTGTAAGAGATGCTCAACAGTGTCTGTGTGCATTGGGCAGAGAAAATGAAATGCAAACACATGCTACATAAGTCCTATATGTATCTTTCAGAAATTCAACTCGATTTTCTGCACTTAAAACGCAAACAGAGAGACGGACAGAAGCAGCGCGTCACTTCCGTCAGCTGCCTTCATTTTACATGAAGAAGTTTAACAGGATGCTCTTGCTCTGGACCTTCTGTAGTGTTAACACAGTGCTGCTAACAAAGTGTAGATGTTAGGGACAAATAAATACAATGCTATGCCTGTCGGATACTGAGATATTTATGACTGTCCGGGACTTTAAAGTGAGGTGTAACAAATTCTAAAACGTCTTCCTGAAAACGTGAACCTTTCTTGTGTTTTCAGCGTCGGGTTTGATTACAGTTATTTATACAAAAATGAAGGAAATCCTTTCCCAGCGTTGTTAACTCCTTCCTGCTCAGGCTGAGTAGGTAACGGTACTGTGAATTTTATGACAGTGGAGCATTACGGTAAAACCACTTCTCTAATGGTTCGGTCATTGGTACAAAAGATGAACACGTGTGTACATATTATCTGGTTGTTTGACAGTAAAGTCGAAGGTACAAGCCTGTATACATATAACTACAACTCCCAAGATGCAGTTTGACCAGAAACATCCAATCACAGAGCTAGAAATTCTGTCAACAGTGTTAAGAAGTGATGAAACAATCTGCAGCCTGAATGAATTCAGTTTTTGGAGTGTGGGTCAGTTGCAGCTCTGATTCACATCTCTGACGGTCCCTTCCCCGTATAGCAGCAGCAGCAGCCGAGGCTCATGGGTATTATAGTACTTAGACTTGTCTGCCATGACAAAGTGGCCGCTCGTGATTTTTCAGAGAGTCAAACTGGTGGTCAGAGTATGAACCCTTGTGATCGATACGTTATCAGTGGAAAACAAGGAAAACACAACCAGCTCCACACAGAAAAACTGCCCGTTAGCCGACTAATGTTTGGCGACAGCATTAAAGGATAGACTCACATTTTTTCACTCAGCTGATTCTCTTCTCTAGAGGCCAAGAGGAAATCCCTTCCTAATCGTTCATAATGTCAATGAAGGAGACGGGGGAGTCTTTGTTTGTTCAAGTTCAGCTGAAGCTAAAGTGAGTTAGTTGAGTTAATCAAGTGAAGTGGGTATTTTCCATAAGTCACAGGAAATGGACATGTATAGATAGACTTGAAAATAGGTGCGCCTGTCCTTTGAATTGGATCCTACTCGGAGCTAATGTTAATTCTTCTTCATCTTTGTAAGAACTGAAGGTGAAATTCAATTTGCCGAGTGGAACTTTCCACTCTTCCGTCTGGCTCTCTTCGCTAAAAGTGAACCTATTTTGCTTTTCTACTTTTCTGTCAGAAAAGAAAATGATGTACCTCAATTCAAGTGTCAAGGTCAGTGCAGAAAACCTGTCCTTTTGGCAATAGATTGAGCTCACCTAATGCAGACACATGCGCTGAGGCGTATATATATATATATATACGCAGCCCTGCATGGACAGGCGCTCTCGTGCACGCGTGCACGCGTCCACGCCGTGCACTCCTCAGCTTCCTCCTCAGCTTCCTCCTCAGCTTCCTCCTCGCTCAGCTTTTACGAGGAGAGCAGTGTGAAACGGACACAGCCATTATCGGTCTTGTTCTGCCCCTCCCCTTCCCGCCACCCCCCCCCCCCCTGCCCGTCTCTCACACAACTAGGGACGGGGTCTCCTATCAGAATGAAAGCTTTGTTAAAGATCCCGGTTTTTAAGGTCACTGGTCGGGTTGTGAGGGCGTGCAAATACCAGCGTGAGTTCAGAGCGGAACTGGTCTCGGAGCAGTGGTTAGGCGCGCTGTTCTGGGAGTTTTTGTGAATAGGACTCCCACGCAGGCATTCTTTTTTGTAAACGTATGCGTTTGGTCATCCGAATGATGTTTAAGTCACACAAAATGGAGCTTTTGCGAACCTGTGGCCAGGATGACGATTTTCACAAACTCAGTTTCAGTGGTGATGCGTAGACAGCTAAAGTTTTTGGTACGCAACATCAGAGTTGTGCGTCGTTTTTCGCCTTCGTAGAGGCATGAATACATCTATGTACGGCGGACGTTCTCAAATAACCTGCGAACAGGACTTTTTTACTTGTTACTACACATACATGGACAGTTACTCTTCCATTACACTGAGGAACAGAGGGGTCAGAATGTGCTACAGTGGTGCTTTTACACTACATGTCATCATTCACACCCATTCACACACTGATGGAAGGGGCAAGAATCTACAAATGTCCTTGCACAATCATTTTGTCTTTCGCCGTTCTTATTTTTCTATTCTTTATAATAAGATCCCTTGGGCTTTTTGTCTCCATTAACCATAACACTCCTCCCTCCATTCACTTTGTAGTCATGGCTGACAATGACCTCCCATTGGTGAAAGAGCCATTCTTTTTAGTTATGTGTAAATGGAGCCTCAGCTTTCATTATTTTTAATGTTCTGCTACTTATATTTTTTTGTCTGGGGTCAACTATGTATCTTCCTTAGACGATTGCAGCCGAGTGGAAACCTTCCCGCCTGCGGTCGTGTCACCTCCCAAGGCTCCAGCGTTATAACTCACAGAGCCTCTGCAGAGGGCCTTGCTTTCGCTGCATCACCTTCATTAACCACCGTGCTGGAAGCTTCTCTGTCATCCCTGGTTCAATGACTCGCCTCTCAACTCATGGCTTAGCTTCCCCCAAGTTTATTTTTCCACTTATCTGTTGCGAGGACGGAGGGAGGCCGAGACAGAGGGAGAGGAAAGGGGAGATACTTGGAGCTCGGGCCGCGTTTTTTAATCTGTTATTCCCCTGTATTGGCACGGGCGTCTCCAGTGTGGGGATTAAGAATCCAGACAGTGATGGAAGCTCGGCGTTGACCCCGAGGGCGGCTGAGGACCGGAGGAGGAGAGAGGAGAAACAAAATAAATCATTTCTGTGGAATGAAAGAGAGAAAGACGGTAGACACAGAAAGGCGGTGGAGGATTGTGTGTGTGTGTGTGTGTGTGTGTGTGTGTGTGTGTGTGTGTGTGTGTGTGTGTGTGTGTGTGTGTGTGTGACGGACGAAGAGAAGCGATAGAGAGCAGAGAATGAGGCGAAGAACCGATACACAGAAGAGAAAGTGAGGTGCTGGCAGCGGTAATGGTCTCGTTGAGGGAGGGGAGCAGTCTAAATCCTGAATCATGACCCTAGAAATCTAAAGGTTACCTCACAGAGTTGCACAATACAGCTCCGTGTGCGTACCGCCGTGCTTTCACACCTCATTTCCACATGGATGAATTCATCAGATGGATAAACAAGTTCAAGAGCCAGTGCCATATTTTTCAGCATGCAGTTTTCCTATTTATTTATTATTTCTTTTTCTTCTTTTTTTTTTTACAGCAGCAGAGTGCAGAGCTACAGTGTTGCTTCTGAGGGAATGGTGTCCTGTGGTTTTTAATTGGTCTCGGATGCATTTTCATATGACCCAGTAAGAGGAAGATCATGTGTGCGCTTGTTGTTTCAGATGCTATTTATTGTTGGAGCATGTAAACATCAGTTAGACTCTGTTTCCCCTCGAGCGGTGACAGAGTGTAGCTTCCAAACGAACTGAAAGAAGCAGATTTTTTTTCTAAAATGGGGCCAGGAATCTAAACAATTCTAGGACAGCAATTATTAAAGAAAAGAATTATTGCATTTATGACTCTGTCTCACGGACTATGACTACTTTTTGCATCTTTTTTTTTTTTTTCCATTTTTCGCACTGTCTCCAATGAGTTTTCTTAATAAGCGTTTAAAACCAGGTAGAGGCATCAACTTTAGGTTTCCACTGAACACTGGAACCAACCCACACGCCAGAATGAAATGTTGCCATTTGTATGTTTCTGCAAACCACGGATATGTTGAATTTTAACGTTTCTGAACCAAATGTTTAACGCCCAACACTTCCACACAACCTATATCAAGGTTAAAGTGTTTTAACCGCCATGTTTAGGTTAAACAAGACAAAACTTAAGGTTAAAAATAAGGTTAAAACTTTGACCTGAGCGTCCGCCCTGACCTCCTCCCCTCACACGTAACATTGCAGTTTGAATGTAGGGGAACGTCGTTTTTAAGAGGACAAGCTGCGGTAACATGTGCTGCTGTGATTGTTTGTTAATTCTCTACTAACACAAGGTAAACACTTTCTCTCTTCTGCTCTATTGCCTGTTGAGATTTATGAGGTGCCACCTAACGACGCCTGAGTCAAACTTTCTCTGCATAGATGCACATGAACAACTTACATGTTTCTTTGCAGCACTGTAACTCCACCTCTGAACAGACATGTACGTGCCCCCCCCCCCCCCCCCCCTCCCCTTAGTGGAACACTGCCACGAAATCAATAGCAATCGGAAGAAAAAGAGAGACCGCTTCGAACACCAAATACTCCAAATTCTTGATCTGCGTTGTTCCCCTCATTGTGTTTCTGTAGACCTCACAGCGTCATCTCGGAGCCTCTGCACTCTTGACATCTTCAGTGTTTTTGTTTCCCTGCATTTCCTTCCCGGGGCTTTATTTGTCAGGATTGTTTCCTGGCTCAAGGTCACTCCTCCTCATTCAACCCCCTCTCGTCTGCGTATCGATGCCAGTAGAGCCGTGGCTCTTGGCCGCTAAAGCTGAATCGATATCCCTGAGCGCTCGGCGCTTGTGCTCTAATATCCTCCAAACACCACCTGCCAAAATATTTATGCTGTATTCATGGGAGATGCTTAGAGAGACACACGGAAGAACAAGGAAAGACACAGCCGGCGGCCTGGTGGGAGCTTAAGTAGAACACTGGGCAGCTCATGTGATTTATAGTTTAATGCAATTCTTATTAAAAGTTGCAGAGTCAGTACAACTCATTTTTATTTATTTTTTTTCAGTCTCAGCTCCAATTGGGTGAGGAGGCTGAATATTATTGATGTGCCGGGCGATTCACCTCATTTGGAACAGGGACGTTTTTTTTTCTTTTTTCACAAGCGGCCATTCCTCTGATTGTTCTGTTTACTTAACAGAGACAGAGCGAGTAATGAGAGCAGGAAAGCTGGAGGGAGCAAGCTCGGGCGTGATTAAATGATACATCTTCTGGAAACAGAGTTGTCCACTTGTCCACACACTGACCACCGGTAGATTGAGGACGTCTGGGCCTGACAGGCTTGCAGCCTGGGCCAGATGGGCCGACGGAACAAATACAGCCCCGTGTTAATCTCCAGTTGTCTTTCTGCCCTTGAGGCGAGTGTGTGTGTGTGGCAGCTGTGTGTATTTGCATGAGGCGCATTGATGGTCTGACCTCTTGACTCGATAAACTCCTCTGTACTTCATCCCCCTGGACAAACAAAAGCTTTGGTATTTGGCTTTTGGTATTCTGGCAGCGCATGCCCCATTGTGTCCCTGTCACGGCGCGGCGGGAGGTATCGGAGGCCGAGCGGGAGGGGCTGTGTGTGTGTGGGGGGGGGGGCTGGGCCAGGCCTCGGTGGTTAACATGTAAATGAACGGTTTAATGGGTCTGAAAAGGTCACCTGGGTCAAGCTCTGTGATGATTCAGTGTCAGATTAGAGCGCCATCAGTGTGTGGGTGTTTGTGGGTGTTTGTGGGTGGCTGGTCGGCGTTGCAGCTGGACTTGTTCCTCGCGATACATTGTCAAAAAAGACCACAAAGACTCTCAGGGGGCTGCTGCACGGTGCCTCAAAGCTCTGCAAACGTCGTCTGTCGTTCATCAATCAAGCTCAAATGAGAGAAACGCAACAGACAGAGAGGGAAAAAAAAAAAGAAAACAAGGGATTGGACAGAGACAGACAGCGAATGAGGAGCCAAAAAACAAATGATGATGATGATGATGATGGCGAGAGGCTGGCTTGATGGTGTGGAGGGGGTCAGGTTGTTTGAGGACAATCAATTGTGTATGATATCTTTCTTTTTATTTTATTGATATGCACCCCGGGGAGGTAAAGGCCACCACGGCCCGCGCCACAGACGTCTACTTGGTGGACAATTGATCGGTCTGGCATTTGATCCTCTGGCTCACGGTGAAGGATGGGGAGATGGAGTCATGAGAGCACCCATGGCCGCACTCCCTTCTGTTCCCTGTCCGTCCCTCTTACCCCCCCCCCCCACCTCCCTCCATCCCTCCTCCCTGCTCCTTCTATCATTTATCTGTCCCTTCTGCTGCTGTACATCCCTCACTGTCTTGTTTCCCACTCAAGTGCCTCCTAAAAAAAGACCGGCTGAGGCGCAGGCTCTTAAAGGTTTCGTCCACGGATTCTCTGGTGCTAAAAGCCTTATAAATGGCCGACGGCTAAAAACGTCCACCTATTAGCTGCCCCATCATCTCGTCTTCATCTCCCTGTGCAATAATGAAGTGTTTAAGTAATGCGGCCGCCATGTGCCTTTAATGTGCTAAGTAATCCAAGGAGCACAGAACTACTCCTCCTTTTAGTCTTATTTCAGTTGAAGCTATTTAATTAAGCGCTGAACACATGCGTAACACTCATTTAACAATGCACAAGACACACACGCAATAAAAGAGACGGGAAAGACGGACAGAGACGGAGGGAATAAATCAGTTACATATTTAATTTCTAGTTTAATAAGGCACTGGATTCATATGGTATCCTCTTAAATGGGTGATGAATGAAAAGAGGCGCGGGCATTACCACACGGCACATGAGAATATAAAAGGCCCCACCGCAAAAAGGACAGGGAGAATATGAGAGCTGTAATTGGATACCGTGTGAATTAATTTGTTCGGCGAACTTCCTATGAATCACATCAGGTCATAAAAGCCAGATGGAGCTGAGGGAGGATTGGCACATGGTGGTGAAGGCATGATATTTAAACCGGCGTGCGGCGCGGCGCTTTCACAGGTCTGCACTGCCACCATGTGGAGAGAAAAGGGTCGCCAAGCTGCGGGCCGAGCCATGAGTGGATCACTGTGATTCATTTTGAAGTGCTTATAGCTAAAAGTGAGAGAACCCCAAAGTGTGCCAAATATTCTATACCTCTCAAATAAAAATTGCTTTTCAAACCATCAATCAAAGTCGGATGGATATTAGAAGTGATCTCTTGTCCCCGTAGGGAGGAATGTGGAGAGCAACTACTGTGAGGAGGAGGCTAACCACTTTGTGCTCATGAACCTGTGAAACCTGACCACCTTCCTGACTATTGATGAAAGTCCATTTCCTACTGGGAGACTCAGTGCGAAAGAATGTGGGAGTGGGAGAGAAGCCTGGAGTCGCTCTTATCACTGCCACCTCCTCCAACCAAATTTATGAAGACGTTTCTTTGGCGTGCTCTACGTGAACGTCAGTAATATAATCCTCAATAATCCCCACCAAGAGGGTGATGGAGGATGTATGTGACAGCTAGAACTGCACCTTCCCCCGTGGACGAGAGACGTTTTCCCCCCAGGAGCAGGAATGTTGCCATGTGTTTCACCAGCCATGCATCAATGTGAAGAATGTCGCTGGATCTAAAAGAGGATTCACGCTCATTAATTACGTCCCGATCGCCAATGGAATATTAGAATAGCACAGGGATAGAGATGTAATTGCAAAGCCCTTGTTTTAGGGTGTCATTTCACCGTCTGTTACTCTCAAGGTCTCACACTTTTGACTTATCTCCCAAGAAATCCGGATGTAGAGAGGTAACAAAGTGCCAAAAGTGTTAAAATAAAAGTGTTAAAATAATGGTTTCCATCTTATTTCTGTAGCTGTCTCAAATTTGACTGCAAAAATGATATAAATGAAAACAGGATTGTAGTGGCAAACAGCCAAGAAGTCCTTTGTTCCTCTTTTAAATGTGTGAGTTTTTCATTTAAGCAGCAGAGGAGAGATTCTATAAACCAGCAGTAACATCATTATTAGCTGGAATCATTGTGCATACCCACTTGTCTGCAACATAATTAAGTAGGTACAACAGTGGTTTCCAAGCAGTAAGAGCAGGAAGTGAAAGTACTGTTAGAACACACAATTAGCCTATTGCTGCTTCTACTACTTCTATTACTACTGCTACTGCTGCTGCTTATAAAAAGACCAACAAATACAGTATAACTAAAATATATAAAGATAAAGAAAAAAATATTTTTTATGTTTCTGTCCAGTTTTGACTTTGTGTATATTATAAATAAATGTAATTTTCTTTTATTTCAGTTGTTTTTTTTAACTTAAGTATCCGAATAGTTTATTAAATAAAACAACAATAACAGCAGGAACTTTTAATTTTCATTGTTTTAGTCGGACTCATTTGAGCGCTGCACGCAACATGGAGGACAGTGAAAACAATTCGTGACAGTCATGGTAGCAGTTACAGCCAAACCAGGGTTTATTAAATCATTTTTAAGCAATGAACACATTGGAAGTTCGGTAAGTCGTGAAATTAACCCGTATTTGGAAATGTTACGACGTAACGTAATGCTAATGCTTTGCTAGCTTGTTAGCATTACCGGTCCTCAGCTGTTGAGGGACAACATCCGGTTGACAGCAAATGGCACACATTCATGAACAACGTATTCGGTAGGCAGCGAGCAGGCTAACGTTACTTCGTTTATAAATGGGTGGTGTTATTTTTATGAAGGAACTTAAAGTCTGCGTTGTATTTTTAAAACATATAATTTAACATTCGCTCCTGAGTACGTCTCGTTCACACTTGTATTGCGGTATCTACAAGGCCTTTGGCTTGTGGAGCAGCCGTGCAAACTTTACATTCTGACAATAATAAAATAAACTTCTAGCTGAGAAGGGCTGACTGCAGATCCTCAAATTAAAGCTGAAACATGTGTTAGAAGAGGCTGCACTTCCATGACAGTTGTGAGTGATAATCACACTGTCCTTTTTTTTTTTTTCCCCAGCTGCAGGCTGCTCTGAGATCTGCAGAGGAAGATGTTTTGTCTCCGGCTGTCCCCGTGGCTTCAGCCTGGGACACAGCTTTGCTCCGTCTCCTGGCGGGGTGTCCATAAACTCGCCTCGCTTCAGAAGGCCACAGCGCTTCCCCACAAGAAAGTGCAAAGCTTACTCTACCCCTTTAGTGCGCTGGAGGCTTACCTGGACAGGTAGTATGTTTGAATATTTTATATTAACACATGTCTTTGTGCGTGTATTCTTTCAGAGCCTGAAGTGGATTTCTCTTTCTCAGGTCCGTGGACCGGACACAGTTCCAGCTCTTTCATCCCAGTTTGGAGGACATGGTGAAAGCAGAGAAGCTCTTCTGCTCGTCTCCGTCTCATAAGATTGATTACTGCATCTCTGCAGAGAGGATGGACCACGTACCGGCACTGAAAGCGCCTGAGGTTAGCGGGCAGCCTCAGTCACACTGTTATTAACTGTGCTACCAAAATGTCACGACTAAGTCTGGCTTAACTCTGCGTTAGTACGATGCTGCTCCCTTCATTCGTTCATTCATACGTTCACCCATGTGCTATTTTCTGATTACCTGCTAAGGGGGCTGCAGGTATTAACAGGTAGCCAGAGATGGCACACACACACTGGTGTACGGTACGATTTCTACCATATATGATCCTGCTGTAGACGTTTACAAAAGAACACTTTTGGGCATTTTCAAATCCAATTGTATTTGTTGTTTTTTTTAGTTTTTAAAGTGGCCGCTTGTTCCGTCGTGAGCAGAGCTTGCGGTTGTTGTGCATCACTGTCAGATTTGACGAGCCTCAGAAATACACATTAACCTTGACTGACCTTATGTCGTTACGGCTCCAAAGTCTCCATCCGTAGAGGTGCTACGTTTGAAAATTCAGAGCGTATGTAATGCCTGTCAACACGGGAGATTCTATGAATCCATTCAAGTCATTTAAGCCGACCCACGCCTGCCTCCGACTCGCCGTCAGCTCGTTTGTTCACGTCGCCCTTCCTCGACCCAACACGCGTCGGACGCTCAAACCCAGTGAAAAATGTAGCCTAATGTCTCTTTACCCTTCTGCAGCCTTCATACATAATCAAGCAGGAGTTGTCGCTCGATAATAAACGAGCAGATTTATAACCTTATGGACAGAGGTGATCACCGGAGGGCTCAGACTCGGAACATCGCCGTTGACGGGACAGCGCGGCTCTTCCTTCGGCATGCCGGCTTAGTCGGCGCTCTTGTCAGAGGGTGATGTATGCGCGGCTCAGTGGCGGCGTGAGCCTCCATCCATCTGTCGAGCGCGGGAGAGACGGATGAGCCCGAGTCGTGTCCCGCGGGACTCGGTACCGCAGTAGGAAAAAGCGGGAGCGGCCAATCGGAGCGGCCCAAGCAGGAACTCTTTAACAGTTCCGTTACTGACGGGGCAGCGGTGTTACAGTGTGACGCTCTGTTACGGGACTGAGGAACTCTGTTTATTCTCAGGTGTGTTTCATCGGCAGAAGCAACGTGGGCAAGTCGTCTCTCATCAAAGGTCTGTTCTCCCTGACTCCTGAGCTAGAAGTCCGAGTCTCCAAAACTCCAGTGAGTAGTCCCAGCCCACACACACACGCAGCATGTCTGTTTCAGCTGAACCCGTTTCATACATGGACAGAACCTCAATACCTGATAACGGGTCCTTTAGCGGCAAGTCTCAGAAACTGCTTCGTATCAATGATCTGAACACATTGTAGGTCGTGTTTATTTTTTATTTTGTTTTATTTAAATGCATAATTAAGAGACGGCGTACTTCTGATTGTTTACATAGCATCTTTTCTGCAGTTTTACAATATTTAATATATTTTATATAATCTTTAATATAAGAAAAGAAGTCTTTTTTTTAATCTAATTTCTAACTATTGTTATTTAAGACTAATCATTTATGTTGTCAAAGTTCTTGTTTGACGGATTATGAGGTTGGCCAAAAGAAGTTTGACATATTTTCTTAAGTGACTAAAAAAAAAAAATGAGTTATGTGTAAAATAAAGAATGTATAAAGTTCAGTGGAATTCCATTCTCAATCCTCAGAATAGGAGAGAATCCTCACTCAAGGTTTGCGTTCCCAGAACTTTCAAGCAGTATTCAATGGTCTTCATCCGGTGATTTTGTTGCTTTTGACAAAAACATTTTAAGATTAGATAATCCTCTATTAGGGGACATTTTTACGGGAACATGTGAGTTGCTGGTCTGCCGCCGCCTCAGTCGCTTTCTTTGTGTTGTTCTGTGTTTTTGGAGAATCCGAACGAACCCTTTAAAACATGGAGGAAACATTCTAAATGCAGCGTACTCTGTACCTGATGTTGATTCTGTAGGTGTCTGAAATAGTTCTTGCTGTTGCGAGAGAATCACACGTTCCGTTCCATATGTAAGTGAAATAAGCAGGACGAAAAAGAAGAAGAGTTGACCTCGTTGTCTTTCTCTCCTCAGGGTCACACGAAGAAGATGAACTTCTTCAGAGTGGGCAAAGCCTTCACCGTCGTTGACATGCCAGGCTACGGACACAGAGCGCCCACCGACTTCGTGGACATGGTGGAGCCGTATCTCCACACCAGGAAGAAGTAAGACACGTACTTCAGCCGGTGCACTAGAGTCACAGGTTTGAGCGCAAACGGAGACGATAAATAGCCCTCGTTCACACACACACACACACACACACACACACACACACACACACACACACACACACACACACACACACACGATCGATGTCAAAGTGAGACCCTCACAAACCATCCGTCTCAAGCAACGTCCCGTCGCATGGATCTTCGACCACGCTACAGATGTTGAGAGGACACCGTGACCGAACTTCATTACCGTGTGAAGTGAGATATACTGCATATGCCAGAAAGATCCATGAATGGTTATCTAGGTGTGGTGATTTGCTCTTATTAGTGAGCCGTGTGCACACTACCAAGCTCCATGTGTACCGTTGACTTTCAAACTCTAAATCAGTTCTTCTTCTTTTTATTTTTATTTATTTATGTGTATTCATTCAGTTTGAACGCAGTATTTCTGCACAAGTGCAGGTAAAGATTAGGCTAATGATGAGCGCCAAATTTGACACAATCATATCATCTGCTCTTGTGTTTCACTGAGTACAGGGCTTAGTTTACACACACACACACACACACACACACACACACACACACACACACACACACACACTCTGCCTCCTCAGGTACGAGTGGAATCGAGTTTTTAGAGCTGCGATCTAACAAAACGCCAATATTAACATTTCTGCTACCACTGCGATGAGATTGACCTCTTGTGTTAATAATAATAGTCATCTACTATTTAACCTCTGCTGCTGTATTTACTGCATTTCTCCACTCTAGTGCTCAAATACTGAGTGATAGTATTGGTGGATGACAGCAGTCAGCCTCTCAGGGGAAATGATGTGTATGCATATATATATATATATATATATATATATATATATATATATATATATATATATATATATATACACACATATATATATATATACGTGTATATATATATATATATGTATATATATATATATATATATATATACGTATATATGTATATATATATATATATATGTATATATATATATATATATATATATATATACGTATATATATATATACATATATATATGTGTGTATATATATATATATATATGTATATATATATATATATATGTGTGTGTGTATATATATATATATGTATATATATATATATATATATACATATATATATATGTATATATATATATATATATATATATATGTATATATATATATACACGTATATGTATATATATATATATATATATATATATACGTATATATATATATATATATACACGTATATATATATATATATATATATACGTATATATATATATATATATACACGGTATGCTTATGATATTTGTTATATTCGACCATGCCACGAATGGTTTCCTTCTGCATTCGTGCTACCAGTGGGTGGTGACCTGGTCCACAAGGTGGTACTGTGTAATCATCCAGAATGTGTTTGTGTTTCACAACCGCTTGAGCCGCGATGAACCGAACCCTTTAGACGAACGATGTGGATCCAAGTGGATCGTTTGTTTTTTTACCTTTTGCACCTGAACATCTGTTTTGTTCATCGTTTGTGTTTGTTATTTCTACGAACGAGGGGGGAAAGCTCATCAGTCACATATCATTAACCTGAGTCTTTGCTGCATGCGTCTTCTGTCAGTCTGGTTAGGACGTTCCTGCTGGTCGACGGCGCCATTGGTCTTCAGAAGGCCGACATGATCGCCCTGGAGATGTGCGAGGAGATGAGACGTCCGTACGTGGTAGGACACGCCCCCGTCTGCTTAAGAAATAGTAACGCCGCGCTCACATCGGCCACAATTCTGACGGATTTGGACTGATTGGTGGTTGAAAAACAAGAAAATACATTTCAGCTATTTAATTACAAACCTCTGCCAGATAGCGGTCTGGCGTGTGTCTGCATGTTGCGATAGCTGGTTAACGTACTCATTTCAGTAGATATCTCTGCAGCACAATACATGGAGTCTTTAACATTACATTTACATTACATTACAGTCATTTAGCGGACGCTTTTATCCAAAACGACTTACAATTCAGTATCTATCTACACACCGTAGACGCAGCTACGGGAGCAGTTTTGGGGTTAAGTGTCTTGCTCAAGGACACATTGACATGAGACTAGTGGACCTACATTCTGTTGATAATGTTTAGGGACCAGATTGTACATCTTGCACCTTTTTTGAAATCTTGAGGAACAGGAGATTGCATGTTGTTCACGATGGAAACACAAGGTCTCCAACATTTGGTGGTGGTGGTGGTGAGCGTTGACGCTAACACACACCCCCCCCCCCCCCCCCCCCCCCTCCTCTTCACATTTTACTCATTCTCCTCTCAAATCTTCATCATTAAGTCCACAGTGAATTAATGCTGAACGCTCTCACTCAGCTATTTAAGAACTGCTGTTCCCTCTGAAATGCCACCGCTGAGGCGTTATAATGAAGCACTCCCACTCTCTACGCGCTCTGCAGTCAATTATTCATGCTCTCCGGTTATTAAACACTTTGACCATTAGTAAGGCTGTGACAGTACCACTTTTAACAAAGACGAACTCTCGCTGCTGAAAGGCAAAAGGGAAGCATGAAGGAATGACCTGAAAGAGTCACCTTCATACCTGAAACACTTTGAGAACGGTTGCACTCAGCAAGAGTATTCATCTCCATTTTGCAAACCAGTCGGTGCCGTCTCTGCCCAGAGACAGACTCTCCTTCCACCTTCTCTTGAGGAGCATCAGTGTTTGTCGATAGGCCAACTTTAACCTACACTGTACATTTACTGCCACTAGATCATATGCGTCAGCTTATGAAATGAAAAAAAAAAATCTTATCAGGAATGCTACTGAACCGACGACGGGAACAACTCCTGTAGGTTGTTGATCATTCGTGGCCTCGACCAGCCGGTGGAGAGTCAGCGGTCAATGACTGTATAAATGAGTCAATAAAATGTTTTTCACCATGTTAGCTCCTTGGGCATACAGTTATAAATGAGCACAGGAAATATAAGACCGATGGAGCCAGTAGTTTGCTTGATTAACCGTGGACAGACGGACAGATGCACGCATACTCGACGGACACATAATCTCCCAGGCTTGCGCCAGGCGGAGGTACAAGTTGATTCATTTGATCCCTGTTGTAGCGTTGAATGATTTGCAGACACGTCTAGTCTATCTCCATCGCTCTTATTTTCCATGAAGGTAGAGTCGTAATGTGCCAAACATGTCGTTGTGCAGATGGTGGTGACTAAGATCGACAAATGCGGGTACGGAACGCTGCTGACGAACCTGTTGGATCTTCAGGATGTGGTCAAAACGCAAACCACAAGCTGCTTCCCCCAGCCTCTCCTGGTCAGGTGAGCGTCACGTTCTCTTTGACTGCTTAACGAGCAAAGCTGATCGCATCGCATGCGTCTCACCTTTAACGAAGCTCGTCAAATATCAACCATCGACCCTACAAACGGGTCCAAGTATCTGAAGCCTGATGTGTCTGAATCCTCTGTGCCATAGAGCTCAAACTATAGCCAACACATCAGTGAGCCACGTTGTTGCCCTGGGTGACATGATCCTTTATAACCATAAACACACACACACACACACACACTGTAGTTTATTTATGTACAGTGTGATGTAATCAAGGAACACCTTGTATTTCCTTCTTCATAAAACATTTACAAAGCAGATTTCTTTTAGGTCTTTCCACCCAGAATTAGAAGCTTCCAGTCCTCTTCTTCTTCTTCCCCGTCTCTGTTGGTGCACTGCAGCGTCTCTTCATGCGTTGCTGCCCGCTAGTTTAGTGGAACAGTGTGAAGCGTTGGCTGGACTGTGTGTTGCTTCACTTCACGAGAAGAATGAGAAACCCGTAGGAAAAAAACAACAAAGATCCGTCGTGCTACCTGGGGATCTAGATTATTCACTTAATGAAAATATGATTGAAATCGCAATATGGCCTTCTGCAATTTTCACATCTTATGAGGAGCAATATTTATTCATTTTCGATGAAGTGCTGCAAGGACGTCCTGACCGACCCATCTCTTTCTACAGAATTAAGGAAACATGTCTCTTTCATACTAGTTTCACCATAATCATATTGATATGTTGTTGTTTTTTTTAGTGAAAATGAGAATAATAATCTAAAAATCAATGGTTTTCATACAGATCTTTTTTTTTCAAAATTGTTACGCCTTTATTAAAACTACTAAAAATACTTCTGCTGACTTTGGGGGAATTTCACAGTTTCAAAAAGTATCAATAAAAAGAATGTCTTTGATGTAGATGAATACCCACGTCCACTTTGCAACTTGAAAGTCTGATTTTCTCGTTGCGTAGGAAAACAATAGGACTGGAATTAGGAAGAGAACTACATACATGTCACATTGCACTTTGCACGACTTCATCAACAGCACAAGCGCCGACCGTAATAACTGCGAGTGTCTCGGTCTCTCTTTGTAACAGCTCCCTCCAGTTCTGGGGCATCTACCTCCTGAGATGCTTCATCGCTCACGTAACGGGGAGCATCAAGTTAACGGACACCTCTCAGAGCTGACGACAGGACAGCTCAGCCTGGCCGGCCGGATCCACGCGCATCCACAACGCAACTGCTCCAGAGGCTTCTATTTTCTAATAAAATGTCAAACTCTCCTCTGTCGGTCTGGCTGGTCGTCCCTTTTAACTGTGTGTTATTACGGATTAGATTTCTCTTTCCAGATGAACCACAACGCTCCAGCTCATCTCAGGGCTGTTGGATGGAGCTCTGTGCCGACCGGTCGACCTCCACACCAAGCTGGGGAAACCGTTTCTTTACGCAAGAAGCACAGTACCGTCTATATCATCACTGCAGGTTTGAGCAACAACGAGGTAATTCAAAGTGCTTCACATAAAACCATTAAAAGCATCAAAACATAAGGCAAAAGAAAAGGAGATTTAAAAACAATTAAGAACAGTCATTAAAACACTAAAAAGCAGTGTAAGGAAATAAAATACAGTGGAACACTGGAAGGATGACAGACATATGGTCAGCAGTTGTCTAATTTGCATATTTAAACATTTCAGAAAACTTGTAGTTCCAAAAATTATAATTTAAATAATATATAATATAAACTTTCTCATACTTTGAGATCATTTCCACTTCAGTAGCTCTCACAAACTCCAAACTTCCCATTCTCATTGCTCTCTATATGCTGAAGGTTTTTACAGAGGGGTTTGTTCGTATATATAATCCATAGCTTGATTCATATAAGATGTTACTCATAAAAACATGGCAGAACTGTCAGAAGTATGGCTGTTGACAGTATTTTCTGGTTCATGTAATAGAAATATATATCCAAAATTATATTGTGAAGAAACATCGACTCTAATATGTTAACAAATGAAACAAGAATTTCAAAATGAAGTTATGATAATTAACAAGTCATTTTAATACATTTCCTAGTGTGAAATTATTACCATGACTACAAAATGACTGTACATGGATTTTTTTACATTTTAAAGACAAAACATTTAATTCATGGAGAAAATACCGTTAGCTGCAGCCCTATAATAAATACTCAATAAATCATTACTGTAACCATGTCTTAGATTGTATTTATCTTCATGTAATGGTTCATATATCTTCCGAAAAAGTTATTTTTCATTTTTTCCTCCTGCAAATGTCCAGCAATGCACACACCCTGCAGTGCAGAACCTGCTCAGGTTTGGGTTCAAATAAGTCCATTTGATACATGAAGTGAGTGCGTTTGTCGGGAGCTTACGCATGTGATGTTAGTTAAGTACGAGAGTCACTACGGTAGGTTGAAATCAGTCACAGCTGACAGTGGTCTCCTGGGTGAAAGTCCTGTGTTTCCTTGACGCGCCCTCCCTCCTACAGAGACTTTGTGGCTTTGTGTGCTACGCCGTCTGACTTCCTCAGAGGCAGCAGCGCCTCTAGTCCTGCCTCACGATTACAAGGGTTTCATACGAATTAAAGTGTACCCTGATAGTAGAAATGACAAAATAATGCCTGTTAAAGTCTATGTCCTTCAGGTCCTCATTTTAAACAACCTCTTTTGAACTGGCCTCTTTCATTATGAATGGTCTTTCAGCAAAAGCTGTTGAATATACCCGTGTTCTAATTCTGTAAGCCACTTTAAATATAGTGATACAAACTATTCACACCCACTGAACCTTTTCCCTGCTGATTGTTTTACATTAGAGTTAGAGGATCCTTTGTTTTTGACACAAACATAAAACACAAAAATTCTTCATAAATCATACTGAATTATGTTATGACTCACCAAAATAATGACACATTTTTTTAGGCGTCACAGACACGTGTTGTTTTTAATTAAGAAAGAAAGAAAGTTGTGGACAGTTGTCTTTTAAATTGTGTTTTATTTTGATTTTGAAAATAAAAAGCAAAAGTTTCAAAAGCAGCTTAAAACTCAAAATGGACAAAATTTTCCAGAATTCTGCTGAGCCGCAAACTGAGTTACAATCTGGGTTTGAGTCACTCGAGTTGGTTTAACTAATGAGCGGTATAAATACAATGGGAAAACACAGTCCGCAAAGAACAATGCAAATAGAGGACTGCCCACCAGATCAGCAGATATGCAGTCATAAACGTTTTATAGAAGCTGGTCGACGAGGGGTCAAGGTCACTTCTCATTGTAGTGAATCAGTGGGACAGTTTCCCAAAGGTGTCTTCACTTCCAGGTCCCTGAACCCATCAGATTAGATTGTTATCTGCAATCAGATCCCTAAGATAATGCCCTTGACGTGACACAAACCTTCGCACACTCATTCACACTCCAAGAGCAGAAAGATACTTAAAATTTACTGCGTCCTGACTGAAGAACAAGTCAGATGTAGAGAAAACGATAAAAGCTGATGGGACAGATAAAGATAAAGATAAAGACATGATAAGAATCCCTCTGAAGGGCTACCATAAGTATTTCACTGATCTTTCCTCATACTGGTTCAGCCGTACAGAGAGAATAATACTGTACACCCCTTTATTGTTTATGAGATGTGGACAAGAATGTGAATTATCGCACAAAGCTTTTAAAGAGGAAACCATGCATGGATTACTGAACACGTCTACCGGGCATAGGCTCAGGGGCCCAAGGTGTCAGGGCCCCCCCCCCCCCCCCGGCCTTCACCTATAAAATGTCACTCAAAGAGACAGGTACCAACCAGGAAGAGACGTAAAACGAAAACAAAGAGACACAAAACAACCTCAAAGAGACTCTAAATGTCTAGAGAGAGACACAAAGCAACTACCAAGAGATGCAGAACAACTACAGACAACAACAAAAGACAAAAACAATTACAAAGGGCATCAAAATCTGTTCTCCTATGTAGAAGAGGCGGTGAGGCCTTTTGCATGTCTGTGTCCACGGGCCCATTGTCTCATAATCTGATCATGAGTGTTGCTTATGTATCATTTTGAACTGCATTGATACAGTTGCATTAGGATATATTTACTAGAAACAATAATAACGTTAAGATGGTTTATTGCTTTTGTAAAAATCTAAATTGCAGGAGTAGTTACAAGAGGTGAAAGAAAGAAAAAAAAAAAATGCCCTGAAACTGGAATGTAACTTCTATTAATCTGTAGATATAAATAATAACTGTCCATCGTGACACATACAGGCTACATCAACAACACACCAGCGAGTATTTCAGGGGAAAGAAATGGTGGACATCAGTCACATGTTATTTTAAGAGTTTTTATATCTTAGAAAAAAAATCTGTCTGGAGAAGCTGTGTGTGCTTAATGTCAGACACCAGATACACTCTGAATTCATTAAATGCATTATTGCCATCAGTGGTCTCTCAACCTTTTCCTGCTGTGTGACCTTCTGAAGGATGAGAAATATCTTTTCACATATATGTCTCTTTCTACCAAAGCCCTGAGATGCAAGTGAGAAAAAAGAAATTCTTCCATTTTTGTTCTTATTCTGATCTAAATTGTTTGTGACATTTGAACATCTTTAAACATTGTAATCTGTGAAAGAAATGGGGAAAAGTTCTGCCAGGTGAAAAAAAGAAAGAATTTGCCTGAGAATGAAGTGACTTTCTGTGAAAACTGGTGAAAAACAAGTTGTTGGTAGATGTTTCTTTTCTTTGTCGAGATATTGTTTTTATGTGTTGTTAACTCGTTTTGGCCACAAGAGGCTGAATCGCACCACTTCCTCATGTTGCAAACAAAAAATGCAAATTACACTTTGCCCAAAATGACACAATGTTGGTGGACAAACAATGTCAATGATTGATACATTGCAGCAAATACTGTAAAGCGGTCAAACTGTATGCTGCCTCACTTTAGTGGCAATCGAACCTTACTGGAAAGCAGACAAAGTCATGCATATAGCCTCAGCTTCATGCATGACTTTTGACTTCTGATGTCAAATCCCAAACGCTTCTTGACATTACTTCTCAGAAGGGTTCGGTGTCCACGATTCTCCCCGTTCTTGTTGCTGCACCTCTACAATTATATTAACAAAATGAACAATAACCTAATACTTTTTCAAATTTGGAATAGAAAGTGATATCCCAAAAAAGATCGAACAATATATGAATAGACTGGATATAAAAATGCAGGTTAGCCATGTTTAAATCCTTTGAACCTCTGCCCAAAAAGGCCCCGACCGTAGACCACATTGGCCTATTGAGCGCCAAATTACATGCAGCAGTAACAGTACCACTGTTTCAAGATCCCCATTGAACCGAGTCCTTTAAGTGTGAAGTTAAAGGACAACTTTGCTTTTAACTTTACGGTTAAGCATTTCCCCTTCCAGACGGAGGCAGACGGAGGCAGACGCAGACTCTTCAGTTGGACTCTGGGACGGTAAGAAAAACACAATTTTGTCATTGGACTTCGGAGCAAAAGAACAGTTTATTTCATGTCCTGGCTAATTTGAGTAGTTAATGTGAACTGTTGTGCACTCCTCAGCGTCAGCTGTAGAACACTGTGATCTGTATGTTTCCACACGTCAACTTTTGTATTATTTGCACACTTGGCATTTGCAACATGTTGCCGTAAAGTAAACTATATTTACTCCTTCCTGGATCTTTTTTTATTGCTTTACAATATTGAATCAGGGTTGGTATGTATTTCACATTTTAAACATTATTATAGCAACAAACAACTATTGTATGGATATAGTGGAGTAATGTCTACCACGCTCTCTCTCTCTCTCTCTCTCTAAGCAAATAAGCAACGGTTGGTAAATCACCTGGGCAACAGTTGCTATTAAGTAGGACAGTATGATGTTTCATATTTAACCTAGACTCTTTTCTATTAAACAATGTCATAAAATCTTTATTACATCCCTGTGTGATTTAAATGTTTGAAAATTATGAAATAAATGGTTCGAGTTATTTTTATGGGCACTGTGCAAAGAATACCTTGAACCTACAGGGCGTGTCTGTCTTTGAGGACTGCAAGCATCCTCCCTCCTTACTGTTACTGTAGGATGATGATGCTGCATCGCAAAGCTGCCCAATAAAGTTTAAAGAGGCCAAAGGGCAGGGAAAGTTGCAATGACATTTCATATTACAGAATGATTCTCTTTTTTTATATGCATGTGCTTCTGAACACCGACCCCATAAAAACATTAACTATTGGTTAATTTTTTATTTTTTTTTCAGGTGATTTTCCCGCCCAATTGTATTTGGCTGTAGCTGGGCAGGCATAAAGAGCCGTGAGCTGGATGGTTCTTGTCACTGTCGCCACCATCTTCTTGGATATCAGAGAAGGAGAAACTTGAGTGTAGTCTCGTGGAATCTAAGAATCAACGTCTCTTGTCTCTTTTCTTTTGGGAGCCACTATCTTGTCTCTTCTTCTCCCATTACATTGTCCACAATGTCCATATTCATGGCGACGACCGCAGTTCCCTCTGGCTGCGTCAACCTTTCCACGGTGTGTTCGGGCGCAAACTGCCTCGTTCCTCCCAGTAACTTCAATGCTATGCTGGGCTTGGTGTTGAGCATAGTGCTCACCATAATGCTCGCCATGGTCATGTTCTCCATGGGCTGCACTGTGGACGCCCAAAAGCTGTGGGGGCACATCAGAAGACCCTGGGGCATTATCATTGGCTTCCTCTGCCAGTTCGGCATCATGCCTTTCACAGCCTTCGCCTTGTCGCTGGCCTTCGGCGTGCTGCCTGTGCAGGCTGTCGTCATCATCATCATGGGCTGCTGTCCTGGAGGCTCTGGCTCCAACATTATCTGCTACTGGCTGGATGGAGACATGGACCTAAGGTAAGAAACCAGCTGGGCAAACTGACTGATTGGTAGGCTCATTGGGTAATGATAGTTGTGTGGTTTAGATGACTGGATGCTGTCAAGTTATTTGAAAAATCTGTCCACCTGACGCACAGGATGGTTTTCTTATTAATGGACTGATAAACAGTGTGGTAAGAAAAACTGATTCTTGAATACTTTCCAGCAGAACAGTTTAACTATGTTTCTGGAGTAGAGGTCTTTCTCCCACTGTATGGCAGCATAAAGTAGACAACCAATGTGAGTTTTTACTGGTCACACGTTTAAATATTTCCGTTATTATTAGGGTTGCAACAAAATATATGTGCATATGTGAGGGTAACAACATGGGTAAGTGATAAGATAACAACATGGATTAGTGACAGGATAAAAACATGGGTTAGTAATAAGATAACAACATGGGTTAGTAATAAGATAACATGGGTTAGTAATAAGGTAACAACATGGGTAAGTGATAAGATAACATGGGTTAGTGATAAGATAACAACATGGGTTTGTGATAGGATAACAACATGGGTTAGTAATAAGGTAACAACATGGGTAAGTGATAAGATAACATGGGTTAGTGATAAGATAACAACATGGGTTAGTGATAGGATAACAACATGGGTTAGTAATAAGGTAACAACATGGGTAAGTGATAAGATAACATGGGTTAGTGATAAGATAACAACATGGGTTAGTGATAGGATAACAACATGGGTTAGTAATAAGGTAACAACATGGATTAGTGATAGGATAAAAACATGGGTTATTGATAAGATAACATGGGTTAGTGATAGGATAACAACATGGGTTAGTAATAAGGTAACAACATGGGTTAGTGATAGGATAACAACATGGGTTAGTGATAAGATAACAACATGGGTTAGTGATAGGATAAAACATGGGTTAGTAATAAGGTAACAACATGGGTTAGTGATAAGGTAACAACATGGGTTAGTGATAAGATAACAACATGGGTTAGTGATAGGTTAACAACATGGGTTAGTGATAGGGTAACATTTAGGTCCCAGTGCCCCCTTTATTGTCCTATCAAGGTAGAACTGTGTACAATATGGGCTTAAGACTGGGCCCAAATTAGTCCCCATGAGCAAATCCCCAAAGTGGAATATTAGGTTAATAAGAAGGCCATTACAGCAACAGTTTCATATTTCATTTATTTGTAGGACATGCACTGCTTGAAAAATAGTGTGTTATTAAAGAATCATGTTTGACAAACATACTGTCAATATTCCCTCTCCTCAGTATCAGCATGACCGCTTGTTCCTCTATCCTGGCCTTGGGGATGATGCCTCTATGCCTGCTCATTTACACCTCCACCTGGACTTCTACCAGCACCATTCAGATCCCATATGACAGTATTGGTAAGCATGCAACTAATGTATCTATGTATATAAACATACATAGATATATACAAATTGTAGACATGGTTTATTTTAAGGACCTTCTGTTTTATTAGAGTCGTTACCACAACCCTTCACAGGTTTATTGTAACCCTATATTTATTTGATGACATGGATTCTGTGTATACTCAGGTATCACTCTGGTGTCCCTTCTTGTCCCAATTGCTCTGGGAATATATGTCAAACGCAGGTGGCCCCACTGGGCAAAAAAGATCCTTAAGGTAGGATTCTATGTGAATGTTTTCAGTGAGTGACATATGAATATCACGCCAATATTTTTTTTTTTTTGATCATGGTATTTGTTGTGAAAAATACATACATGGCTTTATTCAAATACAATCCCTTGACCGTCTGTGTTTTTGCTGTGCACAGGTAGGATCCATTGTGGGCTTTGGTCTTATTCTCATCATAGCTGTGGTTGGAGGTGTTCTCTACCAGTCCTCCTGGATCATTGCTCCCTCCCTATGGATTATTGGAACCATCTACCCCTTTATTGGTTTCGGCCTGGGGTTCCTCTTGGCCCGCTTCACGGGTCAACCCTGGCACAGGTAGGGTGACAACATAGTATATGTATAGCATAGCTTAATTCATCTTAATTCAGTTTAATGTATAAATCATATAACCACTGCTGCTTCAACGAACATACAAACTAATGAACTGACTTATCATTCCCTGCGTTGTTCAGATGTCGAACCATAGCATTGGAGACGGGTTTCCAGAACTCCCAGCTGTGCAGCACCATTGTCCAGCTGTCCTTCAGCCCTGCTGAGTTGGACGTCATGTTTTCGTTCCCCCTCATTTACAGCATCTTCCAGCTGGTGGTGGCAGTCCTATCTGTGGGAGGTGAGCGTTAAGCAGGCAGATACGGACTCAGCAGTCTCGGAACCCAACGGCTATCTGTCAGATAATCCTCTGGGGACAACAGGTTCTATGTAGGCAGCAGATATCTGGGCCAACACTTCCTTTTCCGTGCGCTGCTCGTTGGATTAGCAGCTGGATTTGCAAATTGAGAAATGCAGTTGGAGTTTGAAGATGACTTGTACGACCAGTTGTTTTTAAGAGTAGCCACTTTACAAGGGCTGCTGTGACTTAGTGGTAGAGCAGGGCCGTCCTTCAATCTGACGACCAGCGGTTCAATCTCTGGCTCCACTAGACCATGATGATGTGTCCTTGGGCAAGACACTTCAACCCAAATTGCTCCCAAATTGGTGAATGAATGATTAGTCAGAGTCATGGTAGCCCTCTCATCAGTGGGTGTGAATGGGTGAATGATTACATGTAGTGTAAAAGCGCTTTGAGTGGTCAGAAGACTGGAAAAGTGCCGTACAAGTATTAACATTTTACAAGCTAATTTTCAACCAATATAAAACTAAATCATCATCAGATGATAGCTGGTGGGTTCCTAGAATACATTTAAACAAATTCCAATCCATTCCTTTCAACTAAAGCCTAAACCAACGTGATTGGTTAATGATACTCTGACTACAAAGGGAAACCAGAATGCTTCCGATATTAAAATCTCATTCCGTTGCCTACAAACAGACAGTGAATATAATATGAATACGTATATATTTCTTTAGTGTATAATCACCTTAAAACACCTTCTTTAGCTTAGAACGAGCCGTTTATATCTACATGGGGGTCTCCAAGGGTCTCAATGACTATGCTGATGAGTAGATGTCTGTCTGCTTTTCTGAATCAGATTTCATGAATAAATTTCATATCAACCTCGTAATGCACTTGCATAAACGCGTAGTTAAAGTTGTGAAACAATTGCTAAGGTTTAGGCAACAAAACTACGTATTTAAGGTTAGAAAACAGATCATTGTTTGTGTTCAAATAATAAAGTAACAAGGACATTCATACTTCTTATACTCATTATTATACCATGTAACTTTCAACAACGGTAGATCTGGCGATAACGGTTATAACGAGAACAGGACAAGCCCTAGACGACAGAATTGTCCGGAGAAAAGGCTTATTCGTTGAAGTCCAGTTCATTTTTTGAAGTGCTTTTTTTAAGTATGTCAAAATGACCGATCACATTTCTGAATCCGTGTTTCCTTTCCTCTCCAGCCTACCAGATATATAAAAAAAAGTGTGGCTGTGGCTCAGCCGATGCAGACACCGAGGCTCCGTCCCTGGAAGCTGGCGACGGCGAACCAGAATCAAAGAAGGCGCACGCTGTGGAGAACAGCGCCTTTGAGTTTGATCACAATGGCGTCGGCGAAGAGAAGGGCAGGGACGTCAGAAAGTTCACCCAGCTGTGAGCGTACAGACCTGAGAATCACAGACTTTGGACTTTCAGCATGAACATCCAGGACCTCAGCATTACTCAAAGACAGCGGCCGTGAGTCGACAGTGTGAACACACACTGCACTCTGTGGGCTGGAGGCGTGCACTACAGGTCCTGTTCTAATCTACTCTAAAAAACCCTTTGGCAAGAGCAGGGTTGCCCAAATGTCCTCCCGAGTACTGCCAACAATTAGACAACTAACACAAAGCTTTGTATAATGTCGAAGGCCCTCCTTTCCCTCAATTTGTTCATATATAATTTGAACCAGCTTTCACTCTGTGTGTTCTGTCAGAAAGCCTGTTGGGCCCATGCACCTTGATCAACGCATTTACTGACGTCTTCTATACATGTCTTATCAATAATTCAGACTAAATATGTAATGCTGTTTATGCGGATTACCACATAATCCATATGCAGATATTTACTGAAGTGTGCGCTGGATGGTGGAGTTAGAACTGAATACAAATGTATCGTGTTTTTGTGACGTTCGGCATGTATCTGATGAGAGGAGAAATGTGTGCATTTATGAAAGCCAATGGAGTCAAACCATCTAACAGAGCTTAATGCTCTTCCATTTTTGAAAGAAGTTCATGTTTTCTTTATTATCCTTATTCTCAATTCTGATGTAGCAGGTGAAATCAGTGGTTTCTACAGACTCGGGCCCTGATGCAAACTAGTGTTGTGTGTTCTCTGCTCTGTCAGTTCCTCTCAGTTCTTCTACGCCTCTTGTATGGGGCACAGCTGATTCTTGGAATTTTTGAAGTATGTAAGCCTGTGGTTTTACATATCTATTTATGAAACATATTCACAGCTAATTTATTTGTCCTCTGTATTGTGCAAATGTAAAAAAAAATCAGAATTTTGTGGATTAACGTATTTTACGAAACATCTTTTCTTTCCTATTGTGTTCAAGAACTGTACCTTCTGAAATGATGTTTATCCAAAAACTTACATTTCTGTTTATTTTGTTTCTCTATTTTGTTGTAATAATTCATGTTTTAATGTGAATATGACTATTGAACTCAAACATATTACAGTTTTTCTCACTTCGGCAATTTTTTTGAAACATCACGTCTGCAAAAGGTAGTAAGTCACCTTAAATCATTCCATTCATGATTCAAAAACTTAGTTATTGTGTCAGTAAACTGGCATCAAATTGACATTTTGTCTTGTCATCAATGACTGTTTCAACATGGCAGGCAGTCAACCCTGGAAATGTTCATCTAAAAAGATTTTAACAAAGTGCCGTAGCTCAGTAAAACACAAGAAATTCTACCTTTGCTGTACTTAACACCGTGTCATAGATTTATGGAATGTGGCTGACAAATTTTGATAATTGTATGGATAATTTAGCTTGTGATGGCTCAAACGATGAAGGAATGTTTGGAAGTTGTGACAGTTTCCCTCAGAATCAACTCATCAGTTTTGAGAGCAATGTGCAAGTGTGTTTTTGTACAAACTGTACTCTTGTACAACAAACTGTTAAAAAATAAGTGAACTGATTGAACTGTAATATGTATACCTTGGCTTTTCTATTGCATGTGTTCATTTGATGTAGAAGTGATAGTTAGGGGAGTATAACATTTTTATGAGAATATTCAAATTTGTCTAATGACGCTGACCCGTATGCCATTCTGAACTGCTTCATGGATATTTTATTCTTGTACTGTAATAATGTGGTAAAATGTTAACATTTATAGGCCACATTGTCCCAGTACAAGGTCAGAAACATATTGCTTTTCAACCATAAAATAATCACATTTATTACAGTTGTCCAAAGTCCAAGCTGTGACAGCAAAAGCAGTCCACAGTCACAAAACCAGCACATTAGACGTGCTGTCATGTGACAATGAACGTGTCCAGCTGTCCCTGTCATAACTGTAACCTCCGTGATTCAGTGATGAGCCACAAATCCCCTCCGCAGTGAGCTCGAGACACTCTTCCTTTCACATACTTGCTCCTCCTCCTGATGAGTGCACTGGAGCTACCTTCACTGACTGATGGAAATACTGGGATTTCTCACGCTCCCTCGTTACCATGATTGCAAAAAACATGTATCTCCAGATTTTCATACTACTATAAATAAAGTCAACATTGTAAGCATGTATTTTATTGATTTAACTGGTGGAAAGATGTTTGTCTCATTATGAACGCAGGACATGTATTTTTCTGAACAGTGTCTCTTAACGTCCCTGTACCCCCACCATGGTGCACCCCCACAGGTGTTTTTAATGAGACACCTCGCTGCGACGAGTGCTGCCTTCAAATGGGGTCCTGTTTCAGAAGAGTCCATATGAACGACCCCCCCCCCCCCCCAACCTGTAGTATTCACAAGTTGTGACATGTTTGCTCATGTTGTCAGAAATCACAGAGGCCATGGAAGTATATAGATGTTTATTTTTTATTTTTTGTGGTTTAGAGTTTTTCTTTGTAAACTTTTAATATGACTCATCTTTTTTCTTCCTCATTTTGCCTTCGCGTTTCCTGCATGCAGTCAAGCTAGCTTGCTAAGTGTTAGCCTCGGTGGCTTCTAGACGCCGACAGTAGCGCCCATGTTGCCGTTGCTTTGAAGCGACGTTCTCGCGACTCAACCGCTTGAACCCCAAACACGTCATGTTACCCGACTCCTCGTTACGTAACCACAAGCTCACCAGTTCCATTTCAAGGCAGCATGTGCAGATTTGTCTAAGCACAGAGTGTTTGTTTAAAATGTCTCTGACCATCCAATTAGTTGTGTTGCAAGTGGGACATGTTCTTATTGGCTCGTGAAGTTTGGCGACCTCGTGTAAGTGCAGCAAAGCTCCGCCCACCTTCGTCCTGAGGAGAGGTTGAATGAGCCAGGCTAGGAAACACCTGTTTGTCTTCATTTAACCTCAGCAACAAGTAGCTGATTAGCTTTGCAAACTACAGAGGAAACACATTGGCTGCTCCTGGCACATTAACAATAATTTAATGCATTTGTAACAGCCATGAAATAAATGTAAATAATTATACTCGGTAAGATAAAGTTGCAATTATTATTTATTTGTTTTACCAGTGCTGAGTCTCAAATGAATGAGCCTTAAAACCCTTCAAGTTGCCATGGCTAATGTGCTAGCAAACATATAAATAACCGTAATAACTGGCACATTCCTCAGGAGATAAGGTGCCAAGAACTGATCAAATTTGAAAAATATATCTTGTGCACATTAATAATTTGTACCACTTATTAATACTTCTTACAATCTAAATTACTTCAAATTATTCCCATATATTTGTCTTCGAAACATGGAGGACTTCAATTTGTTTTACTTTGCAGTTACAAGTTGGAAAAAAAACAATTGTCATATTTTCACAAACAAATGCTCCTGTCCTGGTCCGTACTTTAAAAACATATTTTTCCCCTCACAGATTATACATCTGGAATATAAACCGTTTCCTACTGAAGAACCGTGCTTCAGACCTGGACTGGAAGACAGTCTGGTGAATACCTTCTAAATATTTAGATAAAGGTAAGGAAATGATTCATCGCGTTTATCCATCCAAGTATTTCTACAAACATATAAAATGGAGATTGATGTGAACTGCTCATTTTGTCATCTGGCTCCAGACCCCAGTAAATCAATATTATATACTGTATATATATATATATATATATATATATATATATATATATATATATATATATATATATATATATATATATATATATATGTACTGTTAGATGCTTGTCTAAGGAAGGAGACGCACTTATGACTTCTGGTGACTAGTACTTCTCTTGAATACTTTTTGAATACACTTATTGTAAGTCGCTTTGGATAAAAGTGTCTGCTAAATGACTGTAATGTAATGCAATGTGAATATGATTAATTTTAATGTATTATTATTATTCTGTATTTGTTATATGTTTACCATGCATTTTGTCAATAAAATAAATAAATAAAAATAAAATAAAACACTGCAACAGGGAATAAACTTGGACACATCTAAAATGTTTTCAGGACTTGCCAAGAGAGAAGGCGGAGTTTACGGGGAGACCCTGAATGCAGCAAAATACCGTTTACAGAGAGACAACAAGCAGACCGTGAGCAACAGTTAGGAACCTCGTAAGTAACTAATTATTCATTACATCAAGTTTCTTCATACATGAAATGCCTGTCACGCTATTTTACGAGGGTAAAAACAGTTCGGCACTGACACATAGACTGTCCTATGTCTTATCTGCATCGAGTATCGTTACTATCTGCAAGGAAGCGCTAAAAAAAGTTCATCTCCTTGTTTCCTCTTCTTCAACTTGAACGTAACGCGACCGTTATTACCGTCACACTGCTTTGCGCTTTAATCTGTCAGCAAGGGACACTGGTAGAAATGGCCACTATAGAGTTGTAACTTAACGCTACGTACATTTTATCAAGTAAACGCGTTACGTGTTTGGTGGTCCTCTGTGGAAACTGAGCCGCAATTTAACGGCTCACATTCCTCCTCAAGTGGTTGGTATGCCGTTGACTAACATTAAGTAACAGTCCTCGTACATACATTACTATATATATATATATATATATGAAAAGAGAGTAATTCAGACAGCTGATATGTTAAACTCATGCTTGGATAGGATATAGCCGCACGTCGGCCTAATTTAACGTTAGTCACTATATGGCAAGATATCGAAACGGAACCATTTAACTCAAGTACGCTAACGTTATTAAGTTAACGTTAACTGTAAGTTAACGTTCGCTTCAACGTTTCTGAGAGGAAAGCTCCTCGTGTTTAAAGGGTCACATTAGGTGTAAATGTGCTGTAATATCTCAGCAAACATTAATGTACGACCATATCATTTAGAGTAAGTAGACGCATATGTTTGTTTCCCGAGGTATTTATTGTGTTCGCTAGCTAACGTTAGCTACTTCCCCTGGTGTGGTAACGTTAACGCTGGTTCTCTTATGATGAACCGCCTCAGGAGTCTTTCCTGCTGCAACATGACTTTTCAGTGGCTGGTCTGGAGTTATCCGCTTTAATAGACTAACACCATGACACACCCCGCTGCAGTCACTGACACCTCCGACCTTTCTTCATCAGTCACAGCATCCACAAGCAGGCGGGGGGGGGGGGAGTCTCGGTGCAGCATCGGTGGTGGAGCTCCACGGTTCTGGTGAGTACCACAGACCGATTAAACAGCCCAAAGGGTTGTGGTGAAGAAGTGAATAGCATCACGTGAGTTGCCAAATAAAAAGTGCAAAGTTATAAAAGATACTACTACATGAATCCAGCCTCTCTTCCCAAGCATCCAAAGTACTCACCTAATCTAACTGTAATCTGAGTAGTGCTGATATCTAGAGTATTCAGCGCTGATCAATTCCTTTATGATTGAAAGTCACTGAAAGATGTGTGAACATATGTGACGTCTCAGGGCACAGAAAAGCTTCTTCAACATTAGTGTTGTTGCACAATGATGTTTATTCAATACAGTCGATTGCCAGGTTTTACATATAAATATTAACTGAGATATATTATAAATACACAGAGCAACCAGAGGATTAGACACTTTTTGACACTTTATCCACTTCAGAAAGAGCAGAAATATTAGAAATTACCTACAGTATAACAACATAATATATTTCAATAAAACAACACAAACTACGTCCCTCCTTTGTGACTGAGGTCAATGTATATTTGATATTCTAGAGTATTTCATCTTTTCTTATCTTGCCAGTATTTATTTTAAGAGGAACATTAAAACGAAATAGCTATACAGAAAAGCGATTTTGTTTGTTTTACTGACCACATGGCTGTGTACACAGTCAGGTGTTTAAACAAGTCAGAGGTCGGCGTGTCGTTGGTCATGTGACGCTCTGATGAGGTTAGAGGAGCCACAGCGTGGTCACGGTGAAGAGAGGAGAACTTCACAGCAGCTCTGTGTCTCTGTGGAGCAGCTCACAGATCCCTGCGGAGTGGAAAATCACAAAGAGCTCAAATAATCGTGAATGTTGTAAAAGGTTGTTGAGGTGAGTCATAGGTTTTGTCAATGAATGTTTCCATTTGTCCCTCAGACAGCCCAGTCGATCCTCGTGAATCACTTTTTTCTCCATAAAGGTCAAATGCAACAAAGCAGAGCAACTTCCTGGATCGCAATGTGTCACTTTCGTTACAGTTGGGTGTTAAGTGCTTTAGAGCTGCGACAAATAGTGGATTCATTCTCAGTCGACTGACAGGAGATGAACCGCTAACTGTTTTGATCGTTGATTCATCGCGTGACGTCATTCAGATGGTTTCAGCTCCTCATGTGTGACGATGCTCTGTTTGTCCTTGTGGAACAATGTAGTACATATCTCATTATTTTATATCAATATAATTTTAAAGATCAAGTTGTAATAATGTGTGCATGTGGTGCCATGGATCTAATAACACATCCAGTCTTTAACATAGAGAGAAGGAACGCTGTAGAGCTTTCTTTTGTCATCTAGTTGGACAGATAGTCTGGAGCTGATGATGGACGATAGCTGACGAGTGAGCCGCCTCGCTTCTTTCTCGTCTCTGTTGAGAGTTACACATGTGCGGTAGCGATCGGGCAGGATCTAGTAGGGATTATAATGTAATAATAATACATTTTATTTGTAGAGCGCTTTAAAAGGTACTCAAAGACGCTTTACAGGAGGTCTAAAGGTATGAAGGGGCGAGGTTATGGAGGGCTATGTGATGAGGAGAATCTGGAACTGGATTCTTTGCTGTATGGGGAGCCAGTGAAGGTTCTGAAGGACTGGAGTGATGTGGTCTCTGGTGGAGTGGGAGAGTTGTTGTCGGGCCTGAGGTGAAGCAGAGGGACGACAACCCTCGTATCTGTGATGTGATCACAACGTGTCACAGACTGAAGGAAGTAGACGTCATAATGTCCATCAGGGGGCGACTCCTCTGCTTGTATAGAAGTCTAGTCTAAAATGACTCTACTTCTCTCTTGATTTATTCCCTCAGTAAACATTGTAAACATGAGTTTATGGTCTCACTCTCTAGTTTCAAGTCTTCTTCAATACTCCATGATGTTCATTTAGTACATGATGGTCCATTTAGAGTCAAACAGACCAGAAAGCAGGGGATGCTTTAGGGCGGGGCTACCTTGTGATCGACAGGTTGTTACCAAAGCCGTATACAGCGTCCCTACGTCACTCCTCTGCAGCCCAAATATGGTCACTTCCGCTCACTGGTTGCAAAAAAACCAAGATGGCGACGGCCGTAATCCAAGATTGTGACGGACAAAATGCGGAACTCAAGACTTGAAAACCGCAGTCCACAAACCAATGGGTGACGTCAGGAAGACCACGTCTGTTTCTCACAGTCTCTGCTATGAACCAATCGGATCGCTTGATTTTATGTCAAATTATTATTTATATTTAATGTAGAATGTCCAGTGTAGCTGAGGTTAGTCCCAGTGTTGATCTAAATCAGTGTTTCCCCAAACGTTTTTGTTCTGGCGACCAACCTTCAAATCTATAAATTAAGATATAAATGAAGAAATTCTGCTAATTCACTTGGTAAGTGGTCTGATAAGAACAAAAAAAGAATCAACCTGGCTATAGTTAGAAGGAGCCAAGTGTACAGGACACGACTAGAGAGCTTGTCCCCAGAGCCTCTCTACAGCGCTGTGTGTCTGGTGTAGCAGCAGAGTCCCAGCTGACTCTCCCTACAGCCATAACAACCGGCTAACCGGCCGACACACAATGCCTCGTCACGCCGTACGGAAGGCTTGTCATTGTAGGAGGCTGCAGCAGTTGGAGACAGGATATCGGGTGTCATCGGACGCGGAGGGACAACAGCAGTGTTGCTCAGGAAGAGTCACTACGAGAGCAGCGACGTGACCGACGCAGGAACGCATGGGGGGGGGCACGGAGTCTGTGCTCCTACCACCGTGTGCTTGGCTTTATAGCATTCAAATTGGGTGCAAAATGTTAAACTGAGGGTGCAATGCACGCTCTTGCGCCCTGGTGGAACCGGGCCTGTCCCTTCCTCATTACATTACATTACATTACAGTCATTTAGCAGACGTTTTTATCCAAAGCGACTTACAATAAGTGCATTCAACATTGGTAATCAAAAGAACTACTAGTCACCAGAAGTCAAAAGTACATTTCCTTTTCCAAACAAGCATCTAAGAGCATGAAGCAGAGCATAACTCAGAGCCAAAGTACAGAAACAAGAGAAACAGTTAGTGCTATAAGTAATACGAATACAATAAGTGCAACAAGCTAGTATGAAAACAATAAGCGCTAAGTGGAAGGCTCAGGGTAGCACTTCCTGAAGAGGTGGGTTTTCAGCCTGATGAAAGATGGGCAGCGACTCCGCTGTCCTGATGTCAGTGGGGAGTTCATTCCACCACTGTGGGGCCAGGACAGAAAACAGCCGTGACCGGGTCGATCGGCCGCAGGGACCTCTGAGCGACGGGGCGGCCGATCGCCCCGAGGCAGCAGAGCGAAGTGGTCGGGCGGGGGTGTAGGGCTGGACCGTGGCCTGGAGATAGGAAGGAGCTGTTCCTTTCACTGCCCTGTAGGCTAGCACCAGAGTCTTAAACTGGATGAGCTCTTACAGGGAGCCAGTGTAGAGAACGGAGAAAGGAAGTTGTGTGGGAGAACTTGGGGCGATTGAACACCAGGCGAGTGTTCGTCCTCGGTCCTCCCGCTCCAAGGCTCGGTCACACGTGCGCCCTGAGGAGAAATTCTCCAGGAAGTTCACCAAAGATGCGAAGATTCATGCTGACCTTCACGTCATCGTCACCAAAAAAACTAATGTTGTTGGATTTATAACTGATATAATTACTTCCTGTTGGATTTTCTCTGCACAGTCGTGCTTTATAGAGAGCTGAACTGTACCCACGACTTTAGTTTACTGATAGATCAACAGGTCAAGCTTAATAGTGGACCAAAAGGCAAAGCCGCTTTAACGCTCTGTAAATGTGGCTTCTTTTAGAACATGGTCCAGTGCCAGCTATGAGTCAAAGCAGTCCCTGCCTGTGGACCCGGCTCCCCCAGAGCAGCCGGTCCCCGTGTGACCGCTACAAGCACGCCTGCTGCAGCCATGATGGGAGCGTCTACATCCTGGGAGGAAGAGACAGCAGCGGTCTGAGGGACTTCTGGAGGTACAGCGTGGGTGAGCTGCTGTTCCCTTTACTGTAGTGCTTTTACTTTATAGCCACTCAAAAACAACAACAACAACAACGTGATGCATGTCATTTTAGTGGTTATGTATATGTAGGAAACTAATCTAATTGTGTTGCAATGTTGTAGTTTGTAACGATTGGACAGAGTTGAACTGCACCAGTGAAGCTGCACCAGAAGAACTAGAGGAACATGCTATGGTGGCTCATGAGGTACAAACTCCTTTTAACTGTAAAAGGAATATGAATGATCGTATTTTTGCTTCTGTCGATACGACATGTGTTTCGACTGATCGTTGCAGGGCTTCCTGTACGTGTTTGGAGGCATGCTGGATTCTGCTTACACAAGGCGGAGATGTCCCCTCTGGGTGTTTGACGTTGGTGAGTTTCTCTGAGTTTCTCTGAGTTTCTCTGCATGCATGACGCAACTTACGTTTGCTGTTGCCTGCAAGTACAAAACGTGTCGCTGCATGTCGGTTGCTAGTCCCACGCCTCAAAGCCCCGGTGACAATCTTCAGCGCTAATAGTTCATCAGTGAGACTTTTTCAGGAAATAAACTTTTTTGAAAGTTTTGAAGAAGGTTCAAATGATATTTTAAAATCAAATATAACAACAGAACAATTCAAATAACGCTGACAAATTCTAATCATGTAAAAAAAGAGTTATTAGTGAGTTAAAATGCCCTATTACACAACTGTGTGTGTGTGTGTGTGTGTATTTTGTATAGTTTTCATGTATCTGCATGTCTTGTACTCATCTGTTTGTGCAGTCAGTCTTCCCACATGTTTGTGTTGAAATGACACGATGTCCTGCTCACCACACACATTATACATTTGAAATCGCCATAAGCACTGCATCCATAAGACAATGTATGAACCATCGTTCACTTTGGTCCAGAACCTTTCCACCGGAGGGCAGAACCAGAACGCATGAGATGAGTCGCTGTCATTGTCTACATGGTCGGTGTAGCAGTGTTTCAGCTCAATGTAACTAATGGCACCGTGACACTTCCCCAGCTGATCACCTGCATGAAGATGTGTGTTTAAATATCCTTAATAGATATGTACTGATCTGCATACATTATAGAACATACATCTAAACATTGGATAGAGCCAGGGTCAACGATTTTTCAGTATTTTGGATGGAGATTTGGGATTTTGGATCTCTTTTTAATCACTCCATGAATCAGAAATCACCAGCTGTTTTTAGTAATAAAACATATATTGTGAATGATATCGGAACAAACCCCTCTGTTCTGGCTCAGAGTCTGAGATAAAACTCATTTAAAGATATAGAATATGGAATAAAGACACTACATGTGAATATGGTACAATATATGACTTTCCCAGATAATAACTTACATTAAAACCCTTATTTTTTGTATTACAAGTTTTGTGAAGTTGTATGTTTAAATATATAAATGAATCATTATCTAACGGCAACTTTTGGTAAATTTAGGGGAAATCTTATGTTTTCTTGTGTCTCTCCTTCAACTGAAACGCTCACATAGAGAGTCTATTGTTCATAGATTGTTCTGTATTCCTTCTGGTTTTTGTATGGCCTTTCCACCAGACCTTCATCATTGTTGTTCACACCAAATATAATTGTGTGTATATAAGACTTTATTTTAAGTAGGGGTAAGGTGACGTGTCCGAACACCTCAACCGACTGTGTGACATAAACTGACCATCATTACGTCATGTATAATTCATCTGGAGCTTGTTTTTGAACCGGAGCTCTACTTTATTTTTCCTTTGTTGTGTTTGTTTCAGCGAAACTGAAGTGGGTGCACTGCCAGGGGAAGACGAGCCCTCCTCAGGTACAGACAATGATTACCAACGCACCGTATGAAGCCAGGTGTTTCAGTCTGCGCTCTTACTGACAATAATCATAATGGACCAATCTGGTTTTAACACAGGAAAGAACAAAATGAGTGAATTAAAGAATGTACTTGACTTAGAAACATCACTAACATACATTTTACAGAGATGTAATCATTGCTGGGCAAATGTCCATTTAAAGAGAACGTCACAGTGAGAAGTGCTTCCTCTACATTACAGTCATTTAGCAGACAATTCAGTATCTATCTACACCGTAGACGCAGCTACGGGAGCCATTTTGGGGTTAAGTGTCTTGCTCAAGAGACACATTGCCATCTGTAGAGGCAGGAGCCGGGGATCGAACCGCCGACCCGCTGATCGAAAGGTGGCCCTGCTCTCCACTTAGCTACGGTCACCCCTCTACTGCACAAGCAGGCGTTGGATGTCATGTTGTTCCACACTGAGAAGCTTCAGCTCTGACAACGACCACAGTTTCTGAAAGGAAATTACAAGTTTGGAGGCAATTCGAGCGGCAAGTCAGGGGTTTCTCAGCTCCCGGTGTCCTTGAACGCAACAGGATGTGTTCGGGTGTATCGCCCCACGAGAACCACATCAGATCTGGAATTCTGTAGACTCCATATCTAAAGAAGAGAAATATAGAAACGTTAAGTAAGAATGAATGATGAAAAGTAACGGTGAGCGTAGTGTCAGGTCGCTACTGAGAACAGGATCCTGGGCTTTCTTAGTAAGTAGATAACTGTCATAGTGTGTGTGTGTGTGTGTGTGTGTGTGTGTGTGTGTGTGTGTGTGTGTGTGTGTGTGTGTGTGTGTGTGTGTGTGTGTTCATGTGTTCAGACCCAAATGCCAACCAACAGAAAAGCCCACAGTGTTGTGGTGGTGGGCTCTGCCATGCTGCTGTACGGAGGCTTTGTAGACATGAAAGGATCCTCGCAGGACTTCTGGAGTTTGGACTTCGGTGAGTTTAAAGTTGCTTTTATTCCCATTTAAAAAAAAACAAACAACTACTTCTTTAGGCGCCTTGGCGAGCGTGTCAGTGCTCCTGTGCTACTGGTTTTTAAACGAGGTAATGTGCAGATATTTAGTGCAAAACAATCTCTTGGTGTTAACTGAAGCACACAGAGGCGTCATCCCCAGACTCCCCACTCATCTTGGATGAGATTTTCCCAAATCCAGGTTCTCTCCGTCACATTTTGAGGTCTCTGAACCTCATCGGTCAGGATCCGTAGCTCGCCGGATGAATATGTCATTTTTCTTTTCCTCTCTCCGTTGCTCTGCCTACTGTGTTCTTGGCACAAACATTTGTACTTTGTCACACGGATAACTGCATCAGACGCAGAAAAGGGGGGGAGGGCAAGGGTCCGTTGCATACACTGTACTGTAACAAATAATAAGGAGTGGAAGGGCCTCTTCAAACGTCGAGGCAGTATCGTGACAGCATCATGGTGGGTTCTAACCCTATGAACACTCAGTGTGAGCTCCAGTATGTGCATTCATTGCAGTGTGTGTGTGTGTGTGTGTGTGTGTGTGTGTGTGTGTGTGTGTGTGTGTGTGTGTGTGTGTGTGTGTTTTTAACGCGTGACAGATACCATGGCTTGGTCCCTGCTGAGTGGTTCTCAGCAGGGCTCATTAGGCCCAGGCCCCAGACACAGTCACTCAGCCGTGGCCAACCAGAGCTGCATGTACCTGTTTGGGGGCTTGAAAGGCTTGCGGGAGCAGAGGGACTTCTGGAAGTGGAATTCCAGCAGCCACACGTGGAGCTCCCTCAAAAACAAGTGAGACATTTTTCCTCCGTCACTTTGTCTCGTTGGGTCACACAGCTGACGGCGCGACTCCACGTCAACAACAGTTTGATATAGTTACTCCTGGGATTGTCCCACCCGGGCCTCCGTAGCTTCTCACCGTGACGCCGCATAGCACTTAAAAAGCTGTAATGCTCTCCTGTCACATCACCGATTTTCAGTAATTACATCCCAGTTACTAGCCGGCTAACACTTACTGTTACTGTTCAGACCCTTATATAGTCTAACTATAGATGCATACAGCAGGACCGTTTATATCCAGCCACCCAAACTCTGTCAAAACACGTCACAATACTGTAAATATACATATTATACAATAGAATGACATATCCCTCACGGTAAATATACACTATTATTGTTATGCACCAATCATCAAGCCAATTTCCTTGTATGTGCAGATGTGCTCGTCAATAAACTGATTCTATCACGAGACGACTTTTTCTCGCTTTTGAGATTCATTCTGGTATTATTATGAGTGACATGACACGCCCCCAAAGTAAATGTAAAAGTTCACATGCAGGTTCAGGCAAAGACCTCATCTCACTGGTGGCAAAAGAAGTTGATGCTGTTGTAATGCTGAGGAGGCTGAACAGCCAGACACGACGAGATTTATTATACCTTTACTGTTTGACTATTTTATTGCACTTGTTTTGTTTTTATTTTTATTTTGGGGGTTTGTTCTACTGATGTCTCTTGTGTGCACTGTCCACTCTGCTGCTGTGATCCTGCAAAATGTCCCCACTGTGGGACTAATACAGGATTATCTTATCTCTTATCTTCAGCCGCTATGACTTAATGTGATTAGTTCAAGCTTAATAGATCATCGGTGAAAGGATGTTCCTTCACAGTTACTTTGTACATGAAATGATATGCAACCAAATCAGCTGGATTCCAGGGACATAGAAGTTCATTTGCTCGACCTCTCTTAAAGCACAACTGTACCTCCTCTCATAGAAATGTCACTGTCTCAGCTGGAGGTTGCACACATAGAAAGCCAGACGAGCAGCGCACACAATAGACATTGTTAGTGTTCCTTCCTGCTGACACTGACCTCTGCTTCTTCTCCTCAGGTCCGGTCCCTCCAGGCTCATGGGACACTCGGCTGTGGCCTACAAGGACAGTATGCTTATTTTTGGTGGCGGCGAGAGCCAGAACTCTCCAAAGAACTGCCTGTGGAGGTACAACTTCACCACGCAGTGCTGGGGGCAGGTCGCCACACTCCCGGGCTCCAACCCCCCGGACAAGATCCACCACTGCTGCGCTGGACTGGGTCCCAGCTACAGGTCCAACAGCAGCAGCCCCTGCTCCAGCCCAGGACTCCAGCCGGGGCTGCTGGGAGGGAAGCTGAGGCCCTTCAAGAACAAGTGCTTCCCTGCCCCGCTCACGTTCCTCGGCTCAGAGGGAGCTATAGAGCTGGAGACGTTCAGCGCCGACAGGTGCTACCAAAGCAAAACACTGGCGCCGTCCCCCAGTGTGGACAGCAGCACGGAGGGCTTGATGGGGACAGACGCACGGCGGATCGGAAACTGTTTGACCTTTGAGAACAAGGCTTTCAGGACCCAGTGGAGCTCCACGGAGGAGAACCTGCTGGACGAGGAGGACGAAGACGTTGCCCAGCATCTGCCCGATCTGCTGCTGGTGCTGGGGGGAAGACCCTGCAGCAGACACAGTCCTATCTCCATCTGGCAAATGACTCTGACTGACTCCTAACAGCCCAGCAAACGTTACAAACATCAGTGTTAGATTATCACTTTGAGGGTTTACTGACATTCTGTGTTCAAGAAAATAACTGTTTTTATAATACTGTTACTTTTGTTGTGAATTTTACATTTCCTTTTTGCAGTACTCAAATAAATTATCAGGAGATGGCATTAAGGAAGGATTACACTTGTTATGAACAATGATCTCAACAGTAGTGTGATGGCACACACATGGAGATAGAAATGATAAATAGCTACTAGTTACCTCCTCCTACAGCACCACATGTGAACTCTTCTGCTGTCCCAGTTTGGTCTTCATGTGTTTTAGCTTCACAATAGCTTTCATTTAAAACCGCCATCATGGAGCAGATAATAAATGCCTGTAATACAACCTGAACTACACACGGGGGCGCCAGAGCTCACCGTGGTCGTTGCGTCTGACCTATACGAGTGAAGGGTTAAAGCTCGGTTGGGAGATTTACTGTATGAAGTGCGTGAAAAACCAAACTAGTCAACTTGTAGAAGATCTCTTTCATTTCAGATGCGCCTCTGAATAGAAACCAGACTTCTTTGAATTGGGAAAGTGAAAGTGAGCACAGACCAGGCTGCGATTTCATTTCAGCCTTCACTTCTTCATGAAAAATGGTGAATTAAGACGGAGATCTTTTCACCTCACACAGAAGATCAGGCTGGTTTCCTTTGTCTTGTCACAAGTGCTCACTGGAGCACCACTCGTGTATGAATCTACAGCCGAAATGAGTCACTTTAGGTTAATCGATGGCTCTAAGTCGCCCGTAGGTGTGAATGTGAGCGTGAGTGGTTGTCGGACCCGGCCGCAGTCTGGACACCTGTCCAGGGTTGAAGCCTTCGCCCAATGTCAGACTTATGTATTGGCTGCATCGATTCACCAAACGGAAATACTCCGAATGTCTTGTGTGTCGCTTCAGACGCATAACTTTTGAATTTGAAATAAACTTCTGTGGGTCTAAAACACTTCTTTGGCTGCAAAGGTTGCCAGACTTGTGCTTGTTAAGGGGGATAAGGTCCCCTTACATATGTGCAGAGGAGAAATAGGAATAAGTTAAGGAATAACTGAGTCATGTCTAAATAAAGTGTAAGCCCCACCGGAACATTGTTTTCATTTCTGTCTGATGACATTAGGTCATGTAAACCTCGTCTAGGAGCACATGTGAGTCTACCTGTAGCAAAGTAAACTAATCAGGCCGCTCTAATCCATCACTGCTGCTGCGCCTCATTTGGGTTGGCCTATTGACCTACATTACTGGTCCCACTCTCCACACAGACCTGGTCCTGAAAACTAACACAAGTCCTCCTGCTGGGACTTAGGAAAGTCAATGAATCAACACACGATAAGGTCCTACGTACACAACGTGAACACCATGCGCCGCAGTCACATCACGTGTTCGGCTAATGAAGCGGATTGGCTGTTACTGTGAGGTCTCCCCCACCTTTGTGACCACTTTACACTTTCTTTCAGTGACCCCCCTTATCCCAGATTGCGTGGTATTAGTGTTGACATGAGTTCAACACGAGAGTGATTTTTGAACGGCTTTAATAGGCTGAAGAGACACAAAACGTTCAGTATTGTACAGGTGAGTAAAGACATCCGTTTGTGTAATAAGTTAAGTTATAATATGTAATTAGTCAGTGACGACCGTGTTCTTTCAGCCGCAGCAGTAGAGTCAATAAGCTCAACCAGCAACTTGTGCCTGAATTACATTTGTGAGTAGCCTCAAGTACTGTTGTCTATTATTATTATAATTATTATTACTACTACTCTTATTATTATTACCATGGCCTGTATCTATCTGCTAACTCTATATTGTCACATAATATACATTATATATACAATATATATTTGAATGTGTGAAGGACACGCCTGCACCTTTCTGTCCTGCCTATAGGGTAACACTTTCTGTGACATCCATAATGCATTATAATCACTAATTATAAACACTGTTATAATGCGGTATAATCACTGTAATCGCTACTATAATGCATTATAGTCCGTGTGTCTGTCTATCGATCAGTGTGTAATGAGGTGTTTGTATCGGTAGATGGCGCTCTTTATTTGTTAATCAGCGCAATAACCGGCCATAAACTCGCTAGACTAAATTTCCAACTTTTTTTTATTTCATTAATATTTTATTTTTTTTAACATACAATTTATTTCAACAATTCTCTTAACATTTAAAAAAAAAAAAAAATTCATAACCTGGATGCATGGCTGATTCAAAGAGTTTTAATATTTGCCTAGATCCCGTTTTATGTATTATTACAATACAAATAGATTGTTCAGATCACTCTGTGAACTGTGAACTTCAATCCCAGTCTCCACAGGCTGGACTGCGCTCAGTACCCGAACTGAACCTGTGCTCCCGAGACTGTGATCTCAAAGGTTCAGTCTGTCGATCAAATAACGCAAAGTCTTTTAAGGTGTGTGTGTGTGTGTGTGTGTGTGTGTGTGTGTGTGTGGGGGGGGGGGGGGGGGGGGGGGGACTTATGCAACCTCTCCGGGGCCGGCGAGCTACCATAATAAAAACCTTGCTCCATCAGCAGAGTCGTGGCTCTGGAGACGTAGTAATCCCTCGCCTGGCGTCCAGTTGGTGGAAATCCCCACGTGGTTTCAACTCCTGTATAAAAACTTTGGGTGCGCTGAGCCCCTGTTGTCGTGATTGCAAACGGGAGAAAAGGGTCTCAGTGAGCAGCATCTTGCAAGGACGCACACGGAGCTGGCCATCCAACAACAAGCCGCGGCGTAACAAACACCCGGTAGCCTATACACACAAAAGACAGAGGACTCGCCGAGCGCTGTTATTCTCTGCGGGACTGCGGCACGTAGAAGTGGAGTTGCTGCGCGTTTGTTTGAATGGGAACGAGCGGACTGCGCGCCTTTGGACGCTGAAGGGGGGGGGGGGTTATCATTTAGACTTGTAAAAGCGAGGCGCTGCGCTTTGTTTTGGTAGATCACGCCTCAGTCTGAAGAGAACGTGGTGCGACAGAAGCGCGTCAACGATCCCGACTTTCTGAGTGCGCCTGTCAATCAGAGAGATGAACTTTTTATTTAGCGCAGAGAAAAGACGCGTCGCTGGATAACAACCTGAATGCATAATGACTCGAGGCAATTAGCCTCACGATTTCAGCCGCTTCTTGTGTGTTTGGGAATACAAAAGATTGCATTGGCTTCTGTGGATATCTTTGTGGCGTCTCACGTTTGGAGGAGAAGTGGATGTTCCCTCCGGAACTTTCAAAATTTGTAAATTAAAAATTATCGTTTAAGTGTGTGTGTTTGTGCGTGTTTGACACATTCGCCATCTCTTCCGTAGTGTTTGGACTGCGATCTTAACGTTTTCTAAAAATGAGCATCTACAGTGTGGCTTTGTCCTGTTTAGTGGCGTGCGTTCTCTCCGTGCGCTGCAGCTCGGTTCCCGGCGAGGAGACTCAGAGCTCGCCCCAGGAGTCGTGCGCGTCCTGCGGCCTCAGGGCGCCGGATCAGTCGGAGCGGGTGAACATAGACTTTCTGGAGGCGGTGAAGAGGCACATACTGAACCGGCTGCAGATGAGGGACAGACCCAACATCACCCACCCCATCCCGAAGGCTTCGATGGTGACGGCGCTCAGGAGGCTGCACGCCGGGAAAGTGCGCGAGGACGGCCGGGTGGAGATCCCCAGCTTTGACGGACAGGCTGCGTACAACAACGAGGTGCAAGCCGAGAACTCTGAGATCATCAGCTTCGCCGAATCAGGTAATAATCAATAATTAATTGCACGCTTCCAAACCGACCCCTCGATGAACCCCGGTCACCTTTCGACTTCACGTAACAGGGAGCCCAGGGGAGCAGGTGTGTCGATAACGTAGACTCGCTCTCATCCGAAGATGGAATTTCATTCTGTTAAGCTTATCTCGTTGATATGACTAAGCAGCAGAGATGGATGAGGTGGACACATCGGCAGTTTTAAAATTAAAAGCCATAAACTAATTGGATTCCGGTGCGCTCATCATTTCCCATCATCTTATCACATCGCAATTCACTCCTGGCTGCAGCCAATGGCTGCCGTTAAATCCTCCTGTTTTTAGCCCGATGCAATTTAAAAAAAGAAAAAAAAGAAGAAGAAATGAAACCAAAGAAAGAGTCCTTAAATTACCCCCATGTGTTGTCTAGGGGATAAAAAGAACCTCTGAATCCAATTTCATCACTAAAGCTGTGCTCACACTCAATACTCCAATGTATAAAGCCCTCTTTTAAATACGGACAAAGTCCCTCAATTGGCCATTTATCCCTTCCTCTAAGAATGTGTATCTAACTAATTCTCAGAAGTCCAAAGAGAACACCCTTTCCTCTCTCTCGCTCACACACACACACACACACACACACACACACACACACACACACACACACACACACACCCTCTCCTACACACACACACACACACACACACACACACACTCACACACCTAAAATCATCTGCGCTTGACAGAATCCAATAATTGTCAGTTAGCGCTGTGAGAACCGCGTCTTTGACACAAACTGCTTGTTCAACAAAAAGAAAACATACAATTAAAGACACCAAAATGGGATATCTTAAACACACACACACACACACACACACACACACACACACACCATCCTGTGTTTTCCCATTGGCCCTGCCGGTACAATTAGCCTGAATGGGCTGCTAGGTCCTGCCTTCCAATGGGAATGATCTGAGCACCCTCATGACAAGGGAACAAAAGCCAGGCAATTATTAGAAGAACACTATGTGTTCCTGCTGAACCCAACATGTCAACGTTGAGCAGGGGGGGGGGGGGGGGGAAGCAAGGAAAACAAAAGAAATTGCTCAGAATAATGCATGAGACATTTGAGTTTGCGGGGTTGGTGGGTGGAGGGGGTATGGTGTTGGTGTTGGTGATGGCGATGGTAAAGGAGGATGTGTGTGTGTGTGTGTGTGTGTGTGTGTGTGTGTGCCCATAATGCAGTGTTGCAAAGAATGCTTTTGTCGTTCTAAAGGTTCGCTGGCCTCCTTTGCTTGTTCTTCTTCTTCTTCTCCTGTTTTTTTTTTTCTTCCTAGTTCTATTCTTCCTCACACCTTTGAGCCTTTGTGCGGCATTGTACCATGGAGCTGGCTTGGGTCCCTTGCTCCCTAGACCCCGTCTGCCTCCTGGCCAGCTGGCTCACGCCCCCCCTCCCCCCACCACCACCACCCCCCCTCAGATCGGATGCTGCCAGCCGGGGGGCATGGCTCAGAGGCAAGGTCTCCAGAAAGCTCTGAAGCCAGGGGAGCTTGTCACCCCCCCCCAAGCACAGGGGAGCCAGAATTGTTGTTGTCACAGTTTAGGACAAGGCTGTTGCAAATATGTTTAGCCAACAGCAGCGAGTAGATGTGGATAGGTGTGTGTGTGGTGCAGTAAGGTCAGCTCTGCCCCCACCCCCCAGCTCAGCACAGGGTTAACTGCATGGTTGTCAGCCAGGGAGCCGGCATCTTATCTCCAGTTGCGGTGGCACAGAGGGAAGAGGTCTGCCAAGCGGCCCCGGGCAGGTGCCAATCTCCTTTCTCTCCTGACATGGTCCCATGGGTCCTCGCTGAGGGATTCGGTGTCTCGTATCCACGGGAGCGGAGCGCAGGGTTCACAGGCAGGGAAGGGTGAGGGGGGGGTGGGGTGGGGGGGGGTCGAAGGAGAAGTTTAGATCGGGGCTTCTTGATTGCTCACTATAGCCGTTCGGACCCAGTGAACTTGCGACGAGTGGTCCAAGACACGGAATTAAGACTTCATTATAGGAGGTCATTAACTCCAGCCTGGTTCCTCCAGAGGATCAGGTTGGCAGGTTTACTTCAGGACACAACGCTTTCATGAGGAGCTGTCAGTCACGGCCCTCCTGGACCTGGTCCAGACATTTTCCACATTCAGCCACAAGTGTGTGTTTCAGTCCTCAATGGGCCTGGCTGCCTCTCTATAGCTTGTGGTCCTCTAAATGATTTATGCAACGATATTAAAAATGCCCCTGTAGTAAAGCTTCGACAACAACAAAAGAGCTTAAAGCTCCATGCTCTCCATCTCCATCCCTCACCTCCTCACCCTATGTGGAATTCCTAGAGTGCCGAGGCTCGGGCCTGAGGGACGGCTGCTCATGTTAGACCCACCAATGCTCCATGCTGCGCCCCTTGTCCCTTCCACGGCGTGTGGTCTTGTCGACAGCAGCTTTGAGTAATGAGCTCTGGGGCGGCCTGCCTGCCTCCTCGGCCTCTTCCCTGACTTGGTGGCGCAGGTGGGGACACGCCGAAGCAGCTCACGAGCCCACCCAGGTGTCCCGCGCGCTTGATTCTCACTAGTCACGTCTGCGGGGGTCAGACGAGGCGTGTCGGGGCCAGCTCCAGATTGTTTGCAACACTGGATGACAAGAACAAGTCATTCCTTCAAAGGACCTCAGTGGAAATAAGCCACGCGGTATGACGGTACATGCTCAGAATACTGAGGATAACATTAACTTTAGTTACGACGCCACATCAAAATATTCTCCATTGAATCTATAATTTAGCTCTACCCAATCAGAGGCAGAGTAGGGCGGGTCTTCGCGGAAAGGAAACAATCAATCGATCAAACTACTGTAAATAACAGACCTTGCAACGGCTGGGAAGAGCGGGCACTTCAACATCTCCAGAAAACGTGTTGCTAGTGTGCCTGATGCCGTGTGACAAAAGCAACAAAACGGCCAAGCGTGGGCATTGTCGGCGAGTCGCCATAGTTGCGTTGTTAAATAGCACTGGGAACTGGCTTTTCTTTGGAAAGGAACAGGATGAAACAAACCCATAGGATTGGTATATTCAGAAAGAGTGTTCTTCTTCTGCTCCAAAAAGTGTTTCTTCAACGTTGAAGCACGTAAACATGTTCCAGTAAAAAAGCCAAATACAAGTATGAACCTGAACACGAGCTGCTTTTCGTCGTCTTATGTGATGGTTGTGGTGTATTGGTCAGACAGAAAAGCAATTTGATGATCCTTGCTTTTAGGACATCGTGACATTCAATCAATAGATTAACCAGGATAAACATATGGCAGATTGGTCGAGAATGACCATGTTAACAACTATAAGAGCATCCCTCGTGTCTCTGACACTTTAACGAAATATCAAACCTGTCAACCCCCCAGCTCTGAGCATGATTTGGGGATCCTAGCCCGAAGGCTAACGCGGATATCTTGAAAGGGAACCGATCACCTTATAAACAAACTGCGTCAAGTCGTCCGTTCATCACGCTGTCACTACGCTCTCGTCGCTGAACGATTGCCCCTTTTTGGCTAAACTCGGAGCTGTCGAGGCAAGTAAGATCGCGCGGTGCTAAATGAGGTGAGGTTAGTTACTTGTAGCCCTGAGGGGCCTTTAATGAAGGAGCTGATTCTTCTATATCGCTCACTTCAGGTGAATTACAATATGTTCGCACTGTGCACTTGATTCTTTACCCACAGCCTTTGGTATTGAGAAGGCTGATGGTTGATATATTGCTTACCAGGAGGTTGTGTGTGTGTGTGTGTGTGTGTGTGTGTGTGTGTGTGTGTGTGTGTGTGTGTGCTTGAAGCTCCCAGCTGACATGCTACAGAGTGGGGAGCTGGTCTGAACAGGTCCCTGTGTGAATGTAAAGCCGTGGTTTACAGGAGGAAGAGGCATGAGGCGCCTTAAAGAGGCGGTGGAGGGGTTGGGGGGTGGTGTGTGTGGGGGGGGGGGCGTCTTTGGTGGCCACCTGTTGACACTGACACACACTAATCAGTCGGCAAACAAAGTCATTTAGCTGCTTTCAAAGGCGCTGCTCTGCTGGAGCGCATTGTACCAAATTTCCTGAAATAGAAACCTTTCAAGTTACCTCAGTGGTAATTTGGAAGACATCATTAGGCTTAGAGAAAGAAGAAGAAAAAAAAAGAGAGAGAAAAAAAAAAAAAGTAGTGCCAGGGAGAGCCCATCGCCACCTTTAGACTTCCTGGATCTCTTCATTGTGCTGCTGTAGAAAGTGGCCAGTGTCATGTAAATGGCTTTTATTTTTGCCTCATCATGCTTTTTCGCTGGAAAGCCACGCGCTTCAATGGCGGGCTGCAGCGCGGCTGTCTCCCAGTGCCTCACAGCGGGCTTTGTGCTGTCAGTCTCAGGGTGCTCGCACTGGAAGGAGGGGGTCGGGGCGGGGTAGGGTGGGGGTGGGGTTTGATGGGTGTGTGTGTGTGTGTGTGTGTGTGTGTGTGTGTGTGTGTGTGAGCAAACTCAATGAACCCCCCCGGGGTTCTTGGCCATGTTCGCCACCCTCCCACCTCTTCCCACTTGCATCCTTCCTCCTTTCCTTCGTCTTCCTCATCTCTGTTCTTCTCCCGGTCCCTTCGCTCAACCTCTCTCTCCCTCCCTCTCTCTCTCTCTCTCTCTCTCTCTCTCTCTCTCTCTCTCTCTCTCTCTCTCTCTCTCGCTCTCCCTCCCCCTCTCTCTCTCTCTCGCTCTCTCTCTCTCTCTTTTTGGCCCTGTCACTTACAAAGCTGGACCTGAGGCCAACTGGGCCTGATCCCAGAACTGGCCTGGTCACAGCTGGCCTATCAGCAGCTGCCACAGAGGTCACCTGACACAGTGATTGAGGGTGAACAGAGAAAACAAGGGGCCCTTAAAAGACGGAGCTGTGCCCTTTTCAGGAGGGCTTTCTGCTTTCTACGTGGGCACATGTTGTGTGTGTGTGTGTGTGTGTGTGTGTGTGTGTGTTTATACAGTATGTGTGGATAAGGGAAACAGTTAGCCCTTTCCCTTGAAAGTACATAAATGAAACAAAAAAGAGAAGCGAACTTACTGGACATTTCCCCAAGCTTTTAGTCACATTTCACGGCTCAGTTGTCATGGAGATGGTTCAGTTGTCATCACGTGACCTCAGTATGGAATTTCGGTAATTTGATGCCAGAGATCATCCTCGGCCGCCATAAGAACGCCTGTGATCATGTGACCATTCTAAGGTCATGTTATAACTGAATGAATACGAATTTTTTGTCAACTAAAGTCAATGAACTAATTGTAATGAATGCATTATTATTCAAAATGACCAATGTGTCATGTCTTTCTACCTCTACATTGTTGATGTTGTGTGGACGGCTGGGAGAATAAACCATTCCTGTTTTTGCTGTCTCCAACAGACGATCACACATCCTCCAACACTGGTCTGTTCTTCCTCGTCTCCAACGAGGGCAACCAGAACCTGTACGTGTCCCAGGCCAACCTGTGGCTCTACTTCCGTGTCCTGCCAGCTGGTCCTGAGAAGGGCCTTCGAAGGAAGGTGACAGTCAAGATCCATTACCAGGAGGCAGCCGGTGGCGCGGAGGGAGTCCCAGGAGGCGGCGGAAAAGGCCGCTGGGCTCTGGTGGAGAAGCGGGTGGATCTGAAACGCAGCGGCTGGCATACTTTCCCCCTGTCGGAGGCGGTGCGGGCTGTGTTCGTGAAAGGCAGCCGGCGCCAGGACCTGGAGGTCCACTGCGAGGGCTGCGAGACAGCCGGCGTGGTTCCAGTGCTGGTGAACCCCGGCGACCCGTCCCACCGGCCCTTCCTGGTGGTGCGCGTGCGACAGGTGGACGGAAAGCACCGCATTCGCAAGCGGGGTCTTGAGTGCGACGGCACCAGCGGGGGCCTTTGCTGCCGGCAGCAGTTTTACATAGACTTCCGTCTCATCGGCTGGAACGACTGGATCATTGCGCCGGCTGGTTACTATGGCAACTACTGCGAGGGCAGCTGCCCGGCCTACATGGCGGGTGTGCCGGGCTCGGCTTCATCCTTCCACACTGCAGTGGTGAACCAGTACCGCATGAGAGGGATGAGCCCCGGCTCGGTCAACTCCTGCTGCATCCCCACCAAGCTCAGTACTATGTCCATGCTCTACTTTGACGATGAATACAACATCGTAAAGAGGGACGTGCCCAACATGATCGTGGAGGAGTGCGGCTGTGCCTGAGTCCACCCCGCGGCCCTCCGTCATCTCTGAACTTGGAACAGTCAGAAAGGCCTTTTTGTACAAACAGGACGTTGTTGTACGGTACACATATACAATATATCTATACCTACTGTGTATGCAAGCGGCACGCACACTGGCGCCTCTGGTACGTCTAGCAAATGCAAGTACCAGTTCACGCGTCCCCGTGTGCGTTGCGTGTGTTTGCGCGTGTTCGTGCGAGTGTGTGTATTTATCAGACTGAGTGACAAGCTCGCCCACCCGAGTTGAGTCCGAGTCGGGCGAACAACTGGTCAGCGATGGGACGAGAAGGGAACGATTATCACCAAATGATACTTTGCTCTAGTTTGCCATTTCTAGTCAAAAAATAATGGCTCATCATCTCCTCTTGAATGAAGATAACAAGCGCTTAAGGAAAGTGACAGGATCGGCCGATGACATCATTGGCTTCACCCCAACGCTCCCGACCCCGCTCCTCCAACCCTCTTAAGTACTTTGAGCACATCACAGACTTTTGGCGTTTTTTTGTTTTTTGTTTTTTTTTAGAAAGCACTGACAATTCATCAGCTTATACAACTTAGAACACCAGCACTTCCCTACTATGCCAACAGACACAGTCTGACTGTCCCCTCTGGTGGAATTAGACCGGCAGCGCTTAATGCCTTGCAGGATTATACCCTCCACAGAAAAGGCAAAAAGAAAGTCCTCCACAGAGCTGCCTGTAGTCCTTCTTGCTGTCGACTACTGGCCTCAACCTCAACTTCCTGCCTGTCAAGACAGACGCAGGGCCCCGCTACCACGACAACCAAGGTGAAGATCAATCCCATAAGTGCACTTCACTTGTGCACAGGAAAGCGACAAAAGAGAGAACTGCTTCCTCCTGCCCCCTGAGGCTCAGTAGACGTGGGCCTGCTAGTTTTGGCCCAGTTGGGTCGCCACGGTGCAGTGCAGCACTTGCAGAAACTGAAATGCACACCCTGAATAGCACTTGTATAAAGAAATGCCTTCCAAGGGGTACTGAGTGTCCTGTCCTATTGCTAAATAAGTGCCACATGAGCTATGCAATGTATAGTAACCTATACCCATACTCAACACGCTCTATTAGACTGAATTCTCTTTCCACCTGTCTCTCTTCTCTCTCCCTCTCTCTCTTTCTCTCTCTCTCTCTCTCTCTCTCTCTCTCTCTCTCTCGCTTCTGTCCTCCACTCTTTATCAATACTTGAAATGTAATCTTTCGCTTCCTTTCCAAAGCGAATGATTGTTGTGACGTTTGCACTGAAAAGTTGCGGGATTAGTGAAACAAAAACTGCCATTGAAAAGTTATTTTTATAGAAGTAAATTGAATTTTGTTTCAAATGTATTTTACCTAATTAATGGAACCAAAGAGGCCAAGATTTTTAGCTATTGTACTAAGATGGCAACGCCATTGAGTTACTGTGTACAATACTGTTTTTGATCATTCGCAATAGGCCTACCACTGTATCAGGGTACGATAAATGATTTCATTCCTTAGCTCTATTTTCACTCTCTGTTTTGTACAATAAGCAACACTTTTTCATCTTTAATTCTATTTTTTTTTTGTTTCAGTTTTCTATTTAATAAGAAAGTTATTTTTAGTTCCTGTCTAAGAATCATTTAGTCAAATAAATGTCATCTGTACAGTTTATGTCAAATAAAAAATGTTTTCTTAAATATTTTGTAACTTTAAATTCAAGACTTTTTCTTTTTTTTCCCTCCTGGGTCGGGCCTATATCTGAATGTTTGTTTTGATCGGATGGAAGGTGCTTTGGGTTGATAGACTCAATAAACGAAAAGGTGAGGCTGAAATAGTTGAGCACTACAGCACACTCCGGTCTCCGGCCGTACCGGTTGAAACATCTCCGTCGGGACTGACTGTCTCTCATGAGCGGCAATAAAACAGTAATTACTAACTGTGATTAACAGCTTCGATGGCATCCATCGCGGCTGCCAGCATGCAGACGTTCACATACCTGCTTGATTTCTTCTTGGCTGCGGCGCAGTGTGTTTGTGCAATACCCAGATATCATTGTTGCACGGGTATCTGTGCTTGTGCGCATGTGTGTGCGCGTTGGGCAACTGGCGTCGTTCCTGTGGCACGTTTTTTTTTTTTTTTGTGCAGCCGCGCAGTCTGTGACATCACAGCGGTCCTCCCGCCCCCCCTCTCCCGCCCCACCCTCTGCAGCACAACACGATGTTTCTGTTTCTCAAGGTAGGTTTACAGTTGCCACATTGACAGTAGCAGGGTGTCAACACTTTGTACAACAGCACGAGGCATGCCCAGTGTCTGCCTGTGCCAACACCTATCAACGGCTCCATCAAAAAAACACGTGTCACGTGTCTCTGTGTAAAATCAGCCAGGTAATCGCTCTGAACGCATCTATTAGGAGGTGCCACGTAGTGCAGTGAGCTGTGTTTGCCTGCGGGGGAAAATAGCATGTAAGGGAGGGATCGGTGTAAATAGCTGTACCCGTACCTGGAAGGATGAGTCAGCGGCAGCAGCAAGTCTTTCTAGGGAAACAAAACAATGAAAAAATAAATAAATAAATCAATATTGCGCCGCATGTGATTGACAAGCAGGCCCGACAAGAAGATAAATGTGTCTGTCAAAGCGACTGAGGTTTTGTTTTTTAACCCCCTCAGTGGAGCCTGAACCTCTCCCAGACAAATTGGAGTCTGTGCTGAGAGCCGGGAGAGAGATGTGTAGCTGTCTTGTCATGCTTCCTAATGCACGGCAAAAAAAAAAACTCCACAGCTGGAATGTTGGAATGACGCTGCGAAAGCTGCAGGCCGTTATGCGTGTGCTGCAGGGCCACACACTCGCATCCATCTCCGTTTTGTTTTATCAGGACCACGTTGGATCCATCGCTTGGGCGTGACGTCGTGCGGACTTGTATACGCGCTCTCTGGCGTGGTGCTCTTTCCTAAAGTCACACTCGCACATAAACAGGACACTAAGCACTAACATGTAAGCGCACACACACACACACACACACACACACAAAACACACACAACCTCCACAACCCCAGTTATCAGCTTAAACAAATACTGCCCCTCTGCCCTCCCTCATCTAATACCGCCACAGGTTGAGGTCGTGACAGCTGCCAAGTTGACGGGGTCAACTGGTTTATCACCGCAATAGCGTTCATTCTTCCACATCAGCTCCGTCCGCGTTCCCTAATGAATTTATGACTATTCATCGCCCGGGGCCAGGCATTCCTCTGCTTCACCTCGCTTGTGTGTGGAGCAGTGTTTTCCCCCGAATCTTGTTTTTGTTCTAGAGACCCACTTTTTAATAAATGATAAACCAATCCACAACACACCTTTGTGCATAGAAGAATGTTCCCGTTCATTTTTACTGCCATTTCCACATCTCCTTATAGGAATATATATATATATATATATATATATATATATATATATATATATATATATAGGTCCTTTATGTATAGGTAAAACAGCCATTTAGAAGAGATATATGTTTGGTAAATCACAACTTTATGAGAAAAATGTTGAATACTTAGAAAAATGAGACAAAGTAGATGCGTTGAGGCAGAGTTAACAGGATCTCATTCCTTTCATTTCCTCTCATCAGTTAACAGACAGAACGTACGCTAGCCTTCCGTATGAGATTCAGTCTTATAAGTAGGCTACCAGTATCATTACAATACGAACGTTCAGGCCTCTTATGTTGCTCAAACACGCACTGCAGGTATAAACGTTAAATTAAATTCTGCTGATTTATTTGGCGACCCTAATAAAATCCCCCTCGACCCACCCGTGGGCCCCGACCCAGTGTTTTGTGAACGACAGGTCTGGAGAACTGCGCCGCACGCGTTGATGACGATTCTCATGTTCCCTCACGTATCCTTCACTAAAGGAAGTCTAAAGATATATATTTTTCCATTTTCTTTACTGTATCCAACTCCATCAAAGACTTGTTGTTTTTGTCCCTTTGCTAAGTTCGCTGAGCTAACACAACAGGATTTCTATTACCGCCGATTAAAGCCTGACCCTTTGTTTCAGTTTCCAGAGAGCATGTAGAGGCACTCTTATTCTAAGGATTTATGGTGTGGGCCCCCTAAGACAGGAGGCTTATTCCACCCTTGTTTACTTCTCCCTCCAACCCAAAGTGACATTTTGACCTTTGGAGCAACGCGGACTGAGGTCCCTGCAAGCTCTCTCTCACGGCGGATTAATGGAGGAAAAAAGGCTTTGCAACTTGAAAGCATTTTTTTTTTTAACACTAATGAGCAAAAAACGTCATTAATCCAATCATTTTTAATTGCTGCGTTCAGTGTTGCTGCATTTTTCTCTCTCTCTTTTCTGCTTTTTTCTTTTTTTTTCATTTAAAAAGACCAGAAAAACAAATGTTTGGATTTAACCAGCTACACAACGTCTGCAATCAGTATGATTGTAGTATCATATACTAGTATACCGGTGGCTTTATTATTGACTTTGCATATAGCACTCCTGGTCAGTAGGGAAACAGTGCTTTACAAATCATTATTACAGGCAGTTGACAGACACATTCAAGTTGATTGACACCAGACCGGACTGACTCCAGCACTGAGAACATACCATTAACACCGCCTCTTAATGCTGTTACCAGATCAGTAATTCTATTTTCTGTCTCCTGAATGTTGCAGCTGAGGAGGTGACGGGGTCAACATGCCACAGTGCATGGTGTGTGTGCGTGTGTATTTGTGTTAGTCCACAATGTCATAATGTCATGGTTGTTCCTCCTAGTTTTTGGCAAAACAACTGAAGCCTTGTCACTAAACTCAGTCCCCCCCCCCCCGAACTATGTCTCCCCATCAGCCCCTAAACCTTCCCTCCCCACCTTTCCACCATCCTGACCTCCTGGCCCCCAAAGTACTGAAGGCACACTCAGGGGCCACAAAGCCCTCATTTGTGTTGTCTACGGTGGCTGAAGCTGGCATAAGGATCCCCTCCGCTCAGTGAGTGGAGCCATGCAATGCTGGAAATGGAAGGCGACTTGAAGGCGTTGTCATGGTTGGAGAGTAAGGGTGCAAGCTCACCAGTTTGTTCTTTTCTCCAGACAGAATGTAAACTTACTTGGTTTAAATCAGGGACTTATTGGACACAGTTTTACGGTAATCAAAACACCATTCATCCATCTATATATCCATATATCCATCCATATATCCATCCCTTCATCCATATATCCATCCACATACCATTCATCTATCCATATATCCATCCATCCATCTATCCATCCCTTCATCCATATATCCATCCATCCATCCATCCATATATCCATCTATCCATCCCTTCATCCATCTATCCATCCATATATCATTCATCTATCCATATATCCATCCATCCATCCATCCATATATCCATCTATCCATCCCTTCATCCATATATCCATCCATATATCATTCATCTATCCATATATCCATCCATCCATCCATCCATATATCTATCCCTTCATCCATATAGCCATCCCTTCATCCATATATCCATCCATATATCATTCATCTATCCATATATCCATCCATCCATCTATCCATCCCTTCATCCATATATCCATCCATCCATCCATCCATCCATCCACCCATCCATATATCCATCCATTCATCCATCTATCATCCCTTCATCCATATATCCATCCATTCATCCATCTATCCATCCATATATCATTCATCTATCCATATATCCATCCATATATCATCCATCTATACATCCATATATCCATCCATACATCCATATAGCCATCCATATATCCATATATCCATCCATATATCATTCATCTATCCATATATCCATCCATCCATCCATCCATATATCATTCATCTATCCATATATCCATCCATCCATCCATCCATCCATATATCCATCCATTCATCCATCTATCCATCCCTTCATCCATATATCCATCCATTCATCCATATATCCATCCATATATCATCCATCCATACATCCATATAGCCATCCCTTCATCCATATATCCATCCATATATCATTCATCTATCCATATATCCATCTATCCATCCATCCATATATCATTCATCTATCCATACATTCATATATATTTCCATCCATCATCTATCCATCTATCCATCCATCCAGGGAGCTTAGCCTTTCAGCCCAGCTCCCTCTTCACCACAACGTTCTGGTACAATCACATCCCTGTTGACGCCTCACTGAACCACGTGTACATGTCGTGCTCCATTTTACCCTCACTCGTAAAAAGGACCCCGAGATACATCAAGCCCCTTGCTTGGGGCATTAACTATATCCTACTTCTCGATAATGTAATCAAACCATTATCATATTGACTGCATTCTTTGGAGTGACGTATGCGTCTTCTGATCTGAAACAGACCCGTGGGAAGACTTCCTAAACCTAACACAAGAGATTTAAAAGAAGAAGAAAAAAGAGACCAGATCAAAACTGGACCTGAGGACAGTCAAGCCCGTCCGATTAGACTCACGACAAAAGTAAATTATACACTGTTTGCTTTGTGTTGTTGTAACAAACGTATCCGTAGGCAGTGCGCACACACACACACACACACACACATACGTGCAGAGAAATGACAGCTAATCCTTTTTTTTCACTTTAATAAGCCAAAGGAAACACAAAAACAATTCTGTGGCAAAGTGTCAGAGGTACTTCAGAGCAGTGTGTTACTATGCTGATACCGCGTGGCTTACAACAGCCCACTGCTACTGAACTGCTTAGGGTGGGTTTAAAGGACAGGTCAAATGTCATGGATGTATTATACTGAATCTGCATCTAAGTAATAACTGTGGAGCTGATGGAGGAGCCTATGCTACCTTCTGAAACTGCAGTGAACAGCCAGGTACTGCAACTCTGGCACTGCTATGTGAAACAAGACACTGAACATCGTCGTCAACAAGCCTAACTGGATTGAAGGCCTCTTGTTACATCTTGTATGACCGCAATATGAAGGCTAATCAGTAGCTGTCAGATATATGTAGGGCAGTAAAAGTTTCAATATTTCTTTTTGAAGTGTGGAGTAGGCTACAAGTATATATAAACAAATGTAGAAAGTACAAGTACCTCAAAATTGTGCTTTACTGGCTAAAATAGGTTTAGCTGCGTAGCTAATACACTAGCAGCTCATACAACCCAACTTCCAAACATCCAAACTATCCCTTTACGTCCATTACTTAAGTAAAAGTATCTACTTTTCATTACTGAACCAATAGTTATTTGAACAAAATGTAACAAAACAGTTGAACGTGCCAATTGAGAAGTTCCAATAGCCAAAAGATGCAAAATTCAAAATGATACAAGCAGAGAAAGCACCAACTCCTCTGGAGCCAGAGCATTTATGGTATTCATTCATTTGATAAGCTGATCAATCAATTAAATGACTCGTGCTTCCAATGAAATAATAACTGTTTCCTGTACATCTTCACCTTGGATCACCGTGGTTATTCAGCGCAGGGAACGTCTTCATCCTAGAATCTGCTCCCAACATGCTCTGTGTGAACGGCTCTACAATCAGTGTCTACCCACACCCCCACCTCTTCTCCACATTATTCATGCCTTCGGACATCTTGCCCCCCCCCCCACCCCCTCTCGACTTGTTGACCAGATATATTTAGCTCACTGATGGTATTTTGGACTGATGAAGGAATTTTTTTTTTTTTTTTTTTTTTTTAAACCTTTAAAAGGGAAAGGAATCCTGGTGACTAATATCCCGTACGTGCTGTTGGGGAGATAAACGTGGAACCATATGTAAACAGTCTGGCTTTTGTTTTCCGAGGAACGTAGTTCCTGTTGCAAGTTACATATGAGATAATCTGCTAACTGATAGGCTGGCAGTGTGTGTGAATGAACCTACTCACACACTCCAACACTGATACCTTTGTGACAAACACAAGGGACAAGGAAGAAAACATTTATCCCCAATGTGTGTGTGTGTGTGTGTGCGCACCTTTTGTACGTGCGTGTGCTTGAGCATGACTGCTTTGTGCGTGTGTGTGTGTGTGTCAGAGGGGAAATTCCAACCAGGGGGATATAAGGTGTGGCTAAGGATCATCTCTGACCACTTTAAAGCGGGGCCATCATCAGCGTTCCTGTATGACTCTCGGCCCCAGCTGCATTTCCCTCTGAGGGCTCATTATTCTGGCAGGTGCCCTATTGTCCCGTCTTTGCGGGCCTTTTCAAGAGCATACCAAAAACACAACACCAAAAATATGCAGGGAGGAGGAGGGGAGGCAGGAGGAGGAGGAGGAGGAGGAGGAGGAGGAGGGAGGAGGGAGGATGTGCTGGTGGTGGCGTGGCCTGAGTCAAAGTGAAGAAGACTCAGAAAAACTGCGGCATCAAAAGAAGAGAAGAACCTTTGTTCGGAGAGACAGCATATCTGAAGAGGAAGAATAGGAGCCGGTTAGATCTTTGGTGGTTAGAGCGCTGGGATGTGGCCTCATATAAGGGAGACACATTCAGGCACATTGATGTGAGGGACGACAATGAAAACACGATGGGGGAAACCATCAGCGGTTATTTCCCCCAGTTGGCCTCAACGTGACTTTTTTTTTTCTTCCCTTTCTGGTTAATTCCGGATGAATTTCACCTTGTAGTGTCAGAGGGTTGTGGTTGCATAGATGACTATGTTGTCAGGGTACTAACATCCCCTGCTGTGTGAGAGACTGTGCGTGTCTGTATGCATGACCTCATGGGAAAGTTCTTTTGGTCTGGAATAAATACAACAAAGGAGCTGTTGACAGATGTTTCAATAATAGAAGAACAACTGATGCTGTTGTGTTCTAATCTGGCAATGTTGGTTTGTGAGTCTTACTTACGCCTAACAAACCAGCATCTTAAAGACGTATACGCACAGTGTGTGTGTGTGTGTGTGTGTGTGTGTGTGTGTGTGTGTGCGTCACATAAGGGAGCTCATTTTAGAATATGTGCCAGTGGACATGAACCCAATTTGGTTTCATTAAAATAGGGCCACTGTTCAAATAAAATTTCCTCTAGCTAAAATATTTTGTTATAAAAGTTAGTACAAACAGTAGTATTGTATGAAAAAAATTGATTTTACGTAAAACAAGTACTAATATTATTTTTTTATGTCATGATGTCATAAATAAACTCGTACACTTGAATAAAGAATGCTAAACATTTTGAATTAAGCCACAATTTTCTGAAAAAACGTTGCATGGTGTATGCAATGTTCAGGACATTACAACTTGTGAAAACGCTGCGAAAGTGAGAAAACACAACCAAATACAGAAATACAGATACTTGTATATCAGAAAGAAAGGTTGGATTATTGAGGAAAGGCTGTAACATTTTTCAAAAACAAGGTTGTAATGTGTAAAAGAAAGTGCCAATGATGTAAGAATAAAGTTGTGATTTTGAAGGAAGAAGTTGGTAAGTATTGTAATTTAGAAATAAGAAACATTAAGAAGTAAGTCATGATGTTGTGAGAACAAAGTTGAAGAACGTTCAACAATGTCATTCAAATAGATTTTATTGTCTTATTTTAAGTTTTCTGTACTCAAAATATACTTTATTCCCAAAATATGATGTCATTATTTTCTATAATATTCTAACCTTCCAATAACAATGTGATTTTTTTTTCTCAGATAATCTTTTCTCATAATATTACAACAATATTCTTCTCAAATTACCTATTTCTCATGATATTCTGACTTTTTTTCTCGTAATAATATGACTTTTATTTCTCAGATTACCTCTTCTAATAATATTATAAATATTATTTCATTCATATTTTATTCTCCCTTCCTCTTATAGTGGCCCTGCTATGAATTGAAGTTTAAGGGTACCGATTGGGTTCAAGATCTACAGTCTCGAAAGTTCTGTCTGCTAAATAAATGTTTGCATGTGTGTGTGTGTGTGTGTGTGTGTGTGTGTGTGTGTGTGCACCACCTATCAATGCAACACTCAAAGACTTCAGGTTTAAACAGCCTCCCTGACGGAGCGAAGGAAAACAATGCTCCACTCTTCTGAACACATGCCTGGCGCCAGCTGCCAACGGAGATAAAACCGAGAGGTGAGGAAGAAACAAAAACAAAAACAACAAACCCCTCCTATCTCCCCAGCGATAAACATTACCAGAGGAACGGTTTTCTTTTTGCCCGCTATCAGATGGGGCGAGTTCACATAGCTTTGGAGGGAGAGTTGGATATATTGACATTCCTGTTGATTTAGCTGTCTCGTGTGTGAGCCGCTGCGGAGGCCACAAAGTCAAAAACATCAGAGGCGAAGGGACATTGGATGGCTTGGCGTGTGGGGTCCTCTCTGGGCGTGGACGTTTCGGCTTTAGCTCGTGGCTATCGCTTGGATCAAAATTAATTTTGCGGCGCCTTGGCTCAAGATCAGGGTGAGTGAGTGTGCCACACACAGTCTTTGATTGTCTCTGATGGCTCAGATGATGCAGAAGAGGAGATACCATCTGAAGTTACCCACCCTCTAAAGTATTTTTTTTTTCCCCCTGCACTTCTTTTTTTTTTTTCGTCTCAAATTACAGCCGGTGGAATAGGATCGCTGGCCGTGCTGTACCTCTGTGGTGAGCCCAGAGTACACACAACAAAGGCATCTGTTGTACCAGGTAGTCATTGTGCACAATTTAACGTCTCCTAAATACTTTTATTGTTGACTTTTTCAGGTGCATTCTGAACATTCCTTGTAGCCGTGCCAGGGAGCAGCATAGGTTACTGTTGAAGACGGAAAAAAAAAAAAAAAAAAAGATTATTGCTTTTGAGGATATAACAAGACGAGACAAGGGCTCCGAAAGAAGCCACCTCCGTCTACTTAACGCGTCTCTCAGCCTGCAACGCATTTTCCCCCAAAACAAATCTGCTTCTCATTTTGAGCTTCGAGGAGAACTACGTGTGAAATCACTTAGCAAATTGACACACTCTATGCTGGAACAAGAGCGGGCATGGCCTTTAATTACACGCAAACCTAGCCAACCTCATAACGTGATATTATGAGTCATGGTGTTTTCTCCCACCGCAGCAGACAATCGACAAATGACGACGAACCAGGGGCCTCGGCCCTAAAATAGGTACTACCTCCGGGGTGTGTTATTTTATTCCATTTCTTTTTTTTTTCTTTTTTTCTTTAGACACCACAACAGCCGCTTGTAGGCCTGACGACTGAGGTAATGCCCTGTGAGAGATTCCTGGTGCCTTACCTCATGCCTGTCTGACTGAGAAACGCCTCAGTTATCTCAGCCACTTCCTTCTCTTGACCACATGCATATCAGCTGAGGTAAGGATGGAGTGGCCTGGTCCTGGAGCAGCAAGCCGGCTGTAGTGACCTGATTAGATTGGGCCTCTAGTGTCAGGTGGCACAAGGGGTAAAGTGGATCACAAGTACAGTCAGCATTCTATTTTAATAAGAATATGCTCATTTGGTCCTTATCTCATAGACCTTATATAAGGAGTGGTTAGCAGTGCAATCATATCTCTACTTGGGGTTTTTCTGTGTGTGAAGAACAGATGGATTGCCTTTGTCTAATGTCTCTTGTCTGTGACCCTTCGGTTGGACAATATGTATCTCCTCCTCAACTCTTCGTGATTTGTTTGTCACAAGGTTAAAATCACCAGAGTAGACTTTCCTCTTGAGTGTTGACTCAGGTGGGTCTCACACCTAAAGGTCTGGTTCCCGAATCGCACCAATGCAACTACGATACGCTGTTTCAATTTTCAAACTGGTAAGCAAAGCTCAAACGGTCCAGAAATTGTAAATAAAAGTCATGTGGATTCAGAGTTCCCTTGACAGTGGACCAGAGAGCGGTTGTTTGGCCAGCACCGGAGTTCAAGTCTGGCGTTCACAACAACCCAAACAAACCTGTTTGTTTAGGCCAGTTCGGTGCAACTGGACTTAACAAGGCCATTGTGAACACACCCTCAGAAATTCTTTTTTTTATGCCTACCGTCTTTCATCTCCACTTTTGTATTCCCGGCCTTCTCTTTCGGTCCCTTCCTGTCCCCTCTTTCCCCCGTTTCCTCTCTTCTGTTTTCAGGGTGTGTTTCATTTGAGCCAGCGGGACCAGCAGGATTATCGGCGAGTGAGTAATAGGGTTCTCGCCGGGACAGACCCAGATGCTTTGCATGCTTTCCCAACACCAGAGGGATCAGTGGTAACTGTAGCTCTATCTGGGTTGCCTTCATTGAGAATCCCTTGCAATAACAGGGAAGGGTTGTGTTTAAGTCTAACCAAGCGGTTGTAAAGCCATGGGGATTTAACAGAAAATCCACACAAGGGGTATCTTTAACATATTAAGCACCAGCAGTAAGTCAACACCCTTGCAAATCACCTGTTTTGTGGACCTGTTAGGAATGCGCTGTCTTGGTACAGAGGGTTTCCTATCAGTCCCAGCAGAACACGGCGACCCATCCACTGTTAAGTGTGGCTTGCACATGAACTGATTGATTCATCTTGCTGTCAATCAACATATCAATAGCCCTATTCCTGGTGTATTATTATGGCAACTTAATTGACATGTGAGCATCAAAGTTTGGGCGTGCCCTATTCTAACTAATAGGAAATGAGGCTTTAAAGAGTTCACTCAATAGCCGCTGATTGTGCTATGTATTGGTGTTGATGCGTCAGACATGTTAGTGACATGGTTTTGATTTATTTATCTGAGTAAAAGTTACTTTTAGTAAACTTTGTTGTTTCACTTCCTTTTTATATATTGGTTAGGCTGTTGTAAGTCAATAGTTGATGTCAGTTTCATCAAAAACCTAAATGATTACACTAGTTATGTAACTGTGTGTCATATTTGACGGTACCCTAATAACAAGCTTTTCATATTATTTATTTTCATGTGAACCTAAATTCTGCATTTATGTTTAATCCATCATAAATCGTGAATATATCCACGTTTGAAGTGGCCGGGGACTAAACGGGTTCGTTTTCCTGCAAGAACACTTCGGGCCAAATTGAAGCAATCTGTCTGACCAAGTCTCAAATCAAATACGGCAAGTCCAGGTCATGTCCCAAGTCATCCGGGCTTGAAGCCATCCAAGTCAAGTCTCAGGTCAACTGCCTCATAAGATATAGTACTTGAGTGCCAGACCAAGTTATGTCCCAAGTCACTAATAGTCAAGTCAGCCAAGTCATAGTCTCAAGTAATTTGAGAGTCCAGGTCAACTCCAAATTCATTAGAGTCTTAAGTTCTCTAAGTCAAGTCTGTAGACACTGGAGTCATAAGACATTCTATTCAAGTCAAGTCAAGACCAGTTATTCTAGACCAGTTCAAGTCAAGTATTAAGTCCATTAGACCAGGTCTTAGGTACAATCTGAAGACTTTAAGGGCACGTCCAAGTCAATTCAAGTCAGAAGTACTACTCAATTGGATTAACCTCACATCCTTTAAGTCACAAGTCGCTCAAGTAAAGTTCAAGTCATCTAAAAAGTCATCTAGATCAAATCTCAGGTCATCTGAGTTGCAAGTTATCCAAGTTTAGTCACAAGTAATGAGAGACAAGTTCCAGTCAAGTCTCAAGTCTGTTGCTTCAAATCTCGTGTCATTTGAGCTTAAAATCATCCAAGTCACTTCGGGTACTAGATCTTTGAGGGCATGTCCAACTTAAGTCCCAAGTCGACACAAGTAAATTGCAAGTCACTATACAAGTAATTCAGGTCTCTGAAGGCTGACCATGGAAATGACATATTTGGGCATTTCCCAGTCAAAGCTGTTAATAGTGTTTTTTATGCAGCTAAGGCCAAGTACTTTCAATGCATAGGCCAAATAATTATATTTTGTCGCTGTCGGGCAGAAACCTTGTATGTCCAAAACTGTTGCTTTTTAGAAAATGCTAAAAAAAACCTACCTAAATGACTCAATGACTCATATTATTATGAAGCGCAAATGAAGGTACGACCAGTGAATGTCAAAATACAATAAAAGTCCAAGAAGCGGGTAATGGAGAGGTCCAGGCGAGGGGAGCTGTAAGGCTCACGATCAAGAACCACCATCACCCTGGACGTTTCCAAAGTGACCTGTGGTCGAGGTGCCTCATAGAAGAAATATGCTTAGCAACAGCCAGACGGGTGGAGTCATGAGGTTTTGTAGACAGTTTGAGGATCCAATGGATTTATGAGATTTCGTCACAACCTCTTTTTAATACTTTTGAATGGATAAAACCCACAGACAAACTGTACTTGAGGTTGTCTCCAACGTAATGTAAAAGTGATTTCCTTATTTGGATAATTGTCTCAAACACACAGTGTGACTCAGATTTTTCAAAGAAGACAGCCAGTTGTAATCCCAAGGCTAGACAATCTAGATTTGGGATTGAATATATATATATATATATATACGGATATATATTTATATAAATCCTTGTGTGTGTATGAGTAAGTCAATGCTCCTCATCGCTGGGAGCAGCTGGATGGGGAAAGATCTCAGACATTTGTCTGGCTGCACACACACACCCACACACACACAGAGCGTATGAGGTTGCAATGTGGAATCTACCTACTTACTTGAGCAGAAAAGTAAGCAGAGACGAAAGGGAGGGGTTTGAAACAATTAAACCCATGCTGACAACTCACAGACAGTCATTTCATAACTCATACGCGCGGGAGGTCGGCTGGAATTCCCGAAGGCAAGGCCACATGGGAAGCAGCCCTTATAAGGTTATACTATGAGACACTCGCAGGACTGACACACGCCTGGCACAAGACACAGGTGTGCCCCGTTTGAGCTGTGGCTTAATCACACCTGTAGGAAGCACAGGTAACAACTTCTTCATCACTGTAGTAACCCACTGATGTAATTTTCCGTGAATGGTGGAAAACTTTGGCTGGTCAGAATGGGCACATGTTGCCATTGTGTCCAAACCACCTACTTAAATTCCTATTCCGGCAAAATAATTTTCCTTACCCAACAGATAAATGATGACTCTATAAGCAAGGAGGGTGTTGAGGTTAAAGGGATCAATCCTTAACTGGAGGACCAGGATCAGCCACACATACGCCTTCCATTAGTGTCCTTGCCCAAGGCAGCGATGCCTACCTTCTTCTTGGGGCTGTTGGGTAGACATCCAAATGCTTCAACCTCTAGGAGGACAGGATAGAAGAACATGTTTGGATCACTTTGGATCAAAAAAGAGAGCTGCATGGGCCAACCCATCTGTTGTAAGTGATTGGAAACCACAAAGAGATAATCTTAAGACCAGCTTTAAAAACTGTTGTAGGGAACAGAATTTTTCTCTCAGCTAAATATTTTAGGTATTGGTGTTGGAACCAGCTGGGTCATTTTTTGCCATTAGGGTCAATCTACAGTTTATTTTAGTGGGAAAGAAAACCTCTATGATTGTACACCTCTGTGAGATTTACATCCAGCAAATACGTAGTAACATAAGAATTCATTTGAGTCAAGTTTTTGCACAACTAGTAAATGTAAGTCTCTTTTTAGCTCTGTTTTGGTCTCTACCAACAGCTCCACCAGGGGCGATCAGCAGGGCGACCGTGGCGCATGGGGTAGAGATGGTCGTCCACTAGCCGCAAGGTTGACAGTTTGATTCTTGGCTACTACGTGTCCTGTGGCGAAACGTCCCTGAGCAAAACACTGCTCCCTGGGGGCTTCTCAGCAGCCCACTGCCCCCTATATACAAGGGATGGGTTAAATGCAGAGAATAAATTTCCCCACTGCGGGACTAATAAGGGATTCATTTATTTTATTTATTTGCTTTGTGTGTATGCCGTTTGTAACTGGTCAGGTAGTGTGGTGAAGAAAGATGCAATGATTGATGCCTGTCCGGACTTTGATGTCCTGACCTCGTCACATAGTAACTGATAAATTGCCCCATAAATTGACCTTCTAGCCTCGGACCCTTCCCTCTAAAAGCCAGAATTCAGCAACACCTTAAGGAGAAAAGGAGGAAAAGCAGAGCGGCAAACCAACATGAAAGAGAAATTGATCTGCTGTAAACCAAAACATAAGGGGAAAAATCTATCCCTACACACTCTCAGCATGTGTCTTTACGCATGGCTTCTAATGACACAGCATGCAATTCACAAGTGGCGTTCCATTTCGTAGGAATAATTACACCCATTAGCTTTTGTTCAGGGGACCACTCAAACCGTGGCTGGCTCGGAAACAAGGGGAAGGGTTAACCGGGCAAAGCCTAACTTCTGTGTTTATATGCACTTGGAATGCATGTAAGCAGCAGGGCTTGTTTGTGCCTTCACAGTGGGGTGCACTAAAAGGCCTGCGAGTTTTTTCGAGGGGTAGCATTGTTTCCTCGGGAGCTGTGTTTTCTTAGCCGTGCATGTATTAGCCAGAGAGGTCAGCAATCAGCCCTGGGAATAAGCGTGTGTGTGTACCAGCCACCTGAAGATTATCTTGACATTTTTGTTGCTGCAGGGAGAGGACAGGCCTCCCACCTGATTCATACTACTCAACACAGATCTTCACCTCCTCCCCTACCTGGGAGGAGGTGAAGAATGGGAGGGAGGGAATGGTACGAGGCATGAAAGGAACAGAGAGGTGGAGGGTGGCGGCGCTCTGGAGCTAGCCGCTACATGTCGCAGCGTGTCCATCATGGGTACATTACAGACAACCTCTGCCATTTAGAGGTGGAGGGCCCCTGTGCAGCCAGCTAATCCGCTGGTATGAGTGACTTTGTCAGTCGAGGAGGCAAGCACAGGCAGACTGTACGGCGCATTATCAGTAAGGGGCTTACACAAACCCGTGGTGGTGGGAATGGGAATGTCGTTGTGAGGCTGACAATGACCCCCTTCCATTCTCTGATCCCCCTCCAGCTTGTTTTAACGTGTGCTTTTAAAACTTCCTGTAAGCCACTCTCTAAAGCCAGGCACTTAAGAGACCTTTTAGATAAGGTTGTCAAGGTCCGCTCCTCAGAAAAGCCCACTGCCACATCTTGTAAAAAGTGAGCGGAGAGAGTAACGTGTCCTGACACCCGTGGCTTTAAAGGAGCTGGTGGAGAATGTGGTGAATGCCAAGTTTGCGTTGTGTCCTTAAAGACTGTGTGCTTTACGTTTCCTGGCCAGAAGCTTTCTCGAAGTTTCTGGGCTTTAAGATTGCCAAGCACGATGTCTGGGCCTGAATCCTGTTGTCCTTCCAGACTGGAATGTCAGACTGGATGTGATATACAATGCATACTATAATATATGAAAAACTGTGAGTTTTTCAAAATGTACCAAAGCAGACAATGGTGACACAATGTTTCAGATATCTGAATTGTTACTTACATCACTGACGTTTTTCGCAATTCATGTAATTAAAGTGAAACAAAATAACAATTCAGTCCCTGGACAGAAGAATCTTTGATTTTAAATTGATTTACAAATCAGTCTAAACACTCCATCGAGCTAACTTAAAGATTTGTCCCAGCAGTTATCACTTCCATCAGGCTAATCTAACGCAGTGGAGCTTTTAGACTCTCACAATAAAGCAAAATTGATTCTTGGGGCCATGGTGTAGCTAAGAAAGACGTGACGCTCAAAGTGTGAATCTCCTGGAATAAGCTCAAACATACAAATCCATGTGACCCGAGCAGGACTGGCTGCCGCAGAGGAAGTGAAACAATTAAAGGTGTCTCCTGTAATCTGTGCCGTGGCTGGTCTCATTAAAAGAAGCCAGCCGGTGAAAGTCGACGCACCGGGACGGGGACGTACTGTGTTGAGGCTGGGCTCCTGCTGACACAAACCGGCTTCAGCCTCTGACCAAGATGCCATGTCGATTTTTTTTTTTTTTTTTTATCTGCATGAAAAATCCTACATACAATATGGTCCTGATAGGTACAGGTTCATGTTGTCCCCTTACTGCATGACCAAACAGTATGAGCAGTGGTTGGGACAGGCCCTTGGAAGTCCATTGGAATTTACCTTTTACCTCTACTGATGCCTTTTTGCCATTAAGTCAATGGAATTCTTTGAGGTTTCCTACATGTGTATGAGTTTACCATCACGCTTGCCACCGCTACAGTCTCCAGAGAGTGTTGAAGTGTCCTTGAGCAAGACACTGAACCCCCAGTCGTGCGAATGGGTGAATGTTGGCATGAGCTGTAAAGCGCTTCGAGTGGTCGGTTGATGATAAAAGTGCTGTATGAATGCAGTCCATTTACCATAGTTAAGTTTGCTCCACTTGATTATGGCTAAATCTGCACTAATCAATATTATTTTATCAACAATGGATCAAATTACTTTGACGAGGTGTTCCTCATGGTAACCCTAACGCTGCGATAATTTCTTTTTTAGCTTATTGTTTAGGTTTCTCAATTGTTTATGAAAAGTAGTTCTGATGAACCCGCCAATGCTTCCTGCCCCTTCCTTCACAATTTAGCGACTAGCTGGTGGCTGAAGAGTGTTGGTGGAGATCAAAACAAAAGCAAAAAAGTGAATCGAATAACTCGGCTTTATGGTTAGGAAACGGTTATTGTCATGGTTTGAAGAAGGCAAGGGAAATATTGGGTTCTTTAAAAAAACATTTGTGGCCACGCTTAATAAACCTTCAACAAGAGGCTTGGCAGCATTACAACAACGTCAAGACCTTTCATCCTTTGCCTCTTCATGCCCTCCAACTGTTGACATAAACATGGACCATTCCACCAAACAGATGACAGAGTTTCCATTCAAAATAGATTTGTCTCGGATATCTCCCCTTGTCCTTGATGCTCTCTCAAACTGCACTTCTTTGGACCTCGTCATGAAATTAACTGAAGAAATATTGCTGCGAGTACGACGTTGTCTAATACAGTCAAACACGCAGCAATCATGGCTTAGTTATATAATATACCCCCCGTCCTTGAAATGTGAGTTTAGCGTACGGGTCCTTGCGGCTGCAGGACACTAGAAAGTTCCCTGGCAGTGTGTGTATGTGTGTGTGTTTGTGTGTGGTCATCTGGACATAGAGAACAGCTCTATTGTCTCCATTCAAAGGTGAGGGGGACGGGGACCTGAAAAGCACCTCTCATCCAAACCCTTCCTTCTAATGGCTACACTTGACATGCAGGGGACAATTCCCCAGGCAAAGAGTGAAAAGGTGCTGGCCAGCTGAGCGGGACTCTCAGCAAAAAGGAAGGAGAGACGGAGGGAGAGAGAGAGAGAGAGAGAGAGAGAGAGAGAGAGAGAGAGAGAGAGAGAGAGAGAGAGAGAGAGAGAGAGAGGGCTGAGAGGGGAAGGGTGAAAGAAAGAGAGGGATACGTGGAGAAGTTGGAGTAGGTTTCAGATTAAGATTCATATGAATAACTTGGGGAGGAATTTTGTACGTTTTTGTCGCTACATTATTCCTGTGAACAAACTCACCTTGTGTTCAGTGGTGTTTGTTCAAAAAAAAAAAAAGAAGTGTGAGTTGGGGAGGTGAGTGGGGCCATGAGGAGGGCCTGGGATCTTTAAAAGCATATCCTCTCGAGCCCGGGGCATGCTATGAGAGGAATACCAAGCTCCGGGAACAATGAGGAGAGGGCCGAGTCACGCCTGCCCACCAGCCTTTCACCGCACTGGCCACTCAAAGGGCAACTACCAACACTGCACTGCAGTCTGCTGCTCGCTGTCTCTCCGTTTTTCTCGCTTTTCAACAATTCAAGCTGCGATACGCAACTTTTGTCACATTGAAAAAAAGGTATTAATCCATATTTTTTTTATATTTACGCCCCTATTTAGATGAGTGGTATTGCTTTCCATTCTCCTATTGTCAGTTTATTGGAATCTTTCTCCAGTTTCCTCTTTCCGACCTTCCTTCCTCCTTTTTCCTTTATTCTAAACCAAAGACACCATCTCTTTAAATTTCATCAATCCCACGCTGGTCGGAAAGATAAGAGACACCGCAGTACAAAGGGCTCATATTTACATACAACCCTCTTTATCTCAGCTATGAGCTTGTTTTGTTTTTTTTCCATTTGTGGTTAACTCCTCAAAGCCTCCGTCAAGATCCAAGGCTTGTACAGCTTGTACTTAATGAGTGTAATTTCCAACATTAAAAGCTTATGGGTTGCCACTGCAATAATAAAAAGCGTGCTTTGTCAGTCAAGCCTTTTGATCTTGACACTTTTAAAAACCAGTCCCCTAGGATGTTGACAATGAAGCCAATTGACAGGCCTGTTTGTAGGCCGCGGAGAAAAGAAGATTATTGCTCTTTGTAGACATGACCCCATTCGTCTTTTCGAGAGGTTTGAGCCGTCTTAGAGGAATTTGCCGATGTAAAGTTCTACCCATGTTTCAGATGAAAAGGAACAGGCTTTTAAGAGGGAGTAAAGCCACACAAAACAACATGGTTTCTTTGCTGTGATGTGATAAAATGGGCGTCTCTTTACACAAGAATCAAAGTGGAAATAAAGCACAAATGTCATATACATTTCACAAGCACTGATGAAGATCTAAAAGAAACAAGATCCTTAAGCCTTTTGATCTGCATTCTCAAGATTTACAAGTTGTACAATTGGAATTGTTTTTTAACACAGAGTCAACACATCTCTGGCACGGGCACGAGAAGACGAGCAGCGTTTGTGAAGCCTCTGGCACGGAATTTCTGCACTCAGCAGCTGTCATTTTGCTCATTGACATTATGCATGCTCGATATTTGCCATGCTGTTTTTTCCCCTCTCCACGGGGGTAATTTGGGGCACAATAAAGCACTCTAGTGGGTAACAGAGCTCTCTTTGTGCCACAGGCCCCTGGGGGCCGCTAATCTCTGCCAAGGAAAACAATGGCTCACTGCAGCACCAGGGCCCGCTCCTGTCAGTAATGCATCAGGTTCAAACACACGCATACACACACATACACAGTTGACATGGCTGCCGCCCATCCTCGTCCTGACAACCACAAGAAGCGAGCACCTGGCTCACAATCAGACACTTTGGCAGATAATCAAGACTTTGAACAGCAACAGATATGATAATATATTTACCCCAACTACCTACTGCCGTGTGCAAACAGAGGGTGTGTCCCTGACAGATCACATTAATCATCACGCTTGTTACCCGGCTAATCCTATTGTTGACACATCAGGCTGCAATTTATAAATCATGGAGAAATCAAGCAACGCTGAAAACATAAGTAGTTGCTGCATTGTTTTCTGAATTGAGACCTAAATAATGATCTGTTTGTAGAGCAAATCAACAGCAGACTACAGCAGCTGAGTCATGACAGAGACAAACAATCCCAAACCTGTGACCTGAGTTATCATTTCCTACACCAGCTTTCATTTATTCATGCTAAATGGACAGCACTTATATAGTTCTTCTCTACCTTAGCGGACAAAGTGCTTTACATTTAGCCTCTAGTTTATCATTCACACAAACACGCACGCACACACTCAAGGACACATGGACAGCAGGAGGCTGGGACCTAACTGCCAACCCTGTGCACAGGATCTAACAGCAATATGTGAAATCAACACGACCGCTGTTAAAATCATGTGGCGCATCGCAGAAAAAAAATTGTAAAACTATGTTGTTAGTTTGAACAATTTAACGTTAGATTTAACCAATAAAATGACGTTGTTAGGTTAAACTTTGTAACCCTAAATTTTGTATCAACAGGTTGGATTATGTTACGTTAAGTTTAGACAGCAGAGCTACTTGGTTACGAAAGAAAAAACGTAGGTTGTAAATAAACCAATGGTTTTGCCAGATTAACTTTAATTGTATTTTCATAGCCCCTCACTAGTTTTCTGACCACTCAAAGCGCTGTACACTACAAGTCAACATTCACACACGCATTCAGACACTGATGGCAATTTGGGGTTTAGTATCATGCCCAAGGATACTTCAACATACGGACAGGAGAAGCCGGGGATCGAACCACCGACCTTTAAATAGATGGCGGCCTGCTCGATCTCTGAGCCACGGTATGTGCGCATACAACCAGTCCAACTAGACATCGGTTTATAAACTTCACTGAACTGTTAACTGTATCGTTAAGTTGACTTTTTCGTTTCACATGAGGAACAAACAGCGGCCTCCTGGCTAAAAGATCGCTGTTTGTTGGATCCATCCACCTCCATTCTGCCCGCCCTGTGTGTGATTTTGCGGTATTTATACTTCCTCATTCATTCCTATGCTCATAACATACAAAATGACTTCGTAGGATAGCTACTAATTACGGCGCATTATTATTTTACTTTAATTGCATGGCAAACTGCGATGACAGTTTGAGTAACAAATCTGAATATGTGACTGCTCGGTTTCTTGCTGACTACAATCTGACTTCATCTAGCAATGTTGCTGTGCTCCCAGATCGGTCATTTTCACCTGGTATAGCAAGAAGGACAAGCTACAAGCTTCCGAAATGAGTTTCCTCCGTAGGGTGGCCGGGCTCAACCTTAGAGATAGGGTAAGGAGCTCGGACATCAGGAGGGAACTTGCAGTTGAGCCGCTACTCCTTCGCGTCGAAAGGAGTCAGCTGAGGTGGTTCGGGCATCTAATCAGGATGCCTCCCGGGCGCTTCCCACTGGAGGTTTTCCGGGCACGCCCAACTGGGAGGAGACCCCGGGGAAGGCCCAGAACACACTGGAGGGATTATATCTCCCAGCTGGCCTGGGAACGCCTCTGGATCCCCCAGTATGAGCTGGAAAATGTTGCGGGGGAGAGGGAAGTCTGGGTCAGCCTGCTTGGCCTGCTGCCACCAGCGACCCGACCCCGGATAAGCGGAGGCAAATGGATGGATGGATAGCAAGAAAAGCACAGGTGAATAACATTAATGACGGCTCAGTTCCAAAAGGTGTCCCAGTGCGCTTTTACAGCGAGTCAGCACGCACAATACCTGGACCTCCCCTAAGTGGAATGCAGCCATCATTATGTTATTCAATACACCTGTACTTTTCCTGCTATGACATGTCAAATGTTCTCTGTGGAAAAAAAAAATATTTTCTTGTTTTTCTGTCATAAACCAAGAAAATATGACCCAGTTAGTAATACTAAAACTATCCTTTAACAAAACCATATTTCTTGCTGCTTGTGTATTACATATGAAAACAAGCATTAGGGAACATGAGGCATGACTCAAAACCTATTTAAAAACAATAATGACAGGTTGAAAAATACTATTCATTGGAGTCATTTCACCAGCCAAGGACAATGTAATGAATTAAATTACAACAGGAACCAAAGCCTGTAATCTACAGGTCCTCTTTGCATCTATGCTAGATCTGTTCTTTATTGGTTAACCACATGTCCTACAATGGCCAAACCACATGTGAGGGATTGTATCAATAAGAACGGGTCATCAATCAAGCGCGGGCTCTCAACTTCGTGTTTGCTGAGGTTTCCCTGCCTTCAAATGAAAGGCGGGATCACTGCCTGTCGAGCCAGTGAGGGCTTGAAAAACATCAGAGCTTTCTCTGTCGAGCCCAGGGGCGGATGAGCAGCCAACTGTGACATTCTACGCCACACACTACAACTAATGTTTAGACTCATTTTTGGACTCATTACTTAAGTGTCAGAAATACATTTTCCAAGAAGAGAACCAAATGAGGTGCTCTTGTATTTCAATGCGAGCTTGGTTGTCAAATCTGTTGAAATCCAAGCTGATAGAAATGACGAGACACGTGGAATCCCAAAGAGAATCTACAGAGAGGCTGGCTGTGAAAGGTAGAAGAAGTGAGGCAGTTGCAAATGAAGGGAGAGAAATAAAAAGCATTTGTGTTAAAGCCTTATTTGCCCCCCCCAAAAAAACCTCGTACCCGTATCCTCTCCATCCCTTGCTATTCTGATCCAAATGCTCAACTCAAGTGTAGTGCCAATGTTTGTGTATGGAGGACCCAGTTCGGAGGCAAGATAATAACCTACCCTCACTACCCACATCCAACACACACTTTAGACCCTCGTATGTGTTGTCAACGAACATTCAATGGAAGGGATTAAACCCTTCTTTCATCCCCTTCTTACGGGTTTTGTGTAGATTCCACGGGTCGTCAGATCCAGCTGGGAGTCTTCACTTTGCCCACAACGCCTCCCTGTGTTGTGACACAGGCAAAGTACAGCCTGAGAAATCAAAACGTCCAGCTACTTTGAAGATCAGCGGCTATTATTCCTCAAGTACCCTCATTGTTCTACGCTTGAATTAGTGCACCTGAATCCACTAATCGATGGATGTTAGTTCTGTGTGCACATGAATGGCATGTGAGGGCCGTTAAGTGATGTTTGAGTGTTTCACGAGGAATGGCTGCCAGTGCTTCAGTGGACCCGGGTGCCTGTCTGAAGTTGGGAGTTCATCATGAGCTAATTTGCAAGCCATCCCTTCTTACTCAAAGAGTCTTAAGAGAAAATTGTTAAGAGATGATTGTGCTTGAAATGTTGGGAGCATATTATACTTGAGGACTATTTTCAATTGTCTTTGAATGGACTTTGAATTAGGCTCGTGTTTTGCTGCCAATAGGATGTCATTTCTAAATTCTAAAGAGTCTCCTGACATCTTCACTGCAGAAACAGACCTAAAACCACCAGCGTCGACAAAAGGCTCGGGATGTTCAAATAAGACAGTGTGAGCAATGCTAACAGCCATCAGTCACCATTCCGACTGCTTACAAGAGCTTGATAGGAGAGTGTGTAACTGACTAAACTGAATACATAATATTACCTGTCCTTGAGATTTATGTTCTATTTTAATTGAAGAATTTCATGTTTCGCTTTAACAAGAGAAAAGGCTTCAGGTGAGTACTTTCTAATCCTTGAATCTTGGCGGACATACTGCCTGCTGCTCAGCTTACATCTTTCATGTTTGAACATAACCCAGCTGATTCTCAAATGTATATCCCCAGTGGCTAGCAGCTACAAGATAAAACATGTGAATAAGACAACTTTAGAGTTACCAGGAAAATATATTCCTCTTCTGACAGAGGCCGGCTGCCCCTCTGCACCTTTGTCCAAATGTCTTGCTAACAAGTTCTGCACCAGTCTCTTCCAAAGCTCTATAAAGACATATGTGCATTATGGTTATGTTCAGACGGCAGGAAAATCAAATCTGTTTCTCAAGTCAGATCTTTAAAACTGACTAGCGGTGATCGGTTTTGTGTCCAGATGGTGAGATAGGTCACCAACCTATCTGCATGGGTTGCTATGGTAAGGACGTAGAAATCAGTAACTACAGAGATACGTGGCTTTCCAACGCGAAAGCATTTGGCCCTCCAAACATGTTGGCTGTGTTATTTAATGTTGGTTCACGATAATCATACCGGGGAGACAGGTGGTGGAGAAATGATCTCTGCTGAGGTCGTGTTGAGTCTGGGCTCAGCTTTTCAGGGTCGGAGACGAGAGTAACAGGCAGCGCAACGTTTTAAGGTTGTGATGTTGCTTGACGAAGGGTTTACTTACTATGCTTAAGTTTTGAATCGAGACTCAGGATGTGAAAGGGCTATATAAAATAGAATCTAAGTCAGCCTAACCACTTCCTCTCTAGTGTAACATTAACATTCTGTTTATATAAAAGATGGTGTAATATATACAGTTAATTTAGTGGTGTAAAACTAAAGTCTAACTGTAAACCTTTTCTAATCGAATATCGTTTTGATCTTTTACTTTAACTTTGAAGTTACATCAGTATGTTACCTGAGAAGGTCTGGAAAAAAACGACATTATATAATGCTCATCTAAATCATGTGTTAAAGCAAAAATTGTCCCAGAAATCATTATTAATCTCCTCTTACCCATTTAAATTACCAAGGAACACAGAACGTGAGTAAAAGAAGTGACAGAACAACAGTGATCGACGCATGTGTTTCTAGCACTATCGCTAGCTTTGGCTAGTACGCTAACATGTCATCGGCTAACATTAAATGTCTGGATCTTACCTTCGTAATAGCGGATGTATATTTTGAGGCCCTTCTCCTTTTTAGTTGGTAACATACGGCATAATGCTTGAGTAATGGTGAAAACGTCTGGTGAAAACAGCTTAGCTGTCTGCTGGCGTTACATTACAGTCATTTAGCAGACGCTTTTATCCAAAGCGACTTACAATTCAGTATCTATCTACCGTAGACGCAGCTACGGGAGACATTTTGGGGTTAAGTGTCTTGCTCAAGGACACATTGACATGAGACTAGTGGAGCAGGAGCCGGGGATCGAACTGCCGATCCTCTGATTGAAAGGCGGCCCTGCTCTCCACTTAGCCACGGTCACCCACGAGCGCCTGAAGGGAACTGGCTGACTTGAAATGAGACAGTGAGAGTGCGCATAGCCTATTGTGGTTGGTATAATGCTTTGCAAACCCAACCGCTGTAACTTACTTTTGCAATGTCATGATCTGCCTTTGCTATAATCATTGTTGCCGGGTTTTTTTCAGGGGAAGACCATTTTCATTTCTCCACGAATTATCAGTCTCCAACTTCTAGCTGTTAACTCGATTCCTTAAGAAAATCATGCCCTATGTGATGTTTTGCCTGCAAAGGCATCACTGGATGTTCAGGGGAGCAAATGTAAAAGCAAATGTCTGTCGGACAGCACATAGCTCAAGTCTGCGCAGGAAACAAGCTCCCATACGTTGCTCCGCACATCCCCATTAAGTGCAGTAAATCATCCACCTTCATGCTGATATATGGCTGGAATCAAATCAGCATGGAGGGGGGGGGGGGGAGGGGGGGGATGACACATCTCCCTGAGCTGTTGATGAATGTTGTGACAGCTGTCCCCTTGACGCAACATGCCGAGGTCTCAGCAGCCAGTGGGCAGCGGCCAGTAAAGGCTTTACGGGGATCAGCAGGCAGGAGGACCTTGTGGTCTCGCTGAGTAATGGAGAGTTACAAATCTGTTCCGCGGGGATCCGATGAGGAAGGGAGGGAGACAGACGTGGACCCGGGGGGGGAAGCACAGAGGAATGAGACGCGAGTGATTCGGTCGCACACCTGCACGAGGGTTGGATTGTGGTTTTTGTGATGCCTGCTGGCGAGACGATGAATAGACTCCCCAGCTATGGGGAGACACAGTCTGTCCACGGCTGGTCTCAGTGGGAGGTCTCAAGTGGCATAAGTGATAGCATAAGTGATAAACTGTGTCATGCTATTATACAATGAAACAGGGAGTTATGAGGTGTCAGCAGCGCAGCGTGAGAAAGGTCAGACAAGCCACCTTAAGTTCCTGGGTATTTCTGATCACTCTCCCGTCACATCTACTGTAAATCATCACTCTCTGGTGCAAAAACACTTTATATTTCCATCTTCATATTATTTGGATTTTGGTGATTCAACTCGATGCAAGCAACAGCAACAGATGTTTTGCTCAGAGGTGCATATGAGGTAGCGTGTGCATGTTGAATACTATATGCAGCATGGAGCTTCCGGATAAATCAATTCAAATTAAATATATGCATATTATGGATGCGCAGATGAGCTCTCACGTCATCCTGCCAACGGGCCTAATTCATTATTTTCTTGACATTTCCATGCATTGCAGGAAAGTCACTGCAGGCAAATATTTTAGGACATTTCAGCAGCAAAACCCCAAACTGCAGACATAAACAGAAACCTTTAGCTTCTGAAATAATGACTGAAGTTAATACTGCATGCGTATATGCAGAGAATGGAATTCATATGTTCCTTATTAATGATGTTATTATTTCACCCACATGCAGCCCATATGCTATTAATCAGAATGTTAATTTCTATAATTTCACAACTGAAGTGCCTGCAGATATAACTGCAATCCGTGCATCTTTTGTCTTTTTTTTCTTTTTTTTGTCTAGGTTAGGGTTGCTAGAAAAACATATGTGATAACATTTAACCCCCGCCCCAACCTTAACTGACTATACTGTCCCAGTGGATCCAGGGCTTCACCCCTGGTCAGAGAGACAGTAGATCAGCTCGCCCGGCTCTGTCCAAAGTAAAAACATATGCTCTCTAACAACCCTAAAGCTCATTTATACAATGTAGCTTCATGTTTGCGTATATCTTGTCTCAGCCTAGCTGTTTCCCCCTGTCGACGCTCTACAATTAGATCGTTTCAGCTCATTGCAACAAAAGCTTATTCATTATTTGTTTATTTATGGTTTGAGTCAGTCATATATTTGGAGGATTATTCCAGGAAGTTAGCAAAACAATGTGTCATTGTCTTGCCCGGAGGAAACACACACACACACACACACACACACACACACACACAAATGCTGCTCAAATCTAAATGTTTTGTATTTTAGAACAATCACTGTGATATGGCAAAAGGGTAATTTGTTCAAGTTTCAAATTACTCTGCTCTCATGCGGGTCAGTGCACAAAATGACAAATACAATAAAACATCATACTTCTATTTTTTATCAAAATCAGAGTAATGTTGTCGGAGCTGTCACAATGGACAATAATAGATCAACTGACAACCACCAGTGCCCCTCCCCCACCTGATGTCATTGTGTCCCAGGCCAAAAAAAGGGGCGGTGGGGGCTTAAAGATGATTAGTCAAAGAGTGCCAGTTTAATCAATGAAATGTGAATGTGACATTTTTCTGTGTGTGTGTGTGTGTGTGTGTGTGTGTGTGTGTGTGTGTGTGTGTGTGCATGTGTGTGTGTGTTTCCTCCAGCCAGACCTTGCTCGGAATTGTTTTGCAATGTCCTGGATTAAATCCTCCAAAAAGTCAAACCCTAAATGAACAAATTATGGACGAGGTTGCTCCTAAATAAACTACACAGAATCATTGTTCATTCAAAATAATGATGTAAACAGTTTCTTTACGTCAAAAGTAGAGGCTGAATCATGTTTTCCAGCGTGGTGATGACGTGGCGTAAATAATCTTGTGTTTAGGATCATAGACCGCCCCCCCCCCCCCCCCCCCCCTCGAAGGAAACCTGAGACACAATCATCTCTTCTCTAAATACAGCTGCCTTGATTATGTCGGACAAAACGTGCACTGTGAGCTCTGTTCTACTTAAAATAAACAGCCAAACAGATAAAAGAATGGATTGTTTATTCTTTTTTTTTTTTTTTGTGGGATGATGTAGCACAGCGAGAACTGTATGGCGCGGTCCCTGAAAGGGTAATCTCATGAAATAACATTTAGGGATTAGCTTTAATTTGAGGTTGTGCCCGGCACACAGCAGCGTCTGTCATCAGAGGCTTGTCTAGCACTGGCCTGAGAGCAGCTTCTCATGAGCTACACTGTCATTAGACCATGATAGCATGTCTATTGTTAGATACCCCGAACTGACCACGGCGCTTTAATACGGGAAGAAGACTACACTTACTTTCCTTTTTTTCTGAAGCTTTTTTCCCCTCTTAGTTTAGATGTTGTTACGGTCTATTTTCATATCTCACCTGCACGAATGTAATGCTCATCTTCTCCCTGGATCTTTACTTTTCAACACAAATTAACTGTTCAAATAATTTCCTAAATTCAAATAACCTGCTGCTTTTAAGAAAACATGATGCTATTTAAGACGGGAAAACATGGAATCCAATAGTCATATTGCTAATACATCAAGATAAGAGAATTTATCTTCATCCATCTATGTAGTAGTGCAGTATGGTCCATAGAGGAAAATCCCCAAATAATGAACATACAATGTATGGGTTATATATGTATTTTTTTGCCATGGAAACAGGAGGTACTTGTTTCTGATTTGTTTACAGGATGTTAAACTAGTTTGATGTCTATATACTGTCTGTTGTTGAGAGGATAAGGCTGGTATTTGTTTCAAGAAATTACATATAAATGACCAAAACTAACAAAATTGTCTGCAAATAAGCACTGTGTTTATGCAAATCCTGATATATATTCTTCCTTTTTGCCAAAGAGCTCCACTTTTGTCCAATAACTATTTAAAATACATACTTCATAACAACGAAAACACACACTTATTTTTTTATTTTTTATTTATTTCAGCCATCTTATACAAAGTTACGTTCTCACACAACTAAACTCAGTTATGTTTCATTGGAAGTGTATTTTTGGTTGCAGTTTTATGTGAAATGTGATAAACATTTGAGTAAAAATATCATGGTTTGCACTCACAATAATTACTTTTGTTTTGTTATGGACCTAAATTACAATAAGTCACTGATGACTTTTGGTCCAACAAAGGACAGGAACTGCATTCTCCTGGGTGAAAGTCCTGTTTTTGTTTGGTCCATTCGTCCACAGCTGACAGCTATGATTGGAATGATTAGAAACGTATTTGTGACACGTGAGAAACAAAAGGTAAACCGGGAGAAAACACACTTCCCTCTAAACATAAATTTTAATTTTAAGTGTGTTAGTGCGTTATATCAGATTCTACAGGAGAAACAGAACTGAACTAGGTTCACATTTGTTTCCATGTGTCCATATTCTGCATTAGTCCAGTGGGAAAAAGTAAAAGTATGAAAAGTATCTTATTATTTTGCCATTTTTAAACTGTTTAATAAATATGTCAAACGGTAGCATTATTGTTTTATAGTGACGCTCAATCTGACAACACATGCTAGCATGCTGTGATAGGTCCAAAAAGGCGTACGCTCACTCGTGTCCTCTTGCCGTAGACTTTTGACTTTTTCCCCTTTTCCCCTTCAGTGTTCTTGTAATTGAACACGGAATGAACCAGAACTAAAATGCAACAGTCAGGACCAAATGAACCGGACTACAGGTGTGAAAGTCACAGCTGAGAACATATTAGTACAAAAAAAAAAAAAAGTCTGTAAAGATGAGGATACGGCAGCTACACGGTGTCATGGTACAAATCTGTTCTGGGACCGGAACACAAATCTTTTCTGTCCTAGTTAGTTCAGGTCCGTTGTTTGAGCGAAGCTAATTCAATGTGAGAACGCACGTGTGTGACACACACTCTGAAAGAAAAAAAAAAAAAACCCACAATACTTTGTCCAACGACGTCGAATGTAATATAACATTCATTTACAATATCAGCACAAACACATGAAACGCTGTTGCATGCAGCTGAAGGACAGAGCGTGAGGTGCTCTCGACTTGTTCTCACTGTCTGTGCCAGCCCTAAATCTATGTAAACAGCCATTACTAAATTACAATCTCCAACCCAAACACCAGGGCCTGTGACTCAAACAGAGAAATCACCTGGAACACACTCAATGCAACACTTTGCTTTTCTCTCGCGGGTGACGTGATGCGTCTACCAACGGCTGAGAACAGGAATTGTTCTCCAATATGATGTAAATATTGTCGATGGATTAGCGTGTTCGTACGTTGGTAACGTTACCGTGTGAAAACAACAGCTCGTGTTGGATCCACGTCCCATGAGAAGTGTCCAGCTTTTGACATTTGACGCCCAGTCTTACACAAGGCAGTGAAGTTCAAAGTTCAGGGATGACCTCGACTATGGATTGTATTTGAGATCTTTATCTGTAGGAGATCACAGATGACACGTACCTCACCTGCAGTATCGTTTTCCCAAATGCTCTCTTTATAAATTATTTTGATGTCAAGTTTATCGCAACACAAAAATCCCGGTAAATTCTGCTTCCATCGACGCATGAGTAACAATGGAGCTGGCACAAAGACAAAGCAGACTATTCTTCTCCTCACTCTTGATGATAACGACTTGTTAAAACATCTTTACGGTTCAATTGTGATCAAACAGAGACGGGACGCTAAAGCTACATTAAAGCTCGTCACATTCCTGAACCCAATTATGTCCTGTGGTTGGAGCTTGTTTGTTTGCTGTAAATATATTTTATTTGAATTTGACTCAGCTTCCTTTGTGCGCGGTGAAATTTGATCTTAATCCTTGCCATCATCAGAAGAGTGCGTGCTTCGGCAGTTTCCTCTGCTTTAGCGTCAGATTTGCACAGGGACTGCTGAGCAAGGCGAATGGAGGCGGCGGAAAGGAGCAGTTAAACAAACTTTGAATTAACAGTTTGATGGCTGCTTCCTGTTTGTTTAGAATGTAAAATGATTCTACTTAAGTTGGGCTGTAATGTGATTGTAGGATATTGTGTTGTACTTCGCTGGAATTCGGTGGTAACTGACAACTTTTGCTTCATTTTTTTGTATCGTGTTATAGACTATACAGTAGGTAAATATGGAAAACATACAAACATCCATCTCACTCCTTTTACCACACAGACACACAAAAATGGTTTTATTAAATTCTCATGACCAAGCTGGGATATGCTCCAACCCCTTGTGAACGATGAGTGGCTACAGATAATGGATGGATGGAGTTCACATGACCAGTAGAATTCAATAATTCAATCATTTGTGGTGGGCACCCTGATGAGTCAGATGTGGTGGCAGGCCTAAAGGTTAGAGAAGCGAGCGTGTGGCCGTAAGGTCGTCGGTTTAATTCCCTCTACCGGCAGGGTAAGCGTGGTGCTCGCCCCTTACTCATTACCATCACCGATGAGCCCTTGAGCAATGAATAAAGGTAAAAAAAAAAAGCCATTTCTGCTTATTGTTTCAGTTTTTTTAGTTTCAGCTTATTGTTTAGCTGTCCGGCCTACAACTGTACTGTGTTGGTTTATTCTCATGGCTTTTTAGAGTGTTGATTCCACCATAGCACAAAGCCAAAACAGCTCTAAATAACCACTGTTTACTACCTGCTCAGCACCAAACAGCCGACAGACACACAGTTAGAGACCTGCTGGTGAACATAGTGGAGCATTTAGCAGCTAAACAGCCAGATATTCCACCCCGGGAGTTGGTGGAGACCAAAAACGAGAGCTAAGAGAGAGTAATTACTGGACTTCCATTCATCAGTTTGACACAAACAAGACTCCAAATGATTGAGTAAACGCTGGATGTGTGAATAAGTAACTATTCGACAACTGTTGCTACAATTTCTCTTGCTGTGGTACAGGAAGTCCATTCTTAATCCAGCCTAGACCAGCCCAACACCAGACCTCCTGCTATGATTATAAAAATCTGCTCCTTAATTATTTTTGTACTTGTATGTATTGGAAGCTTCACTTTTCTTATCATGGGCATTTGTGTGACGAGTGCTTGTGGAAAGATATAACTTTTATTCTGGTTTCATTTATTGGCAAAATGTGATTCAGTCGATATTATAAAGGTCATTATTTAATGGGATTATTGTTGAAGGTTTTTCTATGACGTGGGAACACACCTCTTGAGGGTTATCAGGAGGATCCAAGTGCCCCTGAATCAAAATCTCTCAAGAAGACACAAGTCAGTTTCTAACAGAGCCCTGATGGAAGAGACAGGTTTGATCCAGTTTACACATAATACAGTAGCTCACTAGTAAAGGGGAGGTCAACACTATTAATCCTGTACTGTGCAGTAATCATGTAGATTTCCGGGTTACAGATCATTTCATTCATTCATTCATTCATTCATTATAGTAGATGAAGGCTGTTAGTGTAGGGCTGTATTCTATTTGCACTGCATTTTTCACCTCTTTCTCCCGTGTGCATGAGGGCGCAATGTCTCTGTCTCTCTCCTGAACCTCTCACTTCTCACTTGAATACAGTGTCGTAGTTGTTCAGCAATTACAGGTTTACAATATACAATAACTTTCTCTCAGCATCCCCAACTTTAGCTGCTCTGCTCGACTCGGCTCACTTTTCGGTTGGTTCTTTTATAGACTGTATATAAGAAGTGGACGTAGTTCGGCTTTTTGGTCGTCGCCATCTTGGATTTACGGTTGTAGCCACTCTGGCTTTTTGTAACCAGTAAACGAAAGTGACCATATTTGGACTGAGGAGGAGTGACATAGAGAAGGCATATATTGCTCTGGTAGCGTTAGCAACCTAGCAATCACAAGGTAGTCCCGCCCTAAATCATCCCCTACTCTATGGTCTGTTTGACTCTAAATGGACCATCAGTTACTAAATGAACATCATGCTGTATTGAAGAAGACTGTAAACTAGAGATTGAGACCATAAACTCATGTTTACAATGTTTACTGAGGGAATAAATCAAGAGAGAAGTAGAGTCATTTTACACTAGACTTCTATACGACCAGTGGAGTCGCCCCCTCATGGCCAGTAGAGAGAATGCAGGCTTAACACACTTCCGCATTGGCTTCACTCTTCAGAATTGGACGTTGCTTGCTGGTCCTTCTCTTCTCTATTTGTTTTCCACTGCAGATAGTACCACCTCAGTGCGGGCAGGATTCTCAGCTTGCCGGTTTGTGCTGGATGTTCTGTCTTGCACTCGTGATGATTCTCTCTGACCAATCAGTGGGCTGCAGTGTGACTCCACCTTCTAGTATCTACTCAGCTCGCTTAGGACCTCAACTGAGGTGGTACCAATAAAAGCACCAGGTATCATCCGCAACTTCTGCTAACGGAAACGTCAAAACAACCGTTCTAATGTGTAACAAACTGGACTGGACTGCTGGAAACTAATACGTCCTTACCCTTTTATAAATACTTTGAAAATACATTGGCAGTAAATACTTTCAGCCAACTGCTGGCTGGTGCTAAAGCATGATGGCTGTTTTGAATTTCTAAGAACGCAGCACTCCCTAAGTGCAAATAATGCTAATCTTTCAGTACCGTTATAAGCACAGTGGGGTATTATTTTGCTGCAAACACTGAGCAAAAGAGAAGCAGTGGCGAGGGACTCAGAGCAGACATTCAGCCCGAGGGATTCCCTCATTTGGCAGGAGCAGCGCTGCCTGGGAGAGTGTCCACAGGGAGACATAAACCACACTGAGGAGAACAAAGGTCACGACTCAGAGACCAAGGTCTAAGCCCCCCACACTATTCAGCCATGGTCATCGTCTTGCTCACTCATTGGCACCCACTGATCCCAACAAACTCTCAGCTACAAGGTCGAAAAGCTAGAAACTGCGCTCCGGTCCGTTGTTGCTGTTCCTGCCTTCCTGCATAGTTTAAAAAATGCAAAGTGCCCAACGTAGGCCTCACCTTTCACATGTCGCTGCCTGGTCCCTGAGTGGTGAACAATGCCAAATGTATGCCAAATGTTCCTCCTTAATGGTGGGTAATTTATAGACACTGGCAGGAGCAAATTTGGACTTGTGGCCAGAGGTGTTGATTACCCTTTTTATCTGGCCGTTTGTTTGCGAGCATGATCAAAGCCGTCACCCGTTAGCGATCATGTGCTTTTTCTCCCCCCCCCCCCCTCCCCTCTGCCCCCTTCTAAAACTTTGGCACACAGCCACGCATCGGCCTACTTTTCTTTGTTTTATTACTTCAAAAGGTTGCGCCTCACCCCATTCATCACAGAACACTGCTCCCGTCAAAGCTGTAACAGAGTCAAATTGTTCAGGCATTTGGGCATCTAACAAAGCACGGTGAGCATCTCCGAACCTGATGTAATTCAAGGAGGGATAATTCAACGCTCTCCGAGTCGTCTTTGATCTGTCATCTGTACCTTATCTGCACCCACACTCACCCGTGGCTCATTTTTATCACGCTTTGTTACGCTTTTGATATTTCATCTCATTCAACACATTTGAACATATCACCGCAAATTAGCATTGTGTTGTGGAATATCCCCAGATGATCCCTTTGATTTTCATTCCGTCTGTGAAGTAGCATCGATATGGGCACATATTTGTTCGCTGTGCATTCCCCTTACTGTGTCGATGAGCTCCGTGCTGTTTACACTTTTAAAGACAACCTTCAGATGACTCTGCTTTTAAAAGATCATGGAGCAGCGTAGCCTGTCTTTGAGTGTTTCTTTCAAGCGCCTCTGTGGGTGGATGGGTTTGAGCTTATTTATCTTCCTGTTCTGCCTCTCTTTGTGCAAATGTTGGCCGTGAAGGAAAAGGCCCATGAGGCAGAGGAAGCCACACCGGCTCTCTCTGAGGCACCCTGCCCCTATCTTGAAGCCTAATCCGATGAGCTCACACTCAGCATGTTCCTCTCGTGAGTTCTGCATGACTTGCGCTGCCCCCAGTGATAAAGGATGGATGGGCTGCGGCTGTCCTCATGGAGAGGCGGGTGGCGTGGGTGGGGAGGGGGGGGGGGGGGGGGGGGGGGGGGCAGGAGGGTGTTACAAGGAGGTGGGAGGGAATGGGCGGAGAGTCGGGGCATGGTTATGGGGAAAGGGGCGGAGAGGGGACATACTAAGGCCTCTGTGTGCATGTGTGGGGGAGTCTCATCATCCACCACCTCTCCCGCCCTCGGACACTGACCTCTTTGTAGGATTCATATTAAAAACTCCGGCCCTGTGAAGATGACCCCCCGAGACTAATCCTGTGACCTCCAGCGCATTAAAGTGACCGTTAGTGGACAGGGCAAGGACAGTCTGTCATTTTGGACTCCCAGTGGAAGGATGGTGGTGTGTGCGTGTGGTCAATGTTTGTATGCGAGCGAGTGCAAGGTGGGGTGCGGGGTCTGTTTGTCATGGAAGTGGGGTATTGCGTGCTGCTTAGGGGCCCACGGCAGGACAATGTGGTCGAAGCCTGATGTCAGTGAAGGGGAAGAGTTTGTTGGTCTTGGATGACAGCGGGGCAGGAATTCGGATTTGTCCACCAAGTCGTTATTGTTTTTGCTCTTTTGCAGGTTTCACACAAACCTTTGTGATATATACAATAAAAGAAACTGTTCTGCAAACTTTAAAAGAGAACTATGGGTGCACTTTAATGTGTTAACTCAGTTCATCAAAACATTTATTTTTAAGCATGCTAGATCAGCCAGGGGAAGAAAAAAACTGGAAATCTGGAGAAGCATACGTTCTTGGTTGCTTACAGGCTTTTCTAAAATTGTTCAGACCTGAGGAAATCCTTTATAGCTTCCGAAGTCTGTAACCAGCTGGCCATTTGGTCGGTAATGTTCAATGACAGCTCAAAGCACCGACATGTTGTCTCTGGGACCTGTGGACATCTTCTGAGAGGCTCTTGGAGGCCACTTTATGTGGTGATAAAAAAAAAAAGGGCCCAATAAAGCCTGCTCACCAGCGGCAGATCCTCCTAGCATAGCGGTCCTTGTTAATCACAGCAAACAGTTGGAGATCCTTTCAAAGGGGATTATATCAGGGTCAGGAGCATTTGGACCTTAATTACCCTTGACATAATGTTTGACCATTCTGTTTCCACCGGGGAGGGCAACCCTTATTAAGGAGACATGGGCCTAGGGGTCACCAGGGTTACCCAGGTCAACAGTGTAAGCACAGCACACCCCAATCCCCCCCCCCCCCCCCCCAGCCAACTTCTTTCCCATTTCGTTGTACGAGTCCAACTACGGAGCCTCTGAGCCTGACTCTAACAACAGCAATGTGCCGTGAGCCCAGAGAAGGAAGCTGGTCAGTTGAGGAGCGGATTGGTTTGGGTGGGGAAGTTGGTTGTTTTCATCACATTGAACACCATCAGCTGGGTCAGGCTTTGGACAGCAGGGCTGAGCCGTGACGTGCAAACACATGATTTGTGGACAAATGCAACCCAAGGGTTAGAGGTCACTGGTTCTAATCCTCAGACTAGCAGGATACATCTGCACTTGAGAGCAATGAGAAATTGTTTAATTTGCTTGAATCCAAGGACCCAAGCTTTCGTGTCACTTCAGTGTACAGAAAAAATAATGCGTTTCTCCGTTTTGTGCCACGCCAATGTGAGAATCACCTTCCTCTGTCACACATTTGCCTCTCATTTCATGTAATACAGCAGACTTAATGTACTGATAGTGTTAAGTGCATCTGCTAATGGTGCGATGTGAGACAAATTTCTTAAATTCCACTTCTCTGTCATCTAACCTGTCATCATCCTTGTAGCATGTATTAGGAGCAGTGAGATATCAGTGCAATCAGAGTCAGTGGACATTTACTGCTACTGTTTGTATTTAACATCAACATTTGATCATCAGAACATGATAGAACTGATGATAACTGATGAGCACCTCTATAAAATCAGGTTTTGTCCACATGGCAGTGAGGATTTTTGCAGGACGTAATATCTGCCCACTGCTGACAGACTGTACGAAGTCTACGCACCGACCAGAGTGACAACTGCTAATGTGTGATAGACGTCTACGTATCTCAGGGCCCCTGTTTCTTTCAGCCGGTGGCTGGCTAATTGTCTCATCCCTTGTGGAGGGTATCAAACTATGAACATTTCCACCTTTTTTTAATCATGTGTTCCAGGTCAGTCTTCAGTACAGGAAAGAATGTTGACACTGTACGTTTCAAGTTTGTATGGACACGTTGAATGTGGATGTTTTTGCATTCAGTAATGGAAAATAATGTCGTTAAATGAGCAACGCACAGAGTACATTAAGTGACCACTAAGGGCTGGCAGGGTGGTGGTTGGGTCAAACAAACACAGGACTTTTACCCAGGAAACCGCTGTTCATATCGCATGTGAAAACAAAAGTTGACGTTGACTTTATGCTTGTTAGGGCAGTTATTTATTTCCACTGGTTGCATTGTTACATGACGTTGTAACATTAGTTAATTAAGCACAACCTTCACGGCAATCTTTTGTCTTACCTAAACCAAGTAGTTCTGTTAGCTAAACCTAACCAATCATTTCACAATGTTAAATTGTGATACAAGGCTGATATGAAACCTTGTTATGGAACGTAGTTTTGGTTCAGAAACGTCAACGTTCAACGTATCCCTTTGGTTTGCATTATTTCTAGTGCACAGCATTTAGGCACAGGACAGAATGAGAGGGGGAGAATGTGGGATGCAACCAACAGATGGGAATGAAGTTGACCGGTGGAAAACGTTCGCCCCTTCCACACCCAGAAAAACCATCATTTTGGCAAACTTCTTAAAGAGCCCCTGTTCTGATCCTCGTGATGTTGTATGTCTCTCCTAGCTAGCCCCTCAGAAGTCTGTGAAATAATACTATGTCTAATCCCCAATGACGCAAAAGACAAGCTCTCAGTCTATTATCTCCAGACACACATAAAAACAGCATTGAGCTAGTACAAATGCAAGCTTGTATCTCTCAGGGTGTGACTTTACATCACGTACACACAGGCAGATGCAGTCAAAATGTGAAGCAGATAATATACAACAAGAGGATACATGGCATGCAGTCAAAACATCCAAACTGTATACATTCTGCCAAGGCCGTCTACAGAACAGAGCACATTCTCATGTAAACACACAATGCTGTGGCTGTGTATCATGGGATTTTTTTTTTTTTTTTTTTTTTTTTAGCTATTCTGTTGCAGTTTTTGGAAAAAATAAAATGTCCATGGTCAGACACGTCTTTGGCTGCGGTGGTTTTACTTTTCTGCTACATTCAAGTACGATGAATATATAGGAAAAAAAATGTTTAAACGTTGTTTTTGTTGAATTATTCCTAATCAAACCCCATCTACTCTGTAGCTATCTACACTATAAGCCACCTGCATGCTAAACCCTGAAGTCATAACTTAGCCTCACATGAATAGAGGACATAAAACTCTGCACTTAAGACGTCTTGCTGTTTGCCACCCGAGGTAGAGTGTCTTCAATGATCTTATGGGCCCAAATGGCATTTGCACATGCTCAATAATTTACCCAGAGTAAACAGTCTTTTGTTCAGCGTCATGCGCCACGAGGAGAGCACAATGTCTCCCGTCAACACATGCACACAACACAAAGTCCCCATCACCGCGTAACGTTGTCCTCCTGTCAACGTCCACTCATGTGTCAAACCCAAAGTGTGTGACAACCGTGTATCTTCGAAAAGCAACCCCCCACCCTCAGTTGACGTGAGTGGGAGCGCATGATTGGAGGCGTTACTGTAGCTGTAGGGGAGGATTGAGAAAGGATTATGGAAAGGTAGGGAGGGCTGGGAGGAGGAGAATGCAGGGAGGGGGTAATCTGTAATTAGTTCGTAATTGCATCTTAAATGCTTCAAATTGCCTTTATGCTGTGATCCATGACTGACAGAGGACGTGGAGCAGCTTTGTAAGATAATGTTTTCACATAAACACGGCATCAAAAAACATGACGCATCATTTTTCAGCTGCTCTACAGTCAATTACAGAACTATATGGCTTACTGTTTATTTCTTCGGTATTATATACCTTTTTATTTTCATTTCAATTACTACAAAGTTTCAACATAGTCAAAAAACAAAAACTACTACTGGGTAATACTAGCAATGAAGAAAGGTATATGTTAGTGGAACTCAAAGGAATACTGAGATCTTAATGCAGTGACATTGTTAAATAGGGCCTCAGGGTGAAACAAGCCAAAAGTAGTTAAACAAGCAGAATCTCAAGCAAACAAAAAAGAATTTGGCAATTCTGTACTGCAGTTTATTTTTACTCAGCTGACATATACACTGATACGAAATATCTGCAATGAGGTAATTCAGATTTTTTAATACGGGAGATAGCTGTACGTTTTCTTTTCTAACAACACACCGTGATCCGTTTGCATCTACACACACGGGCTGGTTTCATACAGCATTCGTAGCTATACCTACAAAAAATAATGTATGTCACCACGTTATCATAAACAAGATGGTTTAATAAAGGCCGCTGAAGCCCACACAGGGTGGGAGGGGAAGTGGATGGGTCCAACTAACGACCTTTCAAACGTTCATTCCACCATGGAGAACCAGAAGTCAACGTTGATTACGTGGTTATTTTAACCCAAATGAAGATTGTTCCCTAAACCTAACTAAGCAGTTTTGTTGCCTAAACCCAAATGAGTTGTTTCCTGTGAAGAAGGAAGTTTATTTTAAAAAGATGAAAAGACTTTTGGTTAGATATACTACAAACCCTTGTATAAAGGTACGTTGACACATAATGCGTTCATAGCTTTGAGAGTTGGGCAGCCGCGTTTCTCAGAGCCCAACAAAAATGCTGTAGTTTCCATAAAATGAAATTGAAGCTTGAAGTAAATCATGGGTGAAAATGTGTCTAACATGGACAGATATCCTAGAGTAGCACACTGATCCACCAGACCTCCTCCCTGTTAAGTTCTGTTACCTTCACCTTTTCTCCGGACAGACAAAAGTCATAATTCACAGGACTGCCAGAGGTCCTTGTCAGTTAAACATAAACACAGCTAATACTTCAGCATTTGACAAATGATTGATGCTGTCGTTTTTTCTTGACAACAGTCTCCATGTGCTCACCATAAGCTAGGCCTTTGTGTGCCCTTTAAATCCATACATGAACAAATCCATACATGAACAAATCCTCCGTTCAGAGAAACTGTCATTTTCCCACAGAGACTGGCTTTCAAAAGATCACCTCGACCTGATTTATGATAATGATTCCTCTGCACAAATGAGTTTGTAACCCTACACTGTATTCACAACAACCTAATTTATTGCTAGTGCTAAATTTGACCCTGAGTGACACAATATATGTCCAGTCTGGCTCAATTCTCAGCACGAGTCAGTCTCAATGTGTTTAAATGAGAGCCGTGACGTACAGCAGACAGCGCGTGTCGGTGTGAAAGATGTGGTTTTGAGACGCTAGAAACGGCGGGTTGAAGTCGGACCCTTGAGAAATTTGTCGGGGAATCAAAAATGAATCAACGTTTGTTTTAACGCAGCAATCAAGGACGGGGAAACCCTTGTAACTTTTACGACAGCGGCCACGGGGGGACATGGACAACATACAAGGCATTCATCAGAGTCTCGGGAGCAGTTGCAGAAAAACATTTTCCCCCTAGTGAAAATGACAAAAGTGCTAAATGTGTACAGTGAGCTGCTGTTTTAGACGCTGCTTTACGGCCTCCCTTGAGTTTAGCATGAGACACGGCGGCTGCGACGCACAATGGAATAATGAACAGATACTGGGGCTGCGTTTAAACTGAAGCCTTTTCTCTTTTTTTTTTCCACACACGCCAAGACAAGAAGAGTGGAGCTTTGACGCTTGTCCTCATAAATCTATCACTGGATCTGTTAAGTGATCCTAAAACGGGCGAGGGGAAAGGGGGGGGGGGGGGGGGGGTTGTTTGTTTTTCAGTGTGCTTTACAGTAGTTGGTGATGCTAGAAAGTGGCAATTTGAGAGCAAGGTAAATTCAAGGATTTTATGGTCCGCATTGGTTTTATTGCATCAGTGGAAATAAGCATGCCAATGTTTCCAGTGCCACATTCTTTACAGGTTCACAATGGAACAAACCACATTAGAAATATTAATCTGTGTATTAATGATTCCTAATGGGGTTTTTTTGGGGCAGAGAGGCAAGCACAAAATCACGTTTTGTCATCAGGTTTTTTCCTTGAAAGTTTATGGGCCAAGAAAAAATGAAAAGTGAGGAAGAATGGTCACATTGTCTGCCTGTTTGGCACCGGCAGCACCTAAATATTTGTTGGGGAAAATTCCTTTTATGGTCAAATTCATCATTGAAAAGCTAATCTAAAAGTAGGTGTACTGGATACTTTACAAGCCGTACTTTGTGACTAACAAAGGCCTCAGCATAATGAAACTGCAAGATCCCATCATCACATGATCCAGCTATTGTACTGTACAGAACTAATATACAATACCTGACATACTTTCATCTTGTCTGTATTTAAATGCCTGTCATAGAGTAATAATGGCTCTTTCATGCATGCACACGGAAGAACACAAACTTCAATGTATCTAAGTGAATACCGCATATTTATTTTTATATTCCAATATTGAGATTATTCAACTGCTGCCATTTTTAATCACTCTGGGTACCTTTGTAATTTTTTTTATAAATGGGTCAAAACCCTACTGCAATATTAGTTTGCTTATTAATAGACATTTTCCTCAAATATATTGGTCAATTTAAATATGTTTCCATAGCAGTGACACCAGACAGAATTTGTATTGCTTTCTTGATTGCAGTTATGATTGGCTGTTATTTATTAAAGTTTAAAGTCTTCAAAGGCAGGACGGGAGGGACGTGGATTAGTAACTTTCACTCAGGAGACTGCTGTTCATGTCTCGAATGAAAAACCAAAAGTAAAAGTCGACTTTACGCTGGTTCATAATGTTGTTATATATACGTAGACAGTCCCTGATGAGAGTGAATATGAGTAGAGCTGCTGCTCAGAGAACATACTGCTCAACATCAGTAAAACAAAAAAGGAGCTGATTGTTGACTTCAGGGACAAAAAAAGGAGGCGAAGACACACACTCCTGTCTGTCCCTATCAATGGAGCGGAGGTGGATCAAGTAAACAGTTTTAAGTTCAAAAACAACCTGACGTGGTCCTCACACATCTCCATCCTGGTGAGGAAAGCTCATAAAAGGCTGTATTTCTTGAGAAAACTTAAAAAGGCTATATTCCTGTGCCAATTTGTCGAGCTTTTTACAGAGGTGCAATAGAGAGCATCCTCACTGGAAACGTTACAAACTGGGTGTGGGATGTGCACCAGCGCCAAGACAGGAGGGCTCTACAGCGGGTGATTAAAACTGCCCGGAACATCACTGGTACCCATCCACTGTGCATCAGTGATATTGGTAACAAGAGGTGCCTGCGAAGAGGCCAAAGAATATTAAAAAGCTAAATCCACCCAGCCACAACCTGTTCCCCGTGCTGCCGTCTTGCAGGAGATACAGACATCCAACACAGTGTTCAACATGTCACATCAGGCAAAGTGAACCATGAGACAAAAGGCCATGGAGGAATTTAGAATCGGAAAAGTGAGCAGGAAAGAGGGAGAGATTGAGAGAAAGCCCTATTTTTCTCTGTATGGTTTTCATAAAGGCGAGCTCTCTGATTGCCTGCGTCAAAGTGACAGGGTCTTTTATGAGCACTCGGCGGGTCCCCGCCCTGGTTTGTGTAGCCAGGCAGTGATAGCGGTGCCCATTGTTGGGCTACAGGGAAGGGGAGCGGCCCTGCGCTATTGAGTGGGGAGGGGCCCGGCCCCACATGCCCGCCCTGTGCAGTGTGTTGACTGAATAGGCAGCTAAGGTGTCCATGCCCCCCAGTGCCCTTCAGTGTGGGAAAGCCGGTGCAGAAAGCACCTGCAGCATCTCGACGGCGGCTGACACAGGATCGCGTGCTAGTCCAGGGGGGGGCACAGGGCACCGCGAGGTGACACTCCACGCTGACGGGTACAGTAGGAGTGTCGCACTCCCATGCCGTGTTAACATCTCCTGTCAGAGATCAAACGGATCAAGTTCAGGTGCACCGCAACGTACAGTCCATGCCGCATTGTGCATGCTCGCGCTGAGCACACAGAGACACGGCATAAAGCACATTGACAGTGGAATACGATGCTCCGCGCAGTACAATAAGTACACAATTGCCACACATTACTTACACAATCACACCAGCTCACATTTGAACGGCAAATAATGCAACAAGCCTCTGATGGTTTGGGAGGCTATCACACACACACACACACACACACACACACACACACACACACACACATATCAGATAAGATGATACCTGTTTCAAAAGCTCTTGGGAACAATATAAACTCCATTTGTATATTTTTTCTAATGTATCTTGTTTTAATACAGTTTCCTGTTTTCTGTATTTCAACTAACAATACATTGAAGTATTGAAAACCAATTTGCAATAAAGCCTTTTCCTCATACGCGTATGATGATACAATATAATGTAAAATATATTTCATTTTAGTTTTTTTAAAAACCTAAATAAAATACTTCATATTGTTTGACTGAATGTTGTACTCTGAAAACCCCAATACAAATAGTAAAAAGAAAATATACATTTGTCAGAAAAAGGCCAGTTTTAGCAGAAATTATTGGTGCATCAATCAGTCTCTCATTTACGGCCTGGCATGTTCCATGTTATGTGTCTGTGTTGCAGCGCTCTCATTCCTGCCATTCCTCCCCGGAACGCAAATATAGGACCCCACAGAATGGGATCAAGACGGCAAAACAAGACAACATTCCTGAGGCAAGTTTTAACAAAAAACACTCTGCTGCTATTGATACTGTAAGTAGCACATGGATGGGAAACGTGCAATATAGTGCACCGGCAAAGTAGGGTTTTTTTAAGCACTGACGGGTGTACAGGCAGTTCTTTAACGTCTGTCAGGGACTGCTCTTGTTATGGATTTTGATTTTCAATAGGGGAAGAAAGTTGCCTTTTGTTTTCGTTTTTTTTTGTAATCTTCCTTGCAAGCAGCATCTATCTTTTTTTTTTCTTCACACTCCCAATATTTTAGTTGACGTTGTCAAACGTCTGTGTTGTTCAGGTAAAATGACTGGTATCTGTACGTCAAACATGCTGAAACGACTGCTGATTAGCAATGATTGGTCGCTGCTGTTTCCCGGGACCGATAAGTGAGTGGCATGACAAGCAGCTTGAACTTACTTGTTTTCGGGGAAGGCGGGGGGCGTGGTGGTGGGGGGGGGGGAGCTCAACTGGGTTCACCACAGTGTGGCTGTTGTTCCAGCGCCCAAGGATTACAATTAACCAGCCACTCCTGTTGGGGCTTAATGACCGAACACTGCAAAAGCCAGCAGCAGGGACACTTCCTGAACAGCGCCGGGTTAGCCCTAATTGGTTCTGGCACAGCAATCCTTACTGCTTATCTCATAGCCAGCTGAGAAAAATCACCAGTGAAGTGTAAATCAAAACATGTTGATTGCATGAAATTCAGATTGAGCAACATTCCTGATTAAAAAAAAAAGGCTTTTCTTTATGCTCAGTCACAGTTCCTTGATATTGTATTGTGCTGTTCTTCTTAAAGTCAAAATGTTAGATTTATGGTGTGATTACACACGTGAGATGCAAGATTATATTCCAGTCTTCCTGGACATATAACTTGTTTCAATACTTTTATATATGTGAGGCTTTGGAAATAAATAAATAGGAGGGAATCATGGAATCTCCTATTTTTATATAATAGGTCCCAGCCAACGCATGTCCAAGCTCAGAGTCACTGGAGCAAGGGGGGGGGGGTTGGATGGGAGGTCCAGGGGATTTGGGTAAACCATCTGTTGACCAAAGCTTTTGGGAAAGAGCACTAATATGGATTTAGGATATTATTCTCTCTGCAGGTGGGATGGTCAAAACCCCTGTGGATTTCTCTGCGAGGAGGGGGCGAGCCTTAGGAATAGCAAAAAAAAAAAAAAGATTTCAAAAGAGGGACAAGGCAAAATAGACGGAACAAAGATGCTGCATTATTAAGCTTTTCCCTAATCTCCACGACTCAATCGCAGTAGAGTCAGGTATGAGGCTTCAACAATGGGACGGAGCAGAAAAGGGAAAAAAAAAAACTCATCAGAAGATCAATACAATTTTTCACTGCAAATATCCACAAGTATTTGAGGTGGCTTTTCCTTCCTACGACATTCCTGGCACAGTTAGAAGAGCAATAATAAGAGCGGGAGGACCTGGGTGGCTCTCCGCATGAACTCAGACACCATGCAGGGTGGACTTAGGGTAAACCCAGACACTGACCTTGTGGAGAGAAAGAGGGACTCTGGAAGTAAGAGCACACTTTGGCTCTCTAGCCGCCAGGGTTTATTCCAACAGCAGCCGTCTTTACTGAGCTTAACAGTGATTTGGCCCCTTTTGCTTACTTGTTTGTTTATCAGGATTGTACAAGAGAGCCTTAAGCTGCCAGGTGCTTTCACTGTATCACTAGGGGAAGATGCACAGCTGCTCGAGTCTGCATCAAGACATTAAGAGGACTATATACCCTCTGTGGCAACAAGCAGGCCGGACGGCTGTAACAAGTTTTTAATAAAATTGTAATCTGCTTAAACCCCCCAGACTAGAGTAAACTGACTTCCCCATGACTGTCAAAACATCGGTTCAATCTGGAACTTGCAGCATTAATGCAAAAACAAAACATTCAAGGTATTTGTCAAAAAGGACTTTCCAGGAATTGTACAGACCTGCTAAGCCTCTAGAGAATAATGCATTTCTCATGAAGCAGATTTTCAGTCTTTCAGGCCACATGATGCCCAGCCGCAGCCCAACAAAAGGACTGGACTTTGTATGTAGTCCGGCTTCAAGGGTTATAGCAAGCCCTGTTGCCTTTTATTATTGTGAAATAGATGTTGAGTAGCTGAATGTATATTGACCACTACAGCTATTTGGTCCCATCAAAGCAGGCTTAATGCCTTAAGTAGGCCTAAAGCACTGAATGTACCTGAATTAAAAATGGGTAGAAAAATACGGCGGCAACGTTCCATAGCAAATGGGTGATGTCCCTAGAAAGAGGTGATTTCCCTCTAATCCAGCTCTGACAATGCTATTAGGTATGACGTTTACCATGTTGACCATCTTAGTTTGGTTGGTTAGCATGCCAACATTTGCTAAACACAAAGTACAGCTGAGGCTGATGGTAACGTCATTAGTATTTGGTCATAAACCAAACGACTGGACAAATATTGTTCAAGTAATTCATCCTGAGAGGAACACAAAAGTGTGTGTAAACAGATTTCCAATTTGGGTTATATTCAGAACTGGAGAAAGAAAGCTCTTAGACTGATTAATTGTTCCATCATTAAGCCATTAAATGTCCATCTCAGTCAAGTTATTTGTGGGGGGTCTTTGGAATTAATTCATGGTCAATAAAGACGACTTAAAGCCTGATTAGTGGACTTTGCCCCTATTAGATACAGGATCTGGCTGGGGTGATCCCATGCGTAAGGATATGTGAATCCGGCCACTTAAGGGGCTCTGTGGTTTTGGGTTGATTAGTTTCACGGATGTCCTTCCTGATGCTGTTGGGATATCCTGCTGAGTTCCAGTAAACTTCACATCTCTGCTCATATGCTGAAAGAAAAGAAAAAAAACATTTCCCAGCAAGCGGTTTAATCAGAACCGTTTATGATTTAACAAGTTAGATTTTAAAAGATTTTGCAGCTTAACAGGATGAGATAACCTCTAGATATGATTCATTTGGAACTTTGGCAGATTACCAGATTTCCAAAGGAAGGAAGAACACGTCGAAGTAGAATGTGAGCTTGATTAACCAAGAGAGGCGTGTTGATCGGGGACACATGGGACACAAGTACCAAGCATGCTGCTCTCAATAGAACAAGTCAAGGAAATGCAATCTCTCAAACTGTAATTCAAAATAATAGGCTAGCTTCCTCCAGGAATGGTTCTTTTTGATTGTTTAATTGTTTGCAGGCATGCGGGTGAACTAACTGGAATCTGGTTAGATTTTTCTCCTTTCGGATTAATGAGGAGCACGTTGGGAGGAAACTCAAGAAGGGTTTTACAACCTGGACTGAGACACAGCTTGTCATTGCAACACAACAATAATGACATGTTGAACTGAAGATTGCAGGCACTATGTCGGTGACTAATTGACTGATTTCATTTGTATCCACTCTGAATTATCAAGATAAATGCACTTTTTTTATTGTGACATGTACACAGCACAGCCCGCAGTGAGATTTAGCCTCTGCATTTAACCCATCCTAGCATTAGGAGCAGTGGGCAGCTTATAGACAGCACCGGGCGGGAGGAGTTTGGGGGTCCGGTGCCTTGCTCAAGGGCACCTTGGCGGAGGCAAGCTGGCACCTCTCCAGCTACCAGTCCACCCTACGTACTTGCTGCCACGATCCACTGAGACTTCCTGTAGTCAATAATAATAATAAAGCCTCTGATTTGAACTGCACTTAATGTATATAAGTCATATAATATAATGTGAATATTGGGATAAAAGCAGTATGTCACAGTGAACATGACTTGGCTGCTGGGGCCTCCAGACATTTAAAGATAGATTATATAATTTTATAATGAAGAAATAATACATTCTTCATCTTACAAATAAAAAGTTGAATACAAAAGCATCATAATTCAACAAGCTCTGTTAAATCAATGTAGGGGTTTTCTGCTACAACTTGGTCTGGTATGACCAGTAGCTCATTGTGGCTAATGTTAGCAAACTTTTGATAGATATAGATATTTCCTTCTTTTTTCTTTTCTTTTAATGAAATAGATTCATAAATCCCCAGGATATGTGCAAATGTTTTGCTCGACTTTAAATATGTTCAACTTGCGTGGACCCAGTTTGTGCCACCTACTGCCCTCACTGTGTGTCTTTCCATTGACTTTGCATGCAATCATACATACTAGATCTAAAATTTGCTTCGCTTTCTGACTGACCCGACCGTCAGTCCGATCACCATGTGATGATAAAGTAGCTGATTCAAGAAAATGAGGTGGAATTACATTTCCATTATAATAAAATAGACTAAGAAGTTGAACCACTACTGTCTTGTAATATTGCAATACATTGAAACACAATATTAATTACCATGCATGAAACTGATGTTTGATTGCTTGCCTTGACTTGGACTCAGTGAGTGATTGTGCAGCTGTGCTCAGCTCCGGCCACATGTTCTCATAGAACAGAGTGACATCATGTTGCCCTTTCAGCTCAGAGCAGCACCTGTGATGAGGTTACCCTGCTCTGAGCCATAAATAAAACACCTGGGCTACCACTGTACTGGATAACGTCACATTGTAAATGGTGTCATTTAATTGCATCAGGAGGCCCGAGTTATAAAATTTTGTATAAATGATCCATAGTTTGACTGGTTTGATATCTTTATTTAACTGCAGAAAACTTTATAACATCAACCTGTGATTATTGGAGGGGTCACAGCTTAGATAGATCTGAGTATCTAAGGCATAACTAATGGTAACTGATAATATGACTGCATGTAAGGTGGCCAAGGGTGAGTAGGTAAAGGAAAAAGAGAACTGGGCCCAGCACCGATCCTTGGGGAACCCCGCAGTGAACACCGGTTGCAAATGACCTGGTAGAAACCTGTCCTTTAGGTAGGACCTAAACCATCGCAGAGCAGTGCCACTGACACCCACCCAGATCTCATGACTATCCATGATGACGTTATGGCCCATCAGTGACGGTTCGAGGTACTTTTATCTGGAGCGGTCCAGGGGTCGTAAAGGGATGTCTAGGGGTGACCCCTAGGGACCCAAACAGATATGCATTATGCAAACCCTGGTTTCTATCTTACTCTAAATTAACTCAAAATGACTAAATTGCATCTTATGCCATTCATTACAGCATATGCTGATAAAATAAGACAATTAGCCTGGATGCGTTTGGATACCAATTTACAGGCTTTTTTTTAATCTGAGGAGGCTAGCATGATAAGTATCATGGATCCCAACAGAGTTAGTGAACATTTAGAACAAAGCAACAATGTATTAGCATCTTCAGGTTCCTGAGCATTATTACTGTTTACATAATATTACAGACAATATCATAAATAATACTCTGACCTGTATCCAAACTTGTGAAAGTGTTTGTGGTAATGGATCTATAACAAGCCATTCAAAGAGCAGATGAGGCCATTTACCAAAAGGAAAGCTACTTTGAAATATTTGTATTTTGTTTAAAAGAAAATTGTGTAAAAAAAGTGTAGAATTTAAAATAATTTATCGTTTTACCCTGAGAGACAATCAATGTTTTTCCACACAATATTTGTATATAAGTAGAATCTCTTTTTTTAAATTTCCTTTGTTTATAATTTTTTTAATATGCGTTATCTATTCAATGTTTTTGTTTTGTACTTAGGTTGTTAGACTGTTTAGCAGGATGCATTGTTTGGATATTGTATTTTGGTTATTTTTTGTTTGATTGTTTTGTCATGTGGTGACTCATGTCATGTTTTTGTTAATAAAAAAAACAAACAGTGGGCCACATAGTGTATAGTACAGACGTAGCGGTTTCCATAGAACACCAGTCACACAAGCATTTGCACTGAAGCAGTGAATTATTTTCTCGTTGTTTTAATTATTATTTGTGCAATGTCACATGGACGCATATGACATGGGCTAGAGTGAGTCATGTGTTTGTCCATGAGGACATCACCTGGGATCTTGCTGTTCTCTAACAGGACGTGTTCACACACGTCAGCTATCCCCTGAGTTTTGGTTACGCCCATACAGCTCTATCTAGTAGAGTTTCCTTGCTTGGAGTTCTCTGGGAGTAAACAGCCAAATGTACAGTTTGTGAAAAAAAAAAAAAAGCACAGTGCTGTGAGCCTATTTTGTCATGTGATGAAAATGAACTCAGCCCAGAGGCCTCACATTCTGGTCGGAAAAATATTTCAATGCTGCTGCTTGACTACAGGCAACCACACTTCCAAATAGAACACGCATCCACCTAGCAACACTGAGCGATAAGCATATTGCTATGCGCAAGGTATTTTGTGTACGTGTTGTGTACATACTGCTGAACTTACAGCAATAGTAAGGCCTAAGGCAGCAATTGAAATCTTGATATTTTGCCATAGTCTGTCTGTAGCTATATTTCACTGATGTCTCTCACCACATGCCATCACGACACACACAATCAAATTAATCATGATGTACTGCACCGGCCCGGTCACCTGGAAGTTGAATGTGGACGTGTTTTTGTGATGTAGTGATTTAGTATAGCGAGGAAAAATGCAAAGCTTTGTTAAAATAACCACTCAACACTGCTTTGACTCCCAATTATTTTGCCCTTTTAGCATCACTTTGCGTCTGAGAATAAATGTTTTACCGAATGTATTGTCAAGGTTGCTTAGCGACAACAGGGAGATCACGTCGTCCAATACGCAAAAGGTTACAGATACAAAGTAACAAAGTTAGCAGTGAAAACCTGCAACAAAATGGAAACATTTAAGGTTAAAGTCTGGGCAAAGTAAAATCTTAGATTTGTTATTAATCACAATATACTTGTGGAAAAACTGAACTGTATCATACTGAATTGTAAAGTTAGACCATTAAACTGTTTTTCATAATTTTTGTGTTCAGGATATTTTGGGCGGGCCTGAAATCGGTGACGCACTGGAGCCATCCTTATCGTAACCCGACGTTAGCAACCATGGACAATATAGATGGACAATTTACTCAAACTAATATTGACTTGTAAGAGCAGATGTTGTAAAGTATGATCACAAAAATGTCTGTAGTGATTTCCTAAATATTCTGGTACATTCTATGAACAACAATGTAAAGATGTAAGGCCTCAAACCCTGAACCCTCAGGGACTTACTGACGTCACCTGGTACTGTGAGGGCTTGAAACGGTGTAAATATGAATGGGACAGCACTTTGCTGCAACATATCATGTTGACAACAACAAAAAATAAGATGTATAATTGTGGGTATTTATTTTATATTTTTACTCCCTGATTTGAAAGTCTTCCAGGCTCATTCCTCACAAGATGAGAGGCAAATTAAAATCATTTATTTACTCGTTTTTGTCGAAACAGCTTAAAAATCAAATATTTGATGAATACATTTTTTTTTCCATCTTTAACCCTTAATGTTTCTGAGTACATTTAATTTGTCGCGTTACGTTGTCGCGTTGCGTTGTCGCGTTGTCGCGTTGCGTTGTCGCGTTGCGTTGTTGCGTTGTTGCGTTGCTGCGTTGCACAAATCATGCTCTTTTTTCCGGTTCAGAAACGTCGACATACAACGCAACCCATGGTTTTTAGAAACGTACAATGCCAATGGTTCTTTTTTTCTGGCAACTAAGTTGACTGCACAAGTAACCACAACTAATTATCAGTTAAACATCCCTAAATGTTGCTGTTTGCAGATCCATGTCAGCGCCACCGGTTGCATGAGAAGCTGTGGTGATATTGGATATAGAGAGGAATGTGAACGGTGAACACTCCTGTCAGCTACACAGTGTCCAGGACCATTTTCATGTCAAGGTTCTTTCACCATCAGTTTATGAGACGCCATTCAGGAAAATGTTAGACACTTACTGTCGCTCTCTTTGCTCTCTTAGCTCAGTATCCAACTCAGTATCCTACTGTCTTTGCTAAACAGTTTAAAGGATAAGGCTTTGGATAAACGATACCTTCCCTACTGTCAACAAATCCTGAGAGAATACCCAAAACAACAGTAAATAGGTCCCGCTAACATGTAGTGTATCCTAAGCCCGGTATATCTTATTCCTCTGTGCCATAGTGCTCCAAAACTATTAAGTCTTCATGACCATGAACTCACACATCGCAGTTTATTTTGACTCAATCTCACAAACACTGTCCTGCTGCTTTAAATACTCACTGGTGCACCAAATGTGGGTTAATACACCACTGAAAATAGTCCCAAACAAAAGCACGTTTTACACATTTAAGATAAGTTTGCTAAAAACTACATTGCCCACTCGTTTAGGAAACTAGCTTTGTACTGTATTTTTCAAGCCATTGTAAAGACCTACGTCTTTAGCAGAAACTGACTAAAACACATTCAGGTTTTTTGGTCTTTTAATGTCATTTATTGACAATGAGCAAAAAAAATAGAATAACACCATTCTCATCTTTTAGGGACACATATGGGTATGAAATGTATAATTTAAGAATGGTATTTGTTTTGTTTGTTTTTTGCCTTTTTGCTGTTTTCTTAGTGGAAGTTTGAATTTTGAACATACAACCATTTTTTTTTACCATTATCATTAGAACCATTATCTGTTGTTCACTGAAGATAGTTCATAGTTCAGATTATCTTTTCACTCATGAGCCTAAATAGTTGTTTACACTTTGTCCAATTCTGATAGCGTTAGCTACCATACTTTAGCTTAGCAGCTAGCGATGACTTTCCTCTTCTCCTCTGCCTCGCCTGCTATTTCGCTGCCTTCTTTCGTGACAGTGCTACATGTGACGACTGGATGTAGTCATCTCCTGGCAGCTCCGGAACAGCCGTGAGGCTGGGTGACTGCCGAACCAGACATAGTCCTAAGCAGAAGCACATGGTTCACCACAAACCACTTCATGTTTCTAACCAGTTCTCCCACCTCAGCAACACACCCACTGAGAAACCCACTCTGATTCAAGGTGGTATCCAGCAAATGTTTTGGTGGTCATATAAAATGATAACAGACTTTTGAGGGAAGACCTGGTCTGATTAGGAGAAATGGCCTTCATCCCACTTTGGAGCGAGCAGATCTCATATCTAGAGACCTGACCGAGTTTATTAGTGGACTTAATCCATGACAACCCAGAGTTGAGACCAGGAAGTCCAAGTTGAGTCCTGATTTGCAGTCTTATATGCTCTCTGCGCTTCAACTGCCACTTAAATTCATTAAACCTATGAAAAATGAACACCAGCACCGCAGCAGTGCAACAAAATAGGAAAATGAAATGTGGATATCAGATCTCTGTCCATCCTAAGCTGTAAATGATTTAATAGTAGACATTCATATTGATTTATTTAGTCTTGCTGAGACCTGGCTGTGTCATTAAGAAATATGTCAGCCTAAATCATGTGTTTAACCTGGAACCTCACATAGGCCAGGAACCTGGAGCGCTACCTGGACTATGGTATTCCATGGCTCCACATTGCTATGACACGTCTGCCACCGACGCTGGAAAAGGAAAGGACCATGAAGGTTCTGACCTTCATCTGCTGCGTCGCCATGATAATGAATGGCGACTACATCACTTACGCCACAATGGGGGACCTCATGAGGGTGATGCAAATGCCCCAGACTGAGCTCCAAAAGCTCTAGATCCAGTCCAGGATCATCCTGGTGAAGGTGTTCACAATGACTGGAGGCTGAACGACTCCCTTCAGTGGCGGATGGTAGTCGAGAAGAAGGACAAAAGTTTATACACTAGATGTCTGATAGTGCTGTAGCTAAATGTAAAGAAGTGATTCCATCGGCTTTAACTCAATTCCATGTCTCAGAATATCACCTTTACTAACTTCAGTCCCACCCAAATTGATCATCTGGTCGATAGTGCTACCAGCGCAGTAAAAGGCTCACACTCAACTCTATTGCCCCTCTAAAAAAGAAGATAATAAAACAAAGGTAGTTAGCTGGTATAACCCTAAAACCTGCAAATTAAAGCAAACATTGCATTCGTCATTCCACCAATTTGGAAGAATCTCAATTAGTCTGGATAGATACCCTTAAAATGTATTTAAAAAAGCCAGAGCAGCCTATTACTCATTATTAACAGAGAAAAAAATAACAACCTCAGGTTCCTTTGTATGACTGTAACCAGGCTGACAAAGAGTCACAGCACTATAAAGCCACGTATTCCTAATGCCCTCAGTAGTTGCAACTTCTTTAGTTTTTTTAATGATAACATTTTGATCATAAAAGACAAAATGAATCAACCATATACCGATTGATCTTCAAACACAGGGACCTCAGAAACAGCTGTAAAACCTGACCCATATTTAGAGTGCTGGACTCTCACCAGTTGCCTGCAATGATTTCTTCATCAAAGCCATCTACCTGTCTCTTAGGCTCCATCTAGACTAGGCTGAAGTTTTACCCTTAGGTAGCACCTCTTTATTAGTTACAAGCTGTCTTTACTAACAGGTTGTGTACCAAAGTCCTTTAAAGTAGCTGTAATTAAACCCACTCTTGATCCAGAGGTTTTAGCCAATGATGCACATAATTATATCCTGCCCTTTCTCTCTAAGATCTTTCAGAAAGCAGTCTCTAATGAGTTCTATGATTTTTTACAAAACAATAGTTTATTCGTGGATTCACAGTCAGGATTTAAAAAGCATCATAGCACAGAGACAGCAATGGTGAAAATGACTACAGACCTCCTAATTGCATTAGACAAAGGACTTGTCTCTGTTCTTGTCTTGTTAGAACTCAGTTCTGCATTTTGACACCATCACATCCTTTAACAGAGAATGGAACATTTGATTGTCATTGAAGGAACCGCACTAAGCTGGTTTAAGTCCTCTTTATCAGATCGATCTCAGTTTATACATGAAAACAATGAATCCTCCATTTACACTAAAGCCATGGAGTCCCATAAGGTTCTGTGCTCGGAGCAATTGTATGCACCTCATTTATGCTTTCTTTAGGCAATATTACTAGAAAATGCTCCATAAACTTTCACTGTTATGCAGATGATACTCAATTATATCTATCGATCAAGCCAGAAGAATCCAACCAGTTAGATCTTCAAGCATGTCTACAGGACATAAAAACCTGGATGATCTGCAACTTTCTGATGTCAAACTCAGAAAAAGCTGAAGTTATTGTACTAGGCCCAGAACACCTACAAAATAAATGATCTAATAATAAAGTTACTCAAGATGGCATTGCTCTGGTGTCCAGCAGCACCGTAAAACATCTCTGAGTTACTGGGATTTACCAACGTAACATTGGAAAAATCATACCATACAGAAAAATGTATCCAAGCATCTGTTGCTTTTAGACTAGAATATTGCAATTTCTTATTATCAGGCTGCTCTAATAAGTCTCTTGAGACTCCAGTTGATCCAGAATACTGCAGCACGTGTACTGACGAAAACTAAGATCATATTTCTTCCATATTAGCTTCTCTGCACTGGCTCCCTGTAAAATACAGAACATAATTTAACATCCTTCTCACCTAGAAAGCCCTACATGGTCAGGCACCATTATATCTTAAAGAGCTCATAGTACCCTATGACCCCACTAAAACACTGTGGAACCAGCTCCCAGTTTAAGTCTATGTGACAGTGGCACACATGATATTTATCCATCTATCTATCATTTCGGTCCATCCTGCGATAGGGATCCCAACTCAGTTGATCCAACTAGCAAGCATAGTCTGTGTCCAGTATAGCTTATTCCTCTGTGCTATAAAGCAGCTAATCATAACCCATGGGCATACTAGCACTATCTAGTGGGCAGCGGATGTACTGCAGTTGGTAAGATTAATATTTACAAAAATAGTATTTTGTCAATTTACATATTTAAAAAAATGTCAATGACCAGTGACGTTTAAATATCTCTACGTGAATCACGGCACAACTTCAGGTGGAGACTGTTGTCACTGTTAGCTAGCTTACCTTGAATGGATACATTTTTAAAACAGAAAAGTCATGTGGGCAACAATGCTGTCAATAGAAGCGCCAAAGCATGTGGTGAGAAAATATAAAGACATTACATGTGTTGGCGAGGGTAAGCAGAATATTTATTTTGGTCTATACAGCTGACAGTGGCATAACGCATTACAGCCCAGTTTAGCTTCCTCTTTTTTGTCATGTGGAAGGTGGTCCAATGAGACACTGTCAATCAACCCCAACAATCAGAAGTGAGCCTAATGGTGACACTATACAAGTAAATAAAGTACACATTTATTACTAAAAGATATTCCTATGAAAATTCCCCAACTGATTACTTTACATTAAGGCAGCAATTGTATTTTTTATTGCAAGTTTTCAGAAATGTTATCTTTAAATACGCAAATGAGGCATTCATTTATTAAATGTGTTCTCATTTGTTTACATTTTTAGAACAATAGAAAAAGCCAATGCGATTTGGATATCTCTTTTTATTACTCAATAAGTCAGAAAATGCTATCAACAGCCATAAAAAGGAATAATATGTTCTATAACTCAGGCTATGAATGATATATGAACAAAGCTCTCTGTAAACACCTCCAGGGTCTCTAGAAATCACCATGAAACTTCCCTTAATTGATTAGCTACATGATAATGTATGATAATAATTTTTTTGTTAGTTTTCTGAAATGTTATGTTTAAGTTAATGTAAATGAGGCATTATCTAATGGTACATTTTGTAGAATTTAGAAAAAAAATCCACAGACGCAACGAGACAAAGTAGTGAAATAAAAACCTAAATGTGTGTTTTTGATGTTTGCTTTCCACCAGTCTGAACGAATGTTTTAAAACAGCCCAACATTTTAAAATTGATTAGTGCATGAAAAACAGTGTCTCACATTAAAATCTAAATGTTGAAAAGCCCTGCTAAAAATCTTCATTGTTGTCCAAGAACAGCCCCTAGTAACTTTCTACTTTCTGAAGACGTATAGCTATACAACTGGGTCACAAATATGTTTCACTTAAAAAATATAAAAGACTAAGCAAACATTACTCAAACAGGAGGAAATTCTGCGTTTGATGTACTATTTCCAGCGGTGGATTAATACACATTTGGTACTCTACTAAGTATTTCAGGCAGCAGGACAGTGTATGTTTACCTTGCACGGCAGCTGGAGTCTCACGATATCACGATATCACAATATCACGATTTCACAATATCACGATATCACAAGATCACACGATCACACGATCACATGATACTCCATCCGGTCAGGCTTTAAGTAATGTGTTTGTGTTTGGACCAATCAGCCTCCTGTGTGGAGCTAATGAGACGACATAGAGAGACAACTTTGTTTGTTCAAAACAACAATGGCCACTCCTAAAAAAGTTAGCACAAATGTTGCAATAGCATAAGCTCTATCAGAACCGGGGAGTATTTCTTCATTGAGATGTTTTTGCTGTTGAGTTATTGACGGATGTTTTTTCCAAACAGTTTGGAATGATGGCTTCTCAGACGGTTCTGTGTAATGGCTTACTGATGTTTGAATCACTCTCTAGCTTTTTGTTTTTTGTCACTCATACTCACGTACACACACAAAAATGACTATTTTCTACAAGTGTCTTGTTGCCACCTGAGCAGATTACCTCACACGATCATGGGCTCGAGCTCACACCTGGATATATTGTTTCATTATTAATAGCAAAGAGCACGGAGCATATTTCTTGTACAAGCCAACAGATGATATCCCCATTTCATCACATTGACGTAGCAGAGAGTAGGGTGGGATAGCAGGAATTATGATCCCTAAATTCACCCTGTTTGAGGGAAACATGTGTGTGGGAACATGGGCTCTTTAGCACCACCTCTCATGCCAAGATGTCACAATACTAGAACGCAAATACCACATGTGTTAACAAAGTGCAGTGCAACCTCTAAACACTATGTATGCAGGTGGCTCAACGAGGGGCTTAACCAAATGTGGCTCGTCGAAAAAATCAAGGCCAATCAGGTTCCTAAGCAAAGTGTGGAGCAGCATTCTCCAGGTGTAAGATAGCGCTGATGTTCCATAATGCTACCTTGCCTCAAACCACCGAATGACACAAAATGGCTGCAGGGGATGCAGTGTCCCTTCCTGCCATTATATAACCTCAGTTCAGCTCTGAAAACATCTCATTGGCTCCCCTCTAACCACTCGGACATGTTAAAACAGATCAGAGGATATTCTCGCACGAAAGGTTAAGGAATAAACGTCAACTCCAATAGCTGTTCATGCATTTCACTCAAAATCTCAAATGTCAACCTCACGGTTGCGGCAGAAGAAGAGTCAGGTATCAAAAGAGTCTCTAAGCTGCCGTTGTGCTTCTTTCAGGCTGTTTGTTGGGTGGTTGTACATCTTTGGAAACCCACTCCTTTCTGATATCGGAATCTGGGCAACCATTCATCTAGCTTTCCGGCAATCCGACTCTCACACCCACCTCACGCTGTGATTGGTCATCTGCGCGGAGGTGAGGAAGGAGCCAGGGTTTGAGCTTCTCTCTCTCGCTCTCTCTCTCTCTCTCTCTCTCTCTCTCTCTCTCTCTCTCTCTCTCGCTTACTTCATTCATCTGCATAGGCAGCTCTGAGGTTACAAGGTCACCACATGCTGGCCCTTTGGCAAACGGGGTGGCTGGCAGGTCGTCCACTAATAGGAAGGGCATCGGTTCGATCCCCAGCTCCTCCAGTACGCGTTGCAAAGTGTTCATTGGCCAACGTGTGAATGAGCGTTTAGATTAGAATCTGATGGGCAGGTGGCAATTTTTCCGTCAGTGTACGAATGTGTGTGTGAATGGGTGAATGTTGTGACCGCTATATAAATGTGAGTCAATTTAACATTCCATAAAACAAATACTTTCTGCACAGGCAACAGTTTTTTTGCATTCCCCTTTGTTTTTTATGTGCAAAGTCATAAATAAAAGCATGCTCACTTATGCTCACTCAAAGCTTTCATTTATGACTGTGCAATAGATTTCCTCAGGGCAGATTTTCCCTCTGCTTTGAAGTGGGAAACAATATATTTTTTTGTGTATTCTTAATATCATCACTTCTTGTTTGGTGACTACACATAAAAGGCATTTGTGTAAACAGCGCTGAGCAGTAGGAGGCCCTTTTTCTTTTCTTTTTTTACAGTGGAATAAAACAGCTTTGGCCTTCATGTTTTTTTACAGCTGAGGAGGCTGATCCTGAACCCCTGTGTTTCAAAGCTTCTTGAGCTCTGCACAATCCTCTACCCAGCAAAACCCCCAACCCCCGCTCCTCTGCAGAGCCGCTTACTATAGGCCCTCATTCCCCCCTATCTTCTTTTAAACACCAATAAAATCTTTTTACATTTCCTGAGCAGGCAGTTAAAAATTTGGGCTGACTACTGTGCATTCCCCCCGTACTCTGCAGGATCTCTCCGTGTCGAGCTCTAGTTTTCTTCTTCTGTCGTCGGTGTTCCCTGCCTTCACGTAGTGTCACCCTTGCTTTAACCCTCGCTACAGTAACCTTGAGGAGATAACGCAAGAGAAGAAGCAGCTCGTTTTTACGACTAGAACGTTGGGTGCCTTGTTTGTTTTCCCGGGTCACCTTTTGGCGCAAAGGGGGTTCTTCTTTGACATACGAGAAGGTTGCCATGCCTTAAGTATTTCACAGCTTAGCGGCCATTTGTAAAAGCTGTTATGAGCACACTTCCCGACTGCCTGGAAGTGTGCTGATCCCACCCTTCCTCTCTCCTGGTATCTTCCTCGCTTCTCTCCTTCTTTGCCTACCGTTTTTTTCTTTTTCCATCCTATCTCTCCTTCCCCTTCTCTCCCTGCTTGCCTTTTTTCTATACTTTCCTTGGCTCAATGCCCTTTTTCTTTATTCTGTCCTTTTTTTTCAAAATTTAATTCCCGTCCTTGGTTCTGCCCTTTTCTTTCAGACATTAATTTCCTTATTCCTTTTCCACATACTTGGATGTGCTCGATCACTACCGCCAGTACAATCCTACCTCCTTTCCTATGTTTTGTCCTTCGATTCCGCCCCTCCACACCCACGTGACCAACATCATGCAAAAGCACTCATGACAGTACGCTCTGCCAGCTCTGCCATGCGGACAGTTACGACCCAGAAGCGAGGACCTGTTATAGCACTAAGCCCCTCGGGCAGGCCTCGTCTCGTAACCTCAGTCAACTCTGAACAATTTATAGCTCACTTACACTGCCGGAAACTTTTCCAAGAACCCAAGAAACTTTTTTAGGACCCAAGGAACCTTAGCTGCACTTCGACCAAAGGAGCCAGGATATAGATTTAGTTCGTCATCGTTCCTGGCTTTGGGGGTACAATGTTCCATTAGCCTAAGAACCATCGGGGTGGAGTTTGGTAAACGTTTCAATGTGGTTACACAGAAAAGCAGGAATAAATGACTGTACTGTTGCTTTTCTGGTGTTTCACTGTTCACTCTCACCATCTGCGCGCATCCATTTTAACATTAGAGAGCTACAAAGAACAACACACGTGTTTTGTCAGAGCATTTGATTTATTGATTGCTGTCGGGATGTAAAGAGAATTACAACAACACATGTTTGCTGACCCTAGAGTTTGGACATTACTTTAAAAAGCAATTTTGCCAACGTTAGCATTATTAAAGGGGATAATGTTGCAGGTTTCTTTAACACGAGTATAATGAAAATAATAATAGACAACTAAAGACTTGAAAAGACTGTTAATAAATGATGTTGATGACTTTAAAATACTAACTTGCTTGGACTTGAGGGTTGAACACAAATGTTGAAATCCAACTCAACAGTGCAAGCGAATGATTAATTAACCTTCTAATGTATCACCAGGCCTTGGCATGTAGTTGACATTATCAGGTTAGGGATTGAACATTCCTTAACCCAGCAATTTGGGGTGTTGGGTTTAACACCCCGAGTTTTAAGTATGTAAATATTGCTCAAATGCAGAATAAACACAACAAGTTATACTTAATGTACTATGTTGAATTGTCCGGGAACGTAAGCCGAAAAGTACAAATGGAAGTATACTAACTTATTTGGTTCAGAGTTAACCTGGTTTACTTTCTGAAACTATTTGTTAAAAAAACAGCTTCAGGATCATCTCCACATCCTGTCACACTCTGTGCACCTGTGAGCCAGTGTTTGTGCTTTGCAGCATGCTTTGAAGCTCAATGGAATGTGACGTTTAAGCCCTTCAGAGAAGGAAAACCAAGCAGAGATGATGTAGTGACACAGTTGGCAAGTTAAAGTGCTCCATAGTTACACGCATATTTGTATGAGGCAGTTGTCCCGGGTTACAGAGTCGTTGCCATTGTTTTATCCATCATGATCTTTATCGCATTTCCAGCCCAGTTATGATAAAGAAAAACAATTAGTAAGAGTATAAAGGGTGTTAAGAGTGCAAGGGAGAACAATAGTTTCCTCAATGCTCCAGCAGAACTTGATACGGCGCTGCTCCGAGGTGTGGGTGTTAACCACTGCACACTGTGAGGCATTTCTGACATGAATGCAGCCTGCCATTAGCCTAGCAGTGAAGATAATACAACTTCCTCTTTCCACATGTTAGAACCTGACAGCCAATTGGAGCCATAAAAGTCCAGAAGGTTCCCATAGCCAGCAGTTCACACCAGGCAGACTGTTGTTAACGTTAATGAGGTGTGATGGCAGGCTGCTTGGTTGTCAAGGTCAAGGCTAGCGCTGCTAACAACACGGGGGAAGTGGCTGAGCTCCTCAACGCTGTCCTTACAGAACAAGAAAGAAGCAGCGTTTTAAGTAGCGCAACCAAGGGTAGGGTCTGTAGGTCTATTTTCCATTTACGCATACATTCATACAGGCATGACTCACTTACATGTGTTGAAGAGTGGCGCCTATGTTTAGCATGCAAAGGGCGGACGTAACCTTTTCCATTTTTTAAATAGAATATTCTACCATGCTTTCATGATCACGTTAACTGCATCATTATTGCTTCTTGTTCAGAAGGTGTTCAGAAAGAGTCAATCCTTGTTTTACAGATAACGGTTTCAGAAGCAGTAAATGCTTTATCCGGTGAGAACATATGTTTAAGGCGAGGGGGGAGGGGCTACTGATTTGAAAAGGGGCTGCCTTGTCCTGATGGAGTCCGTCTTGGTTCCTTGGTTGGTGTAAAGACCAAGGCCAACAGCCTCAACATGGTACACTGCCAGGACAATGAAAACCACTCCGTGAGCCGGCCGATGGGGTGGAGCTGCAGCGGGGAAGCAGGGTCCACCTGCAGCAGCAGGACCTGAGGCTCGCCACCCGCTTCCTGGGAGCCAACAACTACACCTCGCTGCCGGAGGCCCGGGCCCGTATTGCTGTGCCCTCTGAAAGGAAGGGAGGCACAGTAGAACCAGAACCACGACTGCACTGGGCAGACTCCGCTGCAGTAAAATGAGAGGATTTCTAAATGGAATCTGCTCGGATTCCATTGACTGGCTGCTAATAGCCAGTAACCATGAAAATCCCTCACAATATGAAAAAAAGAGTCTGTGAACCATACAGTAAATATGAAGCATTTCAACTGCTGTTTACACAAATTGACATACACTACCTCATCATGCCACGCATCTCACATGCACTCTTTCTGACTCACACTATTATATATCTACTATATAGAGATGAATAGTGTGGGAGTTCCACAACAGGCTGATCATGTGTATAAATACTCACAGATCCAACCCAGTCCAGGTTCTAAACACGTTTCTTTTGCATTACAAGCAGTCAGCAGAAGGGCAAAGTCTTATCTTTAGTCATGATCCTGACATGGTCGGGTCACATATTTAACCTTTGACCCCGAGCACCGCCGCTGAGAGGTCTGCCAGGAGAAGCCACCGTGTTTGCTCCAGAAGGGAGGAGAGAGAGAGAGAGAGAGAGAGAGAGAGAGAGAGAGAGAGAGACACACGGGCTGAGAGAGGGGGAGAAAGAGGGGATAACGCGGAAAAGAGTGTATGTGTTTATGTCAGACTCAGTCCAATGTAAACAGCTCGGATGCTGTCTGTCACCACGGCCCAGCAACACGGTTGTTCTGTTTTCACTGTGCCATTTCCAGCTGTTATAAAAGTACTTTTAGGGGCTGGGCTTATGGAAGCACACCATATATTGAAGCTGCACCCAACACTTTTACAATGCTCTGAGGAGAGTGAGGTAGTCCGCTGCATTACCTCTGTTTGTAAAATAGAACAAACTGAGCATGTCTGTGCTGAGGTTTGCCAGAGGTCAGAGAATCTCCAGACCGATGGGGCATGCTCTCATTCCTCACATTCAATGCCCTTTGAGCAAGGCACTAATCCCCGGTTCTTCAACTGCTGGTCACTATGTACTTTATACAAGCATAGTGTAAAGGTTTATGTACCAGTTCTCAATTATTCCGAGTGTCATACGAGTTCAAGACAACAGCACTGACAAACAATGTAATTCCCACTTTGCCCTATTATGACACTAGAATGGTCAATGGTTTAGGTGTGTCTATAAAGAGGCCAACAAGCTACAGAAAGAAGGAGGTAAATCACACACTGCATAATACAAGTGGGCGTTGTCACTGTGACATCACCAATTGGTTTGTAGACTGTGGTTTTGAAGCCTGAACTTCTACATTTTGGCCATTGACATTTTGGGTTTTTGGTTGTTGCCATCCTCTATTTTAAATCAAGAAGTGATAGGAAACCAAAACGTTATAATTAACTTTCATGAACTGAAAACACACCGTGAAAGGGTTAAAGTTCTTCCACGAAACCACTGACAACTCCCCGCCCTAAAGCGTCCCCTGCTTTATGGTCTGTTTGACTCTAAATGGATCATAATTTCTAAATGAACATCATGCTGTGGTGAAGAAGATTTCAAACTAGCGAATGAGACCATAAACTCATGTTTACAATGTTTACTGAGGGAATAAATCAAGAGAGAAGTAGAGTCATTACTCATAGACTTCTATACAACCAGAGGAGTCGCCCCCTGATGGACATTAGGAAGAAGTCAGTTTGAAGGCACTTCTGCTTTGGCTTCACTTTTTAGAACCGGAGGCTGCCTCTTGGGGTCAATACAAATAATACAACCATATCTATGTGAATTACAAATAGCATGAATGAATAAACAATGTGGACATGAATACATTCTGACAATCCCTAAAAGGGTACATTAACAATTTTAAGATTCAACATCCGTAACTTCCCTGACTTTAATGCAGTAGTATGAGTAAAGCTCAGAAACTAGTTGATCCTAAATTCAACTGAATGTCAAAAAGAGTTGAACCTGTTAAACGCTCACATCTGACAGATTCTGATTCTCACTTTTTAACAGCCTATCTGGTAAAGATTGGTAGTCCTCCAATACATCTGCTTCTGCTGCATAGATTCACTTTTTAAAAAAGCTTTATACGCTGTACATACTCTCAGGCTAGAGGAGTAATGGATTACATGGAACAGTATTACGTAATTAGTGTGTAAAAGTATTCCTTTACAGTTACAGAACAAAAGACAATCAAATTACCGATACATTTGGTCAAAATGGGCCTTTCTAGCAGGATTACAAGTAAAAAATTACATTTAGAATAAATAAAAATCAACTCTGCAGATCGGCATCAAAAATCTTTGCTCCAGAAAACATACAGGACAAACCAGGAAATTTGTACCACTGTCCTGAATATTTTGAAGCTTCATAAGGTTACCATTTTATTATTATTATTAATAACTTCCATCCACCTCATCTTCCCCTCCTCACAAACAGCAACGTCTCTGTAATTGTCTAAGTCTTCAGTCCAAAAGCCAAAATGTATTGAAAAGAATTTGATGTAATAATTTCCAAAATTCACAATATTTTGTATCGCTTTTGTTTTGTTGGCGTTTAGCCGTTCAATACAACATTTTTACTGCGGTCATAAAATACAAAGGAAGCCCCGCTCCTGTATTAACAGGGCAGTCTGGCAGCAATCTAACAGCACCATAAATCACATTTATATAACCACAATAACAATAAATCATATTTACCCATTTTTTTAAAGGCTATGACATCATAAAATATGACATTTTGACATTCAAAGCTTCATTTGAAAAACCTCATTAAAAGGTTTGAATGCAAAAAAAAAATTACATTGCTTAGTCCTAGAAATTTGTATAATATTTAATTCAATTTCATTTACAGTCCTGTAACTCTCCATCTTACTCCAAATCCTGTGTTTATTGAACCCCAATGCTTCTTGAGTAGTGCCCTGGATTTTCATTGGTGATATTTTTCCTCCCGTCTATATATCCACTGACAGCTTCTACGTGTTTTATAAACCACACTACACAGGATTAAGATGACATCAAAATGAAACTGCACATATGTCATTGGTCTGAACTCGGGTTACATGGTATGAGTCCTGCGTCTCTCTTCATCATCTTAAATCTCGCTCTGGTCACGGAATGTTCGCTTGTTTACATGATCCATCATTCCTAAGTGATGAAACGTGTAAACCGAAACATTCTTTGGCAACTTTGTCGGTTTCAGGAGTAATATTATGGGAAGAGATATATTCTCGCATGTTCCTTGAGATATAACAAAGTACTGCAGATGTATACAGTGATTATTCAGAAATATACCTTTAAAGGCCTGAATACCAGAAACAGCCTGCATGCCACATGTTTTTCAGTAGCAACTGCTTTTATGATGTCCTGCTTGACGCCCCTTTGGTATGCTTTATAGTTTTACCCTTTCATTAGGCAATTTGTACATAGAGTGTATACATGCATATCGGAACATGATGTCATCGCTACAACAAAGTCTGACTTGGCAAGAAACCATTTTAAACAAACAAGCGGTTTAACCAGATTATCAATACTACTTTATTTGGAGATAAAAGTGAGGGGACCTGAAATATAAAAAGTCCAAGTGGCACCAGGACGTCGGTCTGTAAACTGTGACGGATGTTGACAGCGAACAGTTGGGGTAATAATTTCCCCTGTGCTTTTTCTTCAAAATAACTGGCTAACCTGGGGCTTTAAAACTTGTCTCGACAAGTCGCTGGCCTCACACGCTAACCTGACAAAACCACGGTGGTTCTCCGATGTTCTTGCAGCTAGCTAACAATCTAAAAAAAAAATACAACCTAAAAATAATAGTGGAGTTGTTGGAATGCATATTTGTCTCTCTTGTTGGAGAATAGCTTTTTTTTTTTACCCCACTTCAAGTCTTCAAGTCTTTGTACTAAGATGTTCAAGACCTCTCAAATGAACATCTCACCCAGCTAGGTTTGTCCTAACCTGAGATGCTGTTCACTTCTGGTCACAACCACACTTACGTAAAGCCTGACAGGATGGATTTACATGTGATCCATTGATCTTGTGATATTGCGAGAATCCAGCTGCCGTGCAAGGTCAACGTGATCCGTTACCCCCCAGGAGGAGCAAACAAGCTTTACTGCGCACTGCTTGGATTAGTAACAGGCATGTATGGCCTAACGCTACCGCACATCCCATGTATCGAGTGATACTGTTACTGTACTACTGTCAATGTAGTCGTGTTACTGAGTAATACTACTTCGGGTAGGGCGGCGCTAGCTCTAAGCACATGTGTTTTCTGTATTAGAACGGTGTTATTGGTCGCAGATGTGGTCACGTGACAAATGTGAAAACAAGTATCCGATCAAACATTCAAGCATTTAACCGCCCAGCAAAGTCTACCTATCCATCATTGAAGCTAATCAAAGCAACCCGCAACTGCCGAGGACTGTGGCGGAGTGCCACGCTGACTCTCAAACCAGGCCGAGCTGAACGTCAACACGGTTCTTCCTCCACTGCACATTCCAGCTTAAAGGCCAGGCAACAGTCAAAGGAGCCAGGCAATTACAGTGCAGCCGCCTGCGTCACTTTTCTGTTTACCTTCTAAATGTTCAGAAGCCTCTAAAGCCTTTTGATGTCACGTCCTTGTGTTCGGGGGGCTTCTCTTTCTCTCCGAGGGGAAGAAATAGGCGTGAGTAATGTGTTCAGTTCCAGATGTGTGCCATGTTACCAACTCGGTTCCAACTAACTGTCTCCTTTTTGTCGCCTTAACAGAAGGATTGAATAATGGTCACACATGCTTTTCTTTCTCTCTTTTTTTAGCAGCTTTTACCTCTTGTTCTGAATGTTCAGATTGACTTTAAAGCTACGGTTGGTAATCTTCTACAAAAACATGTTTGTTTTATACTTGTTGGTCGAATTACATCCCAACAGAAATCAACAAATCAAATGCATAAAATCCAGTATCTGTGGCTGTCGCAGGACTGCAATAAGCCCTAAAGTGATTGGATGGCTACCTGCCTGTATCTACGCGTATTCTAAAGCTTTGTTTATATTCTCGCTTGCCGCCTTAACGCGAGCTTCCGCAGACGGCATCCAAGCTCTGAGTATGTACTGAGGCGTTAATACTTTATGCACTGTGCCCTGTATTATTCTCTGAAACACAAACTAAATGAACTGTGAAGAATCAGAAAGACCAATCCATGTTCTTTTCACCCCAGTGGATGTGGGTTGCAGTGTTAGCAGACTCACCAAGGTAGCCTATAGATGTCTCTCTCCCCCGTCAACGTCTCCCAGATCATCGTAGGTGATCGTGAAGCGTTCCTGGGACGGGCAGGGTGTGTGAATCCTAAAGCATATTTTGGATCTGCACTTGGCTTCCTCACTGCCAGGAGGCCTCCTGATCGGACGCCCAAACCACCTGTCTCTGGTAGCGGCAGCAACTTGTCAATCACAGTAAGCCCGCCCTAAAGCATACCCTGCTTTATGGTCTATTTGACTCTAAATCAGTGATTCTGATTGATTGATCAGTGATTTTTTACACACACAAAAATCCTGTGCTTTTATTTTGAAGGGGATTTTTTGATCAATCCGCAGCGGATAAACTGAAAACTATACCTCTGTCAAACGACACTATAAGTAGGCGAATTGAAGACATGTCGGATGACATCAAACAACAGAACACAGCTCGAATTAAGGCAAGTGGTCATGTCTGTAGATACAAGTGGAGGAATCTACAGACACGACAAACAAAGCAGTTTTACTGGACATCTTCAGCTCAGGTTCAAACTGCACCATCTTTTCATTAAATACATTTGAGAAGTTGAACATTTTCCTTGATTTGGGTCGCGGCTTGTCATTAAGGGGTGATGGTGTGTCCCGCAGCCAGACCAGTTGAGAATTACTGCTCTAAATGGACCATTATTTACTGAATGAACATCATGGTGTATTGAAGAAGACTGTAAACTAGAGATTGAGACCATAAACTCATGTTTACAATGTTTACTGAGGGAATAAATCAAGAGAGAAGTAGAGTCATTTTAGACTAGACTTCTATACAACCAGAGGAGTCGCCCCCTGGTGGACACTAGAGAGAATGCAACTTTGAAGACACTTCTGCTTTGGCTTCACTCGGCAGAACCGGCGGTTGCCGCCTGGTAAATATGTACAATATAAACTTCCAGACATACTTTAGTGATGTCACAAAAAACGCCTGAGGTGCCCTTGAAATCAAAACAGCAACACTCCTCAATGTTTCCCTATCGATGAGCAGCACAGTGACTGGAAAAGAAAAGGAGTCTTTCAAGTGGATCTGTTACTGAAACAAACACGCTCTCTGTGGAGCGACTGAAACTGCCTGTGTCATAAAGGCTTTGTTGAGTTTAGGGCCCGTGGGAAGCCCCGGGCCCCCGACCAATTCAAGCAAGCTGCTCTCAGCCAGTGAAACCAGAGAAATGGCAATGCTCACGGGAGCAGGGATAGTGACTCAAAGACACCCATTCACCAGGCAAACTCTCTTCCCAGGGGCGTAAGCCCGACAAGCAGAACTACACAGGAATCACTACCTCTCTGTTGTCACCAAACTGGAGTTATTAATCTATATTTTCCATTGATCATTAAAGCATGCTCGGTAAATTGTTGACACAATCTCTGACCTTATTGACTCTTGAGAGTTTTTTTTTCAATCAACAACAACAACAACTGTGTTGTTAACCTTTCACCTAAAATGTTCATCACTGTGTACTGGGTTCATTGAACATCTTGTAAAAAACGAACAAGATGTATGTTTATAATTGCAAGAAAATCACGTTTCCCTTTGTAAAGCTACAAGATACGAGATTGGGAACATTGCCTCTCAATGGTTCTCAACATGGCGACACCTGAGCCGGCAGCTTGTAGCTAGCTGTACAATCTACAGTGTTAACCTGAGGGGGGGTGCTGGAGGGTGGGTGCTACGCTTCCATGATGACGCTGTCGATCAAGGCGGTGTTTTCAGCGGAGACTCCGAGCTAACCAGGGTGTATATATTAGGTATTTATGTGTATATAGCAGTAATGGGAACATATTAAACTCATTTTCTCATGGACTTTTCCTCTAGTGCCTCATGAGGTTGATATTTATTGCTCAAATTGAAATATATTTGACTTTGTTTGAGTTTTTCTGTAGCACCACCAACAAGTTTCACTTAATCAAAGAAATGTCTCAACAACACCATATTTTGTACAGATATTCCTGATTCCCAGTCAATGTGAATCCTCCTGACTGCTCCTCGAGCACCACCGGCATGTTTTCATTTTTTTGGTTCAGACTTTTACAATCAGTGGACTGTTGGGGAATGGTTAGCAGGAATGTTCATGCGTATCCTTGTGCCGAAAAAACGGGGATCCGCTCAAAGAAACCTTGCTCCACATCAGTGCTAATGGTACTATAAAGTTCAACAGGGTACCTTTAAGATTTCAGTCGTGGTTCATTTGGTGTGTTCGCTTGAGTTAATGGCATACAGGTCCCTAAGCAGGGGCGCCAAAGAATCAGGGGGGAAAAGTACATTTAAATGTTGATTTACAGTCAATTTGAATCATGAGGATAAAGGGGGAAAAAATAGAATACACGTAATCTTACTGCTACAAAAGTAATGTAAGGGGGCACTTTAAGAAAATGTAAGTAAGTAATGCTTCCAGCTAACCGTGGGCCTATAATATTCATAGTGTCACCTTGTTTTAGCAGAGAGGATTAAGATCTCATGCCTGCATCGGTCCTCTGGATCTCTTGTGCTTGATATACACAATACGAGTCCTGTACAGAAAGAAGGACTCTGCCAATAACAGAAAGGTAAAAACACAGTGTAAACACATTTAAAGCTTAATATAATAAAACTTTAAAGTGTTCTGTAAAACCTAAATTTTCCCTATTACAATCCCATGTCTTACCGCTATGCGTCCCTCTGGATCATAACTGAACTATTGTTGGGGTTATTGCAAATCATGTAAAAGCCTTAAATCTAAGTATTATCATAATCTGGATTTTCACAGTAATGGAGTTGTTTGTTAATGTTCTGTGTAAAAATCACCTTCAAGTCTTATATGACTCATGTTTGCCTGAAATAACCCCAGCAACCGCTGCCCGTCCTCTACTGGGCATCACACACTAATCAATAGGAATGTTAAGACACTATTATCTGTGTGTGTGTGTGTGTGTGTGTGTGTGTGTGTGTTTGTGTGTGTGTGTGTGTGTGTGTGTGTGTGTGTGTGTGTGTGTGTGTGTGTGTGTGTGTTTGTGTGTTTGTGTGTGTGTGTGTGTGTGTGTGTGTGTGTGTGTGTGTGTGTGTGTTTGTGTGTGTGTGTGTGTGTGTGTGTGTGTGTGTGTGTGTGTGTGTGTGTGTGTGTTTGTGTGTGTGTGTGTGTGTGTGTGTGTGTGTGTGTGTGTGTGTGTGTGTGTGTTTGTGTGTGTGTGTGTGTGTGTGTGTGTGTGTGTGTGTGTGTGTGTGTGTGTGTTTGTGTGTGTGTGTACGCTCTCTCTGCTTGCAGGGGAAAAAAAAGCCCAATGCCCATCTCTCAGTGCCCTATGCTTCACATAGTCAGTGTGAGTCATTTAAAACACTTAAAGCACATTAAACAGTTCAACAGCGGGACTACACATAAGGGAGTGTTTGACATATCCATCCACAAATGTAAATGAATAGATGACCTGTATTACACATGCCAAAAGACACTCAAACGGCACACAACTTGTGTTTAAGTGTGCACAGCGGGTTACGATGGGCCCCAGTGCATGCTATCATGGCGGGCCCTAGTATCCGCTTCACGCACACGTGGTACGGTATCGTCACATGATGAAAAAACGTTACAACATTGGGCAATATCAACAGACATATTACAGCAAATGGTATACTCTGAAATGTGATGTTGGTGCCTCTTTGAACACAGTTATCATTCAAAGTTAACTGTCTGGAGTAACTTTTTTTGGGGGGGAGGATCTAGTCTCTCTTCGGGCCCTCCGCCCAACGGGCTCCAATGCCGCCACACTGCCTGCACTGTCTTTATTTACACCCCTGAGTGTGTTTATCAAATGTAAAGTGGGAACAGTGATGGTGGTGGGGGGGGCAGAGCTGCAGAGAGGGTTAAGCAGCAGCTGCCCAGAGAGTGAGGACCGTATGAGAGGGAGGCGGAGAAATAAAGAACGAGGGAGGGAGGATAGAGAGAGGGAAAACCAAGGCTGGAACGGGAGGAAAGAAGGAGACGAGATTTAATTGTCAAGTGAGAAAAGTAGGGAGGAGTTTAATTACCTTGATGCATATGTCTCTGAAAAATAAATTGGTAAAAGCGCAATGTATCTATATATCTATTGTAAAATACCAGCTGGGTGTGCCAGTGTTGTATTTATTCCTTGCTTATTTCGAGTGGAAATGTCTACATGTTATATGACCAAATGACTAACTAATATGCCTCTTTTTTTTTTCTTTTTTTTTTTGCAGTGCGGATGGCTTCCGAGCCGCCGGCCCCACCAGCTGCCAGGAGTGTCACAGGGTTAGTGGGGCCTTGAGCCACTCAGATAATCAGCTTTATTAGTGCTGCCGCTAAAACCGATTTAAGAGCAGACTACAGGGATCAGACGGGCCAGCTGTCCACACCAGCGCCTCGGCAGGCACCCTGGCCCCAGCCCACACAAAACACCAAAACAACAACGAGCCAACTGTGTGAGCTGCCAACTCAACTGTGTGAGCAGGCTTATTACCATATCGAAACACACTGGCTCAGAGAATGTAAATAAATAAATAAATAAAAACGCATTTCCAGAAATCTGCGTCCATTGATATATTTGAGATTTAAAGATTGTGAAAATATTGAAAACTATTTTCATAACTGGATTTTTTTTGTGAGCTCCAGGTTGTCAAAGCACTGACACATGACTTTTTTTTTTTTTTTCCCTGCCTTGAGTCCAAATCACGCCGCTCCCAGTTCTTCCCACAAGGCCAACTATAGCTCAACAGCGCAGTCAAAACATCCTCGCCTCATTAACAGGTCCCTGACCCTGACAGTGACCCACCGCCGGCCTCATGACCTCATGGCTATTCCTCTCCAACCTATACAGTTCATCTCCCCAACCTGCCTCCACTGCTGATTACAGAGCAGCGTAAAGGAGGCTAACTCCATATTAGCACATGTGCAACGCTCGGCTCCAGGCCAGACGTCAACCTTACGTCACATTTGTGTCTGGGCAGAGAACGAGACGGCGGGGGAAAGACCGGGAAAGATAATCTGTTCTGGTCACATCCTCTGCAGAGGGCCGGGTCTCGCCCACTGAGACAGAGGTTTCAGGGCTAGATTAGCCGGGAAAGGGCAAGTGATAAACGGGACACACGCTCCGATACCGGGGCATTGGGCCAGTTGAAATACTGCCTGAAAACCTCACAATCACAAATTATTCCATGACTTTTTTTATATACATTGAGGGATTTCACCTCACTCTCACATGGGGATGTAAAGAAAATGCAACCCCTCCAGATCAGGGTCTAACTTGTGCACATGAGGATTGCTTGGTTTAAAGGGGTTAACGCCTGGTTGATACCTACACTGTATCTATTCCACTGGTCGTGGTCAAAATCTGGCTGTTGAGAAAGGAGCCCAACCTGAACATGTAACAATTTTCCATTTGTCACATTCCAAATTCAAGTCTCTGAAAAATTGGAAATGTGTTTCCCAGGAAAAGTAACGCTATCCTGATCCTACTAGACTCTGATTGGACAAATGTTTCCACACGACCTGTGGGCAAAACACAAGACTGTTTTGAATTGTTGAGTGAATGTTTGAATTAGCTAATTCCTAATTTCCGTACGCATCATTGAGACTACATGTGAAAGCTGTGAGATAATTAGATTCCCCTCAAACGAATTCAGCATGATTACATGAGCCACTCGTAGGCCTGCATGATTTTTACTCAGTTTACAGACTGCTGCTTGACATTTGAGTTGTATAATCCATCAAATTACAAAATAAATGCACCTGCTTGTTCATTTAGTGTATGACTTAAAGGTGCGATGTGTAACACCAAACCACATGCTGCAAAGCAACAGGGGGCAGCATTTCAACTATGCTACTGGGTCCATACAATTGGAAAAAATGGACCAAACTGCTAAAACTTTGAGAGCCAGTCAGAATAACACTGCTATCTTAACATGAGCTGTGTGTTTGTACCACTAACCGGGGGCTGTATGGTCAATACACAATACGTCTTTGACATAACGTCAAAACTGTAACCTCTTCACATTCTGTTGGTAATGATTTTGAATGTTTTTAACTCAAATTCTGGCCAGATCTTACGTCTTTAAGTTGCCATTTCAGTCGAATTTGGTGAAAAGGCTCAGGTTCACTTCTTGTCCTTGGGTCCTTTGTGTAAAAGAGATTAGGAAAGTGTGAAAAGTGCTGATGGTTGACCATCAATCAAAAGTTTTTTTTTTCTCTAAAACTATAATGGAATTTATACCTTTCCTATTGAGATAGCAGGCGAGATAATACTTCCATCTATGAGGCGGAGACAACAAAAAACAAAGCAAATCCAAACCTTAAATATCCTCATTATGTTAAACATGTTCACACCTCATAGATAACTGCACGATCCATCAGGGAGTCATTAGAATGCAAAACTTTTAGTGACACATGACAGGCCCAAACCACAGCAGCAATGCCCGGGAGGAAGGCAGCGGTGCGGAGCATGAATGATCAATGTGTGTGTGTGTGTGTGTGTGTGTGTGTGTGTGTGTGTGCAGACACACAGCAGCTTGTATTTCAGACGTCTATGACTGTGGTTATGTATGTACATGCCATGGTGTAATTCATGTGTGTCTTTGAACATGATGTCTTGTTCTTTTGCTAGCATGCTTGTGTGCATGTGTGTGTGTGAGTGTGTGTGTGTGTGTGTGTGTGTGTGCGTGTGTGTGTGTGTGTGTGTGTGTGTTTGTGTGTGTGTGTGTGTGCAGGATCTGAACGGCAGATTCCTCCAAAGCAGGAGCGCAGATCTTACTTAATCTGCAGTTAACGGCTGTTTAAACAACCTCCATAAATGTTTTAACGGCGCTGCCCATGTCCTATTGAATGGGAGGCATTTTACTTCATGTAAAAACAGGCCGCCAGGGGCCTCGAGGGCCCCCCCCCCCCCCCCCCCCTTGACTTGCATTTAATGTGTGTAAGAAGGCGGCCATTATCAGACCTCACAATGACACAATTCACTCCGGCCGTGTCTGCCATCCCATTTGGTTTGTATCAGGGCCCCAGTCCTGCTGATGGCTATCTAATTGGAAGAGTTAATCAAGAGCTAATGTCTGAAGAATTGATGCGTTCACGCTTTTTTGGTCTAGACTGTGTACACAATGTGTTTCCTCCGGTAATGCTTCAAGTGAAGGATTCAATGGAGCAGAGTCAGATGGGTGAGATTACGCACAGACCTGACGTTATGCTGCCCTTTGTTCGCTCCAAGCTGAATTCACATTTTATTACAGACTTTTAAGGGTACTTTCATTATTTTAAATTCAGAGCAGCGTGCAACTATTATCTAAGTAAAGATATATAGAGGAGTAATGTCTACCTGAGCAGAGAATGAAGGAGCTCTCCCTCTGTGTGTGTGTGTGTGTGTGTGTGTGTGTGTGCTGCACATGCCTTCTAGTGCATGTTAGCGCACGTGAGCGCGCCCTGCTGGGTTAGCGTACGGCCTCCGCTCTGCACTGCGCTCACACGGCGGTTACGGTCGGCAACGTCAACCGACGGAAGCAATGGCGCACTCTCTGGTTCCCTCTCCGGGAAACGCTGTCGCTGTTGTTTTGCGCTGTTAGCATCGTTAGCTGCTTGCTGCCAGCTCAGCCGTCGCCATGTTGAGAGCCATGTAGAGGCAATCCCTTAGTTTGCTCGGAATTTTAGTTTTGCACCTTTTGGACAACAAAACTGATATATTAAATAACTTCATCAAACTGTGATATGAATGGGTTTTTTAATTTATAAAAGTATTAGTTGTTAAGTAAGTTTTTCAATTATTATTATTGCAACAGGCCTTAAAGGACTTAAACCAATCTAAACTTGTACAAAACCATATTTAAATATATTTTGTCCACGATTCTGGTAAGTAGACATAAAGGGAATAGTTTGACATATGATGCTAATTCTTACCAAGACTGAATATAATAGGAAGCTACAAATGGAAGTGATACTCCAAAAGCACAGCGCTCACACGTATATGTCAAACTCATACGCACACATTAATAGTTTGTAACCCCTCATCATCTTGAGACCTTTGTACAGGAACAGTGAGTGGGCCTCTGCTCACACACACACAGTCGGCGCTGTGTGCAGAATGATGACGAGTGCGTTTAACGGGGCAGCACTCCCTCCACTCAGCGCTCTGGGGGAGCACAGTGATTCACTGTTCCTCTTATAAACGCTGCTGCGCTCCCCTAATGAGCCTTTGACATGCTGCATGTTTCTAGCGTGTTTTCCTTTGGCTCGGCGGCGACTGCTGCCTGATTGCTGCCCCCATTAAGAGGGCATTCACCACTGACACCAGCGTGCGCCTTCAGCCAAACGCACCCAGGCATAACAAGCAATCAAACCAAGGCTAGGTAATAAGGGGGTGTGCAGCACCTGCTGTGCCAATGGTGGAAAACAAGCACATCGTCCAAGAGCCAAGAGGATGAAATGAAAGAAATGCATGAACATCAGCATTAAAAAAAAAAGCCTTTTCCATTTTCTTTCCTACGGTTCAGAGTTTTAATCCATAGCAGCATCACGGTCTGTAGGGATGCACCCATCCGACGTTTTTTAGTCCAGATACGGTATCAGCATTGGTGCATCGCCCACATTCTGTGTATGTTCCAATCCCATAAGAGGCCAGAAACGTCTCTGTCACCGGTTTATATCTCCCATGTGATTATTTGGCCTCTCATTCCTGTGTGTTCCCTGCAGGCTCTGTGAGCACTTAGCCGTGCAAACACACTAAAGCCCGGGTATCAAAACATTGACTTCTATTTAATGCAACAGCAAGTAGAAACAACAAATGAAGTGCAAATCCTCAATCCGGCACAGGTAAGACTATGAGACAATCTGGGACACTTTCACGTTCACCCAAATGGGTTTTAGATTGGACTAGTTTGTCTATATTAAGCAAACAGTTGGCTCAGGCTGGACACGAAGTACACTCACCCCAGGTAAGAGCTCGACATGCACATGCTGCTGCTCCAAAGATTCTCCTAATCCATGGAAGTTGAAAAACACGTCCAAAAATCCTCCTTGTGAAGTGTCCCAGTCATACGTACACACAGTCCAAAGACCTGACCACACAGCCAGTCTAGAAGACAATCCAGCGCAAAAGGCAGGTGGTGACTGACTGACAGCTGCCAGCGCAACAGCTGACACCCAATATCTGCATGCCACCAGTTGCAGCTGGACCAATGGGATGTGGCGGCAACTGCCGCCGGGATCGGCCCGGGACTCCACTCTGAGAACCACAGATCCCAGTGTGCCCCAGTTTCCCACTCTTGCGTGATCAAATCCCCTCTTTAGGTCCGTCTGGACCTGCCGCGCAGAGCCGGCAGTCGCAAGGATGCTGTCCAGACGGCGTGCGACGCTCACACTCTCGCTCCTCGCAAGGCGGGATTATTCTGTAACCACCTTGACCGCAGGACAAAAGGCACGATGAGCGAGTCTGGACACACTTCTCTTCGAATAAAATCAATTCAGGAAGCACATTTCCCCACAAATCCTAACATGCATGTTGTATGCTGTGTACAACTAGTGTTCTATGCACATTAGAAGTATTACGTAACTTTTGCTGGACACTTGTAACCAACGTGTGTAGCTGTTTCTATCCCGCACTAAAAGACCCTTAAAGCCAATAAAATGCATTGACTCCAAAGTGACACAGCACACCAAAAAGGATCAAAACCATATCTGTGCTAATGCATAATTATTTGCGTGTGTGTATGTATGTGTGTGTGTGTGTGTGTGTGTGTGTGTGTGTGTGTGTGTGTGTGTGTGTGTGTGTGTGTGTGTGTGTGTTATGAGAAGGAGCTGAATGCAGGCAGAGACCGCTTAATAAGCATTAAGCAACGGACAGTGGAAGGTTCTTTGGCTTAGCCTGTACAGCACATGAGCTAATCCCCCCCCCCCCCTCAGACTGACTGCTGCTTAGACTCATTTGACCTCAGATATTTGGAGGGAAACGGCAAGTATCACGGGAGGAATTGCGCTGCTAAAAGACATCGTGCACATGCTTCAAGAAGGTCTCGTGAAAACGACAAGAAGAGGAGCTGGACCATCATCCACCCTGAGATCTCTCGTTCTCCTTTTCGAGACGTTTTGGCTCTGTGTCTTCTAGGGCTGATACCTTCTGATCGATTGGTTGGTATGCTCTTGTCTGACCAAATTCTCATTGGCGGACAATCGCTGGTGTTACTTTCATTAGTAAAAGCACTTCTTAATCCAATTTTGTTTTCTAGGGTGGGAGGGTTGTGTGTGAGGGAAAGAGAGTTCATGTCTTTTATAAGGGGTCACGTGTTTTGTTGCTATTCAACAACAACGAACACAGTCTGTTTAATTAGCCAACATCTTCTCACTAATGGGTGGGAGAGAAAGAGAGCACTCTGAACGGCTCTATATGTAGCTGCTCCTGGACTTAGCGCCACAGGCCTGCCATCTATGTCCTTTGCGGGTTCGGTAACACACACCTCATAACGGGTCGGCTGGGTGTTGGTCATCTTCTTCACAATCAAATGCTCTGACCAAAAAAAAGAAAAGCTATGTGTTGCCTTGGCCTAACCAATCATTTCATGCCTACCTTCCTGTATACCTGCACGCTCATTGCGCATCAGCGGATGCTTCAACGCGTTGCTAGCTTGGCAGCCTTGAGCACTAACAATAGCCATGTTGGTTGTTTTACCTTCATGATGATCATTTTTGGGGGAGTGGCTTTGGAGGGAGGTCTGAAGCGACCGGCGGTCAGCATTGCCAACTAGCAATGCTAGTGTTGCTAGTTAGTTTCATTGGAAAAGACTTGGCAACACTGAGCTGGGTTCTTCTGTTGGATAAATCTAGTTCACTCTAGCTGGCTTTTCAAGATTACCAACCCTAGCTTTAAATAGCCCTGGCCCGCACATCACATCACTACTTGAAAAGCTTTGAATGTGAACGTATCAGAATTGATCGTTTTGTTTATAATATAACTGCAGGCGCTACAACAGTTTAAGGGCTTGTTCTATTTTTGGAAATCAGATGGGCATGCCTGCTGGTCGGCTTTAAGTCTGTTGTTGTTATTTAATTATAAAATAATTCACTTGAAGATAATTGAATAGGCCGCAAATAGCTTTTTATGATTATTTATAACTCATTCCAGTCTACCAGAGTGCAGCCTTTTAAAACCTCTCAACTGCCCAGTTGAAGGGTTTCGTTTAAACCAGACTATAAGCCCAACCTGAGGACCTGGGCCCATGCATATACAGTACACAGGTGTATATGGGTGCACACAATAAAAGTGTGTATGCATGAGTTGTCTGTGGGTGTAAACCTATACCTGCATGTCCTACGGGGGGTAACACACACCACCATGATACTTCTCTCTGAGGAGTCGCTGAACATTGAGATCTGAAAATATGTGTCGCATCATAACCAAAACACAGGACAATGGCTTTATAATTCACACGTTATTGATACTACAGGGACACACAAAGGAACAAGGAGGCAAAATAATCACATTCTAGGTGATGTAAGCCGGCCGCTGTTTCACAACAGAGACCTTTGTGGCCTCTCACACGGCTGGAACAAAGTCACAGGATGCATGTAATCTTATGCATTCTGTGACTTTGACTTTGACTGACAGCCATCATTTGGCATACATTTCAAATGTAACACAGTTTTTATTGTCTCTGGGTAGAGGAAAAGCATTGTATCCATACTGGGTAATCACTTAAAATCTCCTTAAGTAACCAGAACTGCAGCAAGCAGATATTCCATAACACTGATGATACCAGGAGAGCAAACCACGCTATTTTTTAACCAATCTTCTCAAATGGCTCCGGTGAAGAATCAATGTAGCGTTGCCCCAGTATGCCCAGCACACAGCTAATAGATAGCAGGTGAAGGATGAGAAAGAGCAATGTCAACACTGCAATCGGAGCTCCCCTTTGGCAGGCCTCCAGACCTGCTTAGCTCTTCAAATCAAGTGGTGCTTTAGCGCTCTGCAATGCCAACATGTACATGTGGATAGAGGGATGTCTGAGCTCATCATCTCGCTTTCAGTCATCCAACTCATGTGGAACACATTATGATGTGAATGCAGAATAAGTGCAGATATTTGAAATCTAGGTTCTGACCTTGTCACTCGCTGCAAGAGATACCCCTACTGACTCGGTTCAACAAACGTCGGACAGCGACGGCAAAGAAGTCGAGACTATGGGATGATGTTGGGTGGTGGGGGGAGCTTATGGTTATGCTTTATGAACAACAGCAGCGACGGCTAGTGATTTCAGGTGAGCAGAGCAGAGCAAGAGCATCGACACCGTAACTACAAAACTCTAATGGAGTATATATATATATACTGTATATATATATATATATATACCGACAAACCATATGCACATCGCCAGGGCCCCTATAAGCATCCCATTGGTTGATTTTAGTGGTGCGGGGGCGTACACGTCTTGCTAGCTAGCTAAAGAGGGTCTGATGTTGTGACTAAATCATATCTCAAGAAGGAAAGGATTAAAAAAAAATACATTCAACCACGAGTGGTTCAAAAAGAAAACTTGGTTATCTGCTAGGATATATTTCAATATATTTCAATATATTCTAGCAATAAATATATCTTAATATGACGGTTACATGTAAGCTTTCACATTGCTTCTTACTCTGTTTAATAAGTAATAAGTAAGGGAATAATTTAAATGCTCCATCAAAGTAATGCAACTTTGATTACTTTATGATTTGATTACTTTTTGATCACTTTTATTACAAATGTGTTAAACTGGGCAATAAAGCTGAAAAGTCCTAGAAACAAATCACAAATTACGGATTACTGTCAAATTTGTATTAATTGTTCTTCAATATAACTTATCAGACTTTTACCAAAAAGAAAATATTCAGACATAACCATTTTAATGAGTAACTGTAATTTAATTACATCGTTTTTTCTCAGTAAACTGTGTTGAATCACATTTATTTTGAAATTTGAAAACGTTTGAAAGCTGTCTACATGTCAATATGAAATGAATCGTATGACCTGTGGTGTCCAACCAATGTTATTGGTTCTTTTATCCGTACATTTAAACATTTTGTTTTCATTTATTATCACACTGCAGCTGCTCTGCTCTCTGTGTTGAGCTCCAACCCTCATCGCTGTTTGATTTCAAATGTTCCAGTCAATAAGTGTGCCATATCAACAGTAAGGTTAACATTAAGTTTAAATTGAAATCTCTAACGGATCTGTCATTTCACTCTGTTCATATCGGCAACATGCAACTTTATCCAAAAGCATTTTTCTTCCTTAAGCAATACACTTTACATGTCTGTGTAGAAGGCAAAGAGTGCTAGCCACTCTAGTGTAAATAATAGGCGACTGCCAATGACTGTGAAAGAGGTCATTTGACACGTGAATGAGAGAGCACTTCAACACTTCCAGAAAACTCTCTTGCTCACTGATTGCCAGTGTGCCGTTGGTTAAGATAGCACTGGCTTGTGTGCCTAGAGCAATAAAACCCAATGCTTTATCTATGCACCTGTTCAACAAGCATAAACTGGACACATTTTGACTTGATGGCACTCAAGGGGACAACGAAATATTAAGAATCATCTCTATGGAGCGTCAACATGTGGCCAGTAGCTGCAGAGATATCGTCCTCTGGACAAGACATTCCTCCTCCTGCCAACAGCAGGGCAAAACATCCACCTCATAAACAATTCCCCAAGCGCCGGTATGGAGTCTTTCACATCGGCTATTTAAACGTCTGTCTGAGGACAGACGTCAGTGTTATTTTCTCTCACTGTTTCGTCGTCAGGGTGCCGATGCCCTCCATTTAAGGATCACCGCCATGAGCGAAAAACACAAAAAAGGACACGTGGTCTCATGTTCAATGTGGACAGTTTTAACTCCAGCCTGGCAGATGAAATCCAGAACAACATTTTCATCTGCCTGTGCTCGGGTTACAATGTGTCCCTGTGCTCTCCGTAATCCACGTGTTTGTCTGGAACGTGTCCCGCCTCATGAAGCAGACTACTAAGCATCTACTTTGCTCAGAAACCAGAGGACACACTGATTAACTGATAGGAGATGGAGGAGGGGGGGGAAGTTGGTAAATGAACGCAAAAGAGTACAAAGTATAAAGAGAACACAAATGTATAATGCAGCTTAGTGCGGATTCCACTCATTACTCTCTTATGCTGTATTTTTAGAAAAAACGCAAATCCTCTGTCCCTCTGTCATATCATGCAGGGTTATGCTGGGGTTTGGTTTAGGTGGATTATTGGATGGCTGTGTGTGTGTGTGTGTGTGTGTGTGTGTGTGTGTGTGTGTGTGTGTGTGTGTGTGTGTGTGTGTGTGTGTGTGGCCATATTTAATGGTATGAAATTCACTGATGTCGTTTATGGGTAGAGAGTTTAGAGCACTGCAGAGATCACACTGTCTAGACTCTGGTGGTGCTATAATGGGATTCAGCCAGATTACTGTGATTACACTTGTAGTTGTAATACGGGGCCGCTCTCTGGGTATAGCCAGAAGGCTTCGGTTTCATTCACTGATGTGCAAGGTTGACTTCCTCAATGGCTCAGACTCATACAACATGCAGGGAGGATTGTCTCTTTTCTACTCCTTGTTCATCCCAAAGATGCAAGCATGTGACTGAAAGATCACGGGTTTAAACTAGTTTAGTTTATTCCATGTATTTGTCAGGGACCATATACAACAACATTAATCTCATATCAGGAGAAGAGATGCATTAAACCAGATTTAGCTGCGAGCTCGTTACCTCTGCCAAGGAGGCTGTGTGTTTGGTTCGCTTTGTTCGGGCAGCAGTATTACGGAAACAGTAGCGACCCAGTTATTCTATAACTTGGTGGAAGCGGGTAGCGTAGGGCCGAGAAAGAACCCAACACATTTCGGAGCGGATGCACAAATCATTTTTCACTTTCATTAACAGAAGGACAGCGTGAGATAGGGCATGGCCTTGGCACACGTTCCCTCCTAAATTCCATCTGTAGTCCCTGTTGTGCTCTGTGTCAAATAAGACTGGTTTCTCAAAAAACGAAATTTGACATCAAAGGAAAATAAATATCAAAGTCTATATGCATTTTCATTCCTTAATTTTCTTAAAAGAAAGGGCAGCTTGTGCAAAGTCGGAGCTTCTTTGAGGTGTTTTCTAAAAGGCTGTGTGCATAAAGTCATGGTCAGCTTTGTTTTGTCCGACAGTTTGGCATGGCTGATGAAATACGATGTTTGATGTTACTATAGTGCCCTCTGTGGGTAAAAATGCATGAGATGTTACACACTCGTGCAACGCGGCTGTATGCACAACATTCCTAAATTTGGCTGCAATCCGATTATGCGTCGAAGAGTTCTGGCCCTTTAAGTGCATCGGGCCACACCTTCAAAAGTTTGGTAGAGAATTACAGACAAGGGGTAGGTCATACCCAAAGACAAACTCTAGCATCTTGTTCGGGGTCATGTAAATATGGTGTGTACCAAGTTTGGTGAAGATTGGATGAAGGTGTACCTGTGTGCCGCCTACAATTACTTTATCATCTAGAGTATTTTAATGAATATATGTGCATCCCTATAGACGGCCATTCAAAAAATAATCACAGTGAAATATTCTTGCTTGCATCAATCGCACAGAAGATGACGTCAACTCAGTTTACCTCACAAGAAGTCCGATTTGTTGTTTGTCTGCTTGCGATTCCATTCCGCTCGCTCTCAGTCGGCTCCTCTAAAGATGAAGTTATTATATTTAAAAAGACATGTTGCTGTTGGATTCTCTTAATTCGGGTGGATCCTGCCAAGCGAAGGTGTTAAGATTCTTAACGTCCAGCTTGCCGTGTCCCCTTCTGCGTGGACTGCGCCGTCTAAGACGACGAGGTAAACGGTTGTTAAGACGGTCGAGATGTTCACTTGGGGAATAACGTGAAGTCCCAGATCAGTGTCCCGGTCTGGCTGATTCACCTCAGGGATGACCTACATGTTGCGCCGCGAGACCCATTTAAACTCCGTCTCGATGGCTCTGGCTTTGTGCTTTAAGAGGAACAGCGCGTCTTTGCTTTCCAAAGCAAAAGCTTCGGGACAATGAAAGATCTTTTGTCTTTTAAAATACCTAGTTCCACGCACAGCGTGGCGTATGTGGGGCTATGGGTAATGCGATATAGGAGGCTTGTGTTTGCTCTGTGGATATGTATCAGACACCAGTAGGGACGGCTTCAGTCGCTGCAGGCCGATCCCTTTCAGCCGTCAATCACGGCGGGCCCTCAAGATGTTTTTCACACCTACATACTCCGAACGTAAAACCTCAGTGTACTCGACACGGGACACCGAGTGACACAAAGCGCACCCATTTAGGACTTTGGAGGTTTTGAGTGCGCTCTTAAAGCAAATCTCCTTTGTGACATGCTCAGATACTAAAAGGTGTTTTTACAGTAGGTCTGAGACTGTTGACAACACAATGGCTGTTGTCTGTCATCATCACCCACCTGGATGAGAGAGAGACCCCCCCCCCCCTCCCCTGTTACTCGCAAGCTCGTCTAATGGTACATCAAAGCACCTTAACTTAATCACCAAAGCTGCAGCCAGAGACCACAACAAAAGCGAGAAACAGTGGGGAAACTCCACAACCTCTGACCTTTTTTTTTTCCCCTCACGAGACTTCCCGTGAGGAATCAAAGCGCTCAGATGTGGCACACATGAACCCCCTCATTCCAGTGCCCAGCCCCCCATCCTGCCCCGTGAGCTTCGGGTGCATTTAACTGTAGCCGTAAAGCAGCAGAGGAGCCAAGGTGGGGTCAGTTACTGGATCGTATCTGAGGCAGAACAAGTGGATCCTCTGGAGACCAAAACATGCAGATCTTCAGAGAGAAGTGGGAGGCAGAGAGTCTAAGTCCAGTTTCCGTGTCTGTCTCGACGCCCGAGGTTCCCAGACGGTTTGGTCATGTGGGGAGGGGGGGGGGGGGGGGGGGTGAACAGCCAGGTCTTTCGGTTGAGAGGAAGCATCAAGCCGGCCAATCATCGAGGTTGCTGCGTAATATACCGCAGGCGGACTATAAAAAAAAAAAAAAAAAGAGGGAGGAGGGCATGTCAAAAAAGAATGGCCTTGATCTCATACATCTGCAGAGCGTTTAGGCAACACCATTACGACAGGTGTGTGTGTGAAAGCTCTCAGAAGAAGTTCAGGCGGTAAAGGTAGACACTAACTGGGCATGCGGTGCTACAAGAATCCACAGAGGAAAGGAAGCAGCGAGGGTTTACTGCTGTATGAAAGTCATAAACATAAAGGACAGCTGGGAGCAGTGCTGGCAGCTAACTGGATACATCTACTAAAGCAAGGGACAATTTATTTCCATTTTATGCTATATTTAAATTCCAGTGGTAAATATTGTTGTTCACCTCCGCTACATGTATATGACAGTTTTCAGATTAAGATTTAAGATAACACGCAACATCCGTGTATGAAATAGTGATATTTTAGTGAACAAACTAGCATATAAAGTAGTAACAATTATTTCCACCTCAACCAGTTGCAAATTGAAATGTCCGTGCATTGAAAAATCATAATCAAATAATGTAAAATATTTAAAATAATACAACATTCTGCCAGGGGCCATTTTGCATTATGAGCACCGTTACTTTTCATACTTTAGTAAATTGTGGTTTTGTACATTTAAGTAACATTTTAAATTCAAGGTTACTTGTACTTGTACCAACAAAGTATGTATATATTGAGGAATCATTCTGTTTACCTAAGTACACTCTGAGTGCTTGCCTTACCACTGGTCAGAACACTTCCATCAGTAGGTCATCAGAAAATGAACAATTTTGATAATGGATTTATGTGACATATTGGAAAAACTCACTTTTTCACTGTGCCTACATCACAATACATGTGATTCAACGAGCCAATCAGGTGTAGCTTCTGTTACAGTGTGTCACCCCCCCCCCCTCCATGGCTTGACAACTACTTTTGCAAAGGTGGGGCGTGTTTTTCTCACGAGCCAATCAGAGCAGACTGGGAGTTTTCGGGGTGAATACTGATATATTCAGAAAGACACTAGAAGAAAAATAAAGTGTTTTTTGAACATTAAACCCACTTTAAGTAACTTTTCAAGCAAAATGACAAAAATATTTGTTGGATTCAACTTCTCAGATGTGCTCACTTGATACGTTTTAGTTTTATATCATTGTAAATTGAGATTCTTTGGGTTTTGGATTGGTCGTTGAACCTATCAACACATTTGAAGATGTCATCTTGGGCCCGGGGAACTGGAAATATGGCAATGTTTTACTTTTTTTTCCGTTTACCTTTGTTGAGTAGACGGAAAGTAGACACCATCAAGAACCAGGTACATGGCCTGCGTCCCAAACCCCGAGGTCATCGGCTCTTCTGAACTGAACGGAATGAATTCATTGAAACCCAATCTGTTGCTCAGCAATGAAAATAATGATGAGTTAAAATAAATGTGTTTGGGACGCATAAAGAATGAAGCAGAATGAAGGACGACTAGGCGGAGGAGTCACTGGGAAGTGAAAGAGTTACAAAAAAAGGTAGACTGAATGCAGGCAACGTGGGAGAGAGACATCGAGAGATGAGGGAGAGCTTATTCCTCCCCCCTCGTCTGCTGTCCTTTCCTTCTCCTCTATCTAGATCTGGCCTGCATATCTTGGAGCGATCCCTCCCCGGGGTTCCTCAAACTGCCCCTCTGGGTTTGGGCGAGCTTGAAAGAGGACTGATAGTATTCAAAGTACCACGACAAGTGAGTGACGCACGCGGTCGCTGGGTTTTATCTCGCCATCAGGCAGCTGGGAGCGCGGCTCCAACACATGCCCCCCCCACCCCCACCCCCCTTCTCACGTTTCTGCAGCGGCCGGGCCCAGATGCAAGACGGGCCATGAGAGGTGCTTCATAGGTCAACGGCTTGGTGATTTATGAGACAATATAGTACCACGCAATAACAATACACCGCAGGGTGCACTCTGGTGTCACCTGAAGAGATGCATTGAAGGTCTCGAAATTGTATCAGCTGGATCTCCCGTAAGCCGCGGAGAGAGAGATGAGCTACAAATTGCAGAAGGCCTCGAGGGCCAGTCGGCCGATAACTTAATTATGTCAATGTGCCAAAGCGGTTGGTCTAATTTCAAACAGCTTGTTCTAGGCAGAGAACAACAGGATGCATGTTGTACTTCAGACCAACCAGGGTGCTTTTCCTGCATTACCGTAAGGACGAAACCCACCGCCAAACTGAGCGGATGTCGCTAAAACGCCTTTCGGCGAAGACGTGTAGTCGAACTCTTCCTCGTTCACATCAGTGCCTCAGATCGCCGGAGATGGCTGCGAGGTATTTCACACACGAGGCAGGTTCGATGCTCCACTTGTTGCAGTTTTTAACAAACAATGATTGAGTTTGTTTGATCTGCAGCATTTTCTCTTTCTAGATATTCAAGTAATCTTGGAAAAGAAGGTCACAAATACCACCTCTAATCAGATTTGCTCTACTTTGAGACTCTTTCTCATTGAATGTGAACAAAGAGGTGGTTATAAATACACACGGTGTCTTAGTTTCCATCCCGCCGTGGATGATTTCACAGAGGCTCTCAAGGACAGTGTGGTTACGTTTTGGGAGTATGCCGGTTTGATGTCTGTGTGCACATGTTGACCGTGTTTCCAAATGAATGCAGGCGCACACATGTAGTGTATGTGTGTGTGTTCACCTGAGGATGTGATCAACAGGTTTACCAGCGGGGCGACGTGTCCCAGAGCCCCCAGACTCTCAGGGGCACCAGGTTTTCTGAGTGCCACTTGTTTTATGGTAACCGATTCATTCATTTTGTTTGGGAATGTGCACCACTAAAGGCATTGACGGATTATGAGACAATGGGCCCCTGAGCGCAGACATGTGAAAAGCCCCCAGCCTGTCTACACAAGATCAAGACACAAATTTAAAAAGTCTACTTTCAGTTATTTGATGTCCGTTTGTGGTCATTTGTGTCATTGACTTTTATACATGTTGCATCTCTTATTAGTCAAATTCCATCTTTGTAATTGTTATACATCTATTTTTAGTGGTTTTGCATCTTTTTGCAGCAGTTTTGCGTTTCATTTTGCATCTCTTTGCTGTTATTTTGTGTCTCGTAGTTGTTTTGCATCTCTCTTTAGATTGTTTAGCTTTCGATGTGGTTGTTTTGTGCGTCTTTGTAGTCATTTAGAGCCTTTTGTAGTCACCGTGATTTTTTTGCATCAAAAATGTCATTTTGCATCTTTTTGTGGTGGTTTTGCATTTCATTTAGCATCCCTCAGTGGTTCTTTTGCGTCTCCTTGTAGTTGTTTTGCATCTATTTTTAGACATTTCTATGTGGTTGATTTGTGTCTCTTTGTGGTCGTGCTACTTTTTTGTCAATTTGCATTTTTTTGTATTTCATCTATTTGTTTTATATTTCTTCGTGGCCGTCTTTGCAGTCAGTTTGTAATCATGTGATTGTGTTTGGTTGTTCGTATCTATTTTCTATAATGTAGCATCTTTTTGCGATTGATTTGCATCTGTGTCGTCATTGTGTGCCTCTTGGAAGTCATTTTGGGTCGTTTGGTGTATGTTTGTGGTCATTTAGTGTCTCTTTGTGTTGGTTTTGTGTTTTTTTTAAGGGACATTTTGTGAGGCAGGACCCCTGATCTCTCAAAGGATCATACATCGAGTCGTATTATTGTCGACAAACGGATTCTGCGGGGGTGTAGGCGAAATAAAGTAAAGTAGTGCGCGCACTGTACTGAATGCATACTTAAATACAACAGGGTACAACTCACAGATAGAAAGAACAGAGTCCAATACGTAGGGTAACCTGGCCCCGCTAATTCACAACCCATCATTAGTAAAGACTGAGATGATGTCAAATCCCTGTCCTGCAGGATGTCACGGTGCCTTGGGTCCAATGTTTGTTTGAGCTTTTGTTGGAGATGAAAATGTCAAACGTTGAGGCACCATGATTTGGGACTGTGCAACCTGAGCTTTCAAGCCTTGCCTGATGTTACCTTTACCCTTGTCTGTTCCTCTCTGAACCAAACCCGGACCTGGCGACTCGTTTCATGACTTGACATCCGAGTGACTTTGACATAAGGTAGTGTGAGGTGACGGTCATTGGTGCGAGCCCTGATGCATATTAGATGAGGTTTCAATTCTTGTAAAAGACGTCTCACTGTCAAAGTTTAAGTTTCTGTTTATTATATTATTCTAAGATTCACATTTTTTTTTTTTTATTGATATTTCTGGCCTATGGGAATCCAATGCAAGGTATTCTGTCTGCACTCATTAGCAATCATGTCTGTCCTTCCTGCTGCCTCTGATTCATGTCTGTCTCTGCTGGTGGAAAACAAACAAATATTGACCACTAAATGAGCAATGCAATAAGCACATAAGAATTTCAATTCTTAAAAGTTAAAAAAAAAAGTTGTCATTGCACAGGACCGCGAACAAAAGCAGATCACTGGTTCCTCCTAGTGTTCACTAAAGGTAACCCACCTGACACTCAACTCAGGGTGAGAATCTGAACTCAGCACAAACAGTTAAAGCACATTTATTACTTCTATAAAAGAAAACAGCGGCTCCAGCTGTAAACCTCTCTCTAACGTGTGATTTTGTTTCTCCCTCTTTTACCGTAACAGCGGGGGAACTTTTTACTGGATCATTTGGAGACCTCACAGAACTCCCTCACTGATTCCTCCCCTGAGAAAGACTGTTTATGTGCGATTAGTGGTTCGGGGTGCGTGTTGACGTCTGGTGCTCTCCCATACACTACCGTGACTGGGCCGTGAGTCAGAGAGGACAGGGCACTCACTCTGCCAGCTGTGACTGTGAGAAGTCTGGATCTCAAGTGACCAGAACAACGTTCTCGTGGTCCTCAGGGGGGAGATGAAGGAAAGTCCCTGACGGAGTCATATCCGAGAGAAGCAGCCTTGTAATTCTGCCCCTGGATGAAAAGTACAATTAGTTTAAGATGACATCTGAAGTCTTAAAACTTAAAAATGACTCAACCTGCTGGATCCTTAAAACCTCAAACAATGACAACTTCTTGACCACTTCTTCCAGTTAAGCCAACAAAGTGCCTGGACCGGATGTTATAGACCGGATCCTTTGAGGTTGACCGTGAGTCACTGAAAGGGGACAACACCCTCCCTCCCCTCCCCTCTGTTTCGGTCCCCTCCCACAGCTTTGAAGTGGTGGCAGATTGTGCACAAACAACATAAACCTTCCCCGCGACAAACGCTGTGATTTACCACCCAGGGCAAGGAAATGGCCAGTGAGACAGTTCCATTCACTTTATAGGGCTGTTTTGTAGCCTTCGTACCTCCGGACGGACGCTCTTTTGTGACGGCCACTTTGAGAATACTGGAAATGAGGATTCCCAAAGCGGAGCCTGAACAAATGTCTGGCCGGGCCCCTAACCGAGGCTTACAAGCTCAGGACAACTTTGTCCCAACAAAACTCACACTCTCACTGCTGTGGTGAAGAGGTCCTCTCTCAGGCTCAGGGTTCACACTTCACCCAGGATCACACAGTAAAACCGGATAGCTTGTTGGTTAATGGACATATTTTGAGTCAACTACTAATGGGACTGAAACTGAAATGAGTCCAACTAAAGGATGCAAATATATCTCTATATAATAATATAATATAATATATAATATTAATCACAGGAATCAAGCAGAGTGTATCCGATTTTGAAAAGTATAATGTTTTTGTTCTCATAGATATGCATATATATATATATATATATATATATATATATATATATATATATATATATATATATATACAGATTGATCTGAGAGCATGTTAGTTGCACTATCACTAAATTTGTAAAACAGACTTGTCACATACATAAAGTCTTTTTGGGATATTCATAATACCAGAAAGAGTATTCCCCTACTCAAGTACAACATTTTGGCATTAGTACTTTACATGAGTAAAGCTGTGCTAAAACCTGTGTTCAGTGCTATTACATATATATTTTACTTTACACTTCAGTGTAACTTTACTTTACTTTACTTTACACTTCAGTCATACATGTTGTTCTAGAGCTTTGCTTACTCCATCACATTTACATTAATTCATATTAGAAACACTTTTCAGTGTAATGCAGTCCCGTACTACAACCTTAGTAATAAACAGACACACAGTTAAACGAATACCTCTATGAAAGCTTCACCAGTCAGGCTGGAGCTCTGCTGGAGCAACGTGAGGTCTCCAAACCACGAAAAACAACACGAAGGACAACGGCTCCACTTCTCTCATGAACAGCAACAAAATGAACAGGACGATCAAAACAAACACAACGGGCTCTTCTCATTTCTCTTTTTATTGAATGCCTGGACTCCTCTCTCCTCGTGTCGCATCCTTGCATCCTCTCTTGCATGTCCTGTGGGAGGGGAGTGCGGAGAAGGAGTCTAACTAGGATACATAAGTACAAACACGTGTGTGGGCGGACCACACCTTTAAACTCACTAAATTTAAGGTCTAACTAATCATTTTTATCTAGAAGCAAAACCTTTTAAATATTTAAACTGTGAATGAATGTGTCATTTATAAGGTCAACATGTTAAGGATCGAGCCATAAATTACAAACAAGTTATAATATTCCAAAGTAATCACTAGAGGGCAGCATTTTCTAAGAAATCCATACCACGGATTCATCTAACTGACGTGTTGCGTGACACTGGCTGAATGTATTCCTTTTCTATTTGACAAGATATTTGTCAAAAGTACGTCTTAAAATCTAGCACTATAGTATAATATAGTACTGTGGTTTCTAACCTGGGGATCAAGAAAGAATTGAGGGGACAGCATAATACTTCCGGGACACAAAATAATGGACACTTTGCCCTAATTGTGGTGAACAACTGAATACTTTCACCTCTTTAGGCCTCTAAAAACCCCTCAAATCAAACAAATGAAACTATTTGAGAAGGAAAAATGACTCTTTGGTTGAACTGCTCACATCTAACGTTCACACTAAAGCCAAGACCTGAGAAAAGTAGCAGAGATCAGGACTAGGACTGAAGTCACACTTCAGACTTGAGACTTGACTTGGACTTTCAGAAAATAACTTGTGGGTATCTCTGTGTTTGAGATCTAGAAGGATGTGTTCAGTTACAGTGAATAATAAACACGAGTTGGAGACCCAGTGTAATTCTACAATACTGTTGTGCTCTAGCTGTTATGGTTGTTGGTGAATGCATAATCATTTTTCCTTTTATCCTGATTAACGTCAATCTATATCCGTTTTTTGGGACAAAGTACATTTATTGACTTTGAAGGAAAGTTTTTACTGTGTGTGTGTTTTTTTCATATGGCATTGCAATATCTGGTTTGAAGTGATCATAAACCAAATAGCTAATTCACTAATAGATAAAGGAGTGATGATACAGTACATGACTGAATTCCTTAGATATAACACTGCAGTGATCTACGCTGACCGGATGACATGCAGCCGATGATGGAACGCTCATTACAACCAGAAGATACGTGGACTCCAGCTCAAAGACTTGAGACTTGATTTGGACTCTAGCTCAAAGACTTGGGACTTGACGTGGACTCCAGCTCAAAGACTTGAGACTTGATTTGGACTCTAGCTCAAAGACTTGGGACTTGACGTGGACTCCAGCTCAAAGACTTGAGACTTGATTTGGACTCTAGCTCAAAGACTTGAGACTTGATGTGGACTCTAGCTCAAAGACTTGAGACTTGACGTGGACTCTAGCTCAAAGACTTGAGACTTGATGTGGACTCCAGCTCAAAGACCTGAGACTTGATGTGGACTCTAGCTTGAAGACATGAGACTTGACGTGGACTCCAGCTCAAAGACTTGAGACTTGATTTGGACTCCAGCTCAAAGACCTGAGACTTGATGTGGACTCTAGCTTGAAGACTTGAGACTTGATTTGGACTCTAGCTCAAAGACTTGGGACTTGACGTGGACTCCAGCTCAAAGACTTGAGACTTGATTTGGACTCTAGCTCGAAGACTTGAGACTTGATGTGGACTCTAGCTTGAAGACTTGAGACTTGATTTGGACTCTAGCTCAAAGACTTGGGACTTGACATGGACTCCAGCTCAAAGACTTGAGACTTGATTTGGACTCTAGCTCGAAGACTTGAGACTTGACGTGGACTCCAGCTCAAAGACATGAGACTTGATTTGGTCTCTAGCTCAAAGACATGGGACTTGATTTGGACTCTAGCTTGAAGACTTAAGACTTGACGTGGAGTCTAGCTCAAAGACTTGAGACTTGATTTGGACTCTAGCTCAAAGACATGAGACTTGATTTGGACTCTAGCTCAAAGACTTGAGACTTGATGTGGACTCTAGTTCAAAGACTTGAGACCTGATGTGGACTCTAGCTCAAAGACCTGAGATTTGATGTGGACTCTAGCTCAAAAACCTGAGACTTGACTTGGACTCCAGCTCAAAGACTTGAGACTTGACGTGGACTCTAGCTCAAAGACTTGAAACTTGATGTGGACTCTAGCTCAAAGACCTGAGACTTGACGTGGACTCCAGCTCAAAGACTTGAGACTTGACGTGGACTCTAGCTCAAAGACTTGAAACTTAATGTGGACTCTAGCTCAAAGACCTGAGACTTGACGTGGACTCTAGCTCAAAGACTTGAGGCTTGACGTGGACTCTAGCTCAAAGACTTGAGACTTGATGTGGACTCTAACTCAAAGACCTGAGACTTGACGTGGAGTCTAGCTCAAAGACCTGAGACTTGATTATGGACTTTAGCTCAAAGACTTGAGAGTTGACATGGACTCTAGCTCAAAGACTTGAGACTTGATAATGGACTCTAGCTCAAAGACTTGAGACTTGACATGGACTCTAGCTCAAAGACTTGAGAATTGATAATGGACTCTAGCTCAAAGACTTGAGACTTTGACGTGGACTCTAGCTCTGAGACTTGACTTGGACTCTAGCTCAAAGACTTGAGACTTGATGTGGTCTCTAGCTCAAAGACATGGGACTTGACGTGGACTCTAGCATGAAGACTTGAGACTTGACGTGGACTCTAGCGCAAAGACATGAGACTTGATGTGGACTCTAGCTCAAAGACTTGAGACTTGACTTGGACTCCAGCTCAAAGACCTGAGACTTGATGTGGACTCTAGCTCAAAGACTTGGGACTTGACTTGGACTCCAGCTCAAAGACCTGAGACTTGATGTGGACTCTAGCTCAAAGACTTGGGACTTAACGTGGACTCTAGCTTGAAGACTTGAGACTTGACGTGGACTCCAGCTCAAAGACATGAGACTTGATATGGACTCTAGCTCAAAGACTTGAGACTTGATAATGGACTCTAGCTCAAAGACTTGAGACTTGATGTGGACTCTAGCTCAAAGACCTGAGACTTGATGTGGACTCTAGCAAAAAGACTTGAGACTTGACGTGGACTCCAGCTCAAAGACTTGAGACTTGACGTGGACTCTAGCTCAAAGACTTGAAACTTAATGTGGACTCTAGCTCAAAGACCTGAGACTTGACGTGGACTCTAGCTCAAAGACTTGAGACTTGACGTGGACTCTAGCTCAAAGACTTGAGACTTGATGTGGACTCTAACTCAAAGACCTGAGACTTGACGTGGAGTCTAGCTCAAAGACCTGAGACTTGATTATGGACTTTAGCTCAAAGACTTGAGAGTTGACATGGACTCTAGCTCAAAGACTTGAGACTTGATAATGGACTCTAGCTCAAAGACTTGAGACTTGACATGGACTCTAGCTCAAAGACTTGAGACTTGATAATGGACTCTAGCTCAAAGACTTGAGACTTTGACGTGGACTCTAGCTCTGAGACTTGACTTGGACTCTAGCTCAAAGACTTGAGACTTGATGTGGTCTCTAGCTCAAAGACATGGGACTTGACGTGGACTCTAGCATGAAGACTTGAGACTTGACGTGGACTCTAGCGCAAAGACATGAGACTTGATGTGGACTCTAGCTCAAAGACTTGAGACTTGACTTGGACTCCAGCTCAAAGACCTGAGACTTGATGTGGACTCTAGCTCAAAGACTTGGGACTTGACTTGGACTCCAGCTCAAAGACCTGAGACTTGATGTGGACTCTAGCTCAAAGACTTGGGACTTGACGTGGACTCTAGCTTGAAGACTTGAGACTTGACGTGGACTCCAGCTCAAAGACATGAGACTTGATATGGACTCTAGCTCAAAGACTTGAGACTTGATAATGGACTCTAGCTCAAAGACTTGAGACTTGATGTGGACTCTAGCTCAAAGACCTGAGACTTGATGTGGACTCTAGCAAAAAGACTTGAGACTTGACGTGGACTCCAGCTCGAAGACTTGAGACTTGATGTGGACTCCAGCTCAAAGACCTGAGACTTGACTTGGACTCTAGCTCAAAGACTTGAGACTTGATGTGGACTTTAGCTCAAAGACTTGAGACTTGATAATGGACTTTAGCTCAAAGACTTGAGACTTGATAATGGACTCTAGCTCAAAGACATGGGACTTGACGTGGACTCCAGCTCAAAGACATGAGACTTGACTTGGACTCTAGCTCAAAGACTTGGGACTTGACGTGGACTCTAGCTTGAAGACTTGAGACTTGACGTGGACTCTAGCTCAAAGACTTGAGACTTGATAATGGACTCTAGCTCAAAGACTTGAGACTTGATGTGGACTCTAGCTCAAAGACTTGAGACTTGATGTGGACTCTAGCTCAAAGACCTGAGACTTGATATGGACTCTAGCAAAAAGACTTGAGACTTGATGTGGACTCCAGCTCAAAGGCCTGAGACTTGACTTGGACTCTAGCTCAAAGACTTGGGACTTGACGTGGACTCTAGCTTGAAGACTTGAGACTTGATAATGGACTCTAGCTCAAAGACTTGAGACTTGATAATGGACTCTAGCTCAAAGACTTGAGACTTGATGTGGACTCTAGCTCAAAGACTTGAGACTTGATAATGGACTCTAGCTCAAAGACTTGAGACTTGATAATGGACTCTAGCTCAAAGACTTGAGACTTGATGTGGACTCTAGCTCAAAGACTTGAGACTTGATAATGGACTCTAGCTCAAAGACTTGAGACTTGATGTGGACTCTAGCTCAAAGACTTGAGACTTGATAATGGACTCTAGCTCAAAGACTTGAGACTTGATGTGGACTCCAGCTCAAAGACATGAGACTTGACGTGGATTTACAAAAATGACTTTTGATTGTCTCTGATAATAGCCATACCTTTATTCTAAGGGGTCACAAGCCAAAACAGTTGGGAGCCATATTATAGTATAATATACTACTGACCCAGTAGACTTGAAGAAATGTCCATGAAGAAAGTAATACAAAAAATATTCCTAATGACTTTAACTATTCAGCACGTGTAAAATGTCATTTTTAATATATGCTAAGCTCCTGTCTGGACACTCGTGGAGCGTGTTGACCAGTCTGCTGCCCTCCTGAATAAACAGCGCAGTGCCGTCGAGGCCACAGTGAGTCTGGTTGAATGGACTGTCAGGAGCTCAGTGATGGGCCGATAAGAGGACAAAGTCACTACTGTGCTCCGGCGGAGGGCTGCCTCACTTATCCACTCTACATGGACGTGAGTGAAGTCAGCCTTATTTATCGGGTCTAAAGAAGGAGAGTCTTTTATGTCGTGCAGATTGTAAAACCCTCCGAGGCTAAGTTGTGATTTAGTCCTTCATGACTGAAACTGACCTGTCTCAGTTTTACTCCGTGGAGAAGCCCGTTGTTCAGAACACAGTCATAACTCATGAGAACATAGCCACCACATATAACAGATTTGTTTTGGGTATGAATGAATACGTTTAGATAGTCCTGATGGACAGGTGGCACCTTGCATGGCCATCACTGTATGAATGGGTGTGAATGATCACATGTAGTGCTAAAGCACTTTGAGTGGTCGGAAGACTAGAAAAGCACTGTACAAGTACAGTCCATTTACCATTTCACCATTTATATGATACAGTACAGGTCACTTTTGTGGACACTGTGTTTCATTAATAGTTTTTTAGGCAGTAAAATTGAGTTAACACCTCTGTTCACATCTAAAATAGTTTAAAATAAAGCAAGTTCATGACCTGTATAAGGCATTAGGCCACTTTGCATTGATTCTGATGAACACGTACACTAAATCGTTTTGGTTACAAATGTGCTGACACGTTCACATCAACATGACTCAGCAGTAAACTGCAGTATAATGATCTTGACCACAAATTCATAGTAAGATTTGTTTTAGATTAAAAATGGGCGACGAGTTCATTCAAACATCATGTGTCCCATAAACATTTTGGGTAAATAATGAGTTGCGCTATCACAGGCTGCAGATGTTACCACAGAGGAATGCATGACGTAATGTGATCAAACCATAATCTCATGGCCTCCCTATCAAACTCCTCAACTTTGAAACCCCTTTTTCCTCCTCCTCCTCCTCCCTCTTTTTACTGTCAGCGCTTTGCACTCGCATTCTTCTATTCCAATCAGAAAAGCTCATTAAAATTCCTGCTTGCAAGAACCATGCGAGCACGCGAGAGAGCGGCAACTCAGGCGCGATGACGCAACGCGCAACGGAGAGACAGAAGGCGGCGGCGGCGCCTGGGAGGCCCGAAAACCAAAGCCGTCCATCTGTAAGTCACGGCGTCTTTTTCGCCCTCTCCATCCGTCCACCTGCTTTTGTCTCAGCAACAACGAGATCCTCAACGTAGGGATGGACATGTCCCGGGGAAAGACCATGAAAGGCCATTTCCGTTTCATTGGTTACGTTAAACTCATACTCCACTACCCTCCATGAGGAAATGTTGTGCTTTTTGCTGCGCTGCATTCATCACACAGTGAATCAGAGAGGATGCATCGTTCAGAACCGACAAGGATACACTGACACTGATATCAATATCCATGTCAGGCCGATACTGACTGGGTGGGATACTGTGACAACAGGGCTGATCTATTCAATTCAGTTCTATGATTAAATACTTCATACATTATATACTGGAGTTTAATTCCCTGTTTCAGTTTTGCCCAATTTGTTGCTGCATTAAAGATGTTCGCACTTCAAAAGTAATTTCTGTTGTACATTTTTTTTTTTTTTAATAAGAAATACCAATTCAGTTATCAGTAATCTGTTTATTTATTATCTACATTGTCTTTTACAAAGTTAGGAAAGCAGCCTTATACATCCCAGAATGACCCAGTGCCCTAACACTGGTATCAGATCTCCACCAGCTACAGTAACATGTTGTTTACTCCTGACTGTGGAACAACTCATGATAATAATCCAATAATGTCAAATATATCACAAGATATGTAATATATGTACTCATACATTTTTATCATTTCTATATCAACTTTTAAATGAGGTAGACTTTGTCAGTTATGGGAGTTAAATCTTTTATGTTGTCCTTCATGTGACAATGTATGAACTATATATATATATATATATATATATATATATATATATATATAATATATATATATAGTATTGTATATATATATTATATATGTCTGCTATTATTGTGTGTCATGTGGAATGGACTATGTCAATATCACACAGACACACAAAATACATAATAATAATAGTTACAAAAATATATAATTTATTCATATATTTCCTGCAATTTTTAGTAAAAGTAAAATGTGGGACTTTCGCCTGTGATGGAGCATTTTTAGATTATGGTACTCCGAGGCTCGGTTACCAGTTGTCCCGGGACCCTGGAGCTCCAAGGGCCTCCGGACTGAATAGACCAGACAGCCAGAAACCATCAAAACAACATGTTAACTTATTTCCTCTCAAAACGTTAGAATGAATGTCATCTGAAGAACAAAAATGAAAACAGATAACTGTTATTTTAGGAAAGTTACAGTTAATTAGCATTTTAGCACATGAGGAAATTACTTCAGAATGACTGACGGACCCCCCCCCCCCCCCCCCCCCCCCCCACTTGATAGTGTGTGATACTTTCAATTAGGACCCGTCTGTTCTATTGTATCTAATTAAACTGCAGAGGCCGCAATAGGAGCCATCCAGGACCCCAAATACATAGCTATTTAAATATATATTTGTTTTAATCAGACAATGACAAGAAAACAATGATATGAAGTTATTAGCAAGAAATTGATTGACAAAGGCATGAGAAATTGGAACGTCAGAATAAAGCAGCAGTGAGATACGACAGCAGGTTTACCTGTGGGGTCTGCAGCCCCCCCCCCCATGCTTCTTCCATTAATCTTGACAGGACTTCCCTGTGTCTACTTTTAAGACCTTCACTTGTGTGCTTATTTTTTTGCGTATTCATAAATTCATGTTTTAAATAATAAAACCATGCAGCTTATCTGTGGCCAAGTCTGTACACATTGTTCACACAGAGTGGTGTGTGTGTGTGTGTGTGTGTGTGTGTGTGTGTGTGTGTGTGTGTGTGGGGGGGGGGGGGGGGGGGGGGGGGGGGGGGGGGGGGGGGGGGGGAGTGAGGCTCATTTTCTGTCTTCTCTTTACTCCACTTTCCTTTAAAATAACAATGAATACAAAAAATAAATACTTAACGAGCATTTAAATGCACGTCTGGCTTTGGATGAAATCTACATGACTGCATCATAAATGCTGTTTGTCCCAAGTCACTTCGCTGAATACAAGGTTTCCAGCGACATGAAGAAGCATGGGAAATAAACAAAGCGTGAATTATGAAGATTGTTTGCTGTAACTAGAAGGTCTGGATGTGCTTGTTGGGGAATGCGCTGGTTGGTCCTTGTTGGTCTCACGGAGCCTTGATGATCTGTCCACCCACTCACAGAATCACTAAAGAAAAACAACACAATTAGAGCAACGTGAGCTCTTCTCTTTTCCAGCGAGCAACTTCATGCAACTCTTCACGTGAACAAGAAGCGTTTCCTTCAGGAGCAATGCGACGGATGCAAACGCAAAAAAAAAAAGAAGCGGGATCATTCCCGTGAATTGAGCCAACCATGTGTGAAGAAAAATCGAACAATAAATGAACCTTTATCTAACTTTTTATCCCCCCCCCCACACACACCCGTCTGCAACTGCTGGATAGAGTTAGCCCGGCCCATCTGGTGCAGCAAATGGCTCAACTCACCAGGGAGCAAGGGGAGTGAGAGAGAGGGGGAGATGGTAAAGAGGGGGGAGGAGAGAGAGGGGGGGGGGGGGGGGGGGATTGAAAACAGATCAGCAGCCTGGAGATCTCAAACACCACCGCATGTCTCTGCAACAACTTCGAGTGAAGCCAAACCGCTCTAACTTCCAAACTTTTACTTGTAGATAAAAAAAAAAAAAAAACCAACAACAACAACGAAGCTTGAACGCATCATGTTAGTTTGCTGAAAAAAACAAAACAAAGAGCGCAAAGCACGCACGCGACAGAGCGCACCTCTCGGGAGAGAAGATGGATTGTAAGAAAAAGTTCGACTCGCCTCGCGCCCCGCACTGAAGTCGCTCCTCCGGGACACAGAGAGGAGGCGGTAATGCCGTGCGAACTCTGAGCGTCTCCAAAACAAACTTTTTTCCCTGACTCGGTTCATGGAGTTTCGCGTCAAGTCCGGAGAGGCTCGTTCCGCGGTGGTGCCAGCCCGGTCCTAAGTGTACGGGATTCAGACTCCAGGGCAAAGTTTTACTCGGGACAAAACAAAACAAAAAAAAAGAAGAGAGGAAGCGCGAGAGCCTCGGGTGGTTTCGAAGTGAAGAGAAAGAGACGGCGGTGAAAAAAAAGAGGTAAGGGTGCTTTTTTTTTCGCGGTGATGCTGACAGCAGCGCTTTCTTTGCGCCGTGTGGCTCCTCTTGCTCTTACGTTGACTTTTCGGGGTATTTGTCATGTGTTGCTCTCCCCTCTTTTTCCGCTCTCTTCTCTCTTTTTTGTGTGTCCGTCGCCCTGCGTGTCAGCGGCGGGCGACGGGCTTCATGTGGCAGCTTCACATCTCTTTTGCACTTTGAACTTATCTGACACAGGAATCTAAAAAATGTTCGGTGTCCTGCAACCTGATCCATCACGGGAAGAGATGCGATCGGGAAGCCCGGCGCCAATCCCTCCTGCTGCACACAGCTTTTAATAGTTCAACACTTGACTGTTCTAATTGTTTTCCACTGAAGTCTCCAAACAGTGACGCTGCTTTTTTTATGGCTCCAACTAAAGATCTAATCCAATTAAAATAATAATAAAAAAATTACATTTCCAATGTTTGGAATACATTTTCCAACATCAAGAAAAACCACGTTTCCCACCTTTTGTGAGGCTTGAATGGAAAACTAATACAACTATTACAAGTTTGGAGCCCTTCACTTGTTTTAATCTCTTAATGCCACAAAGCACACATCAGGCGTTAAAGTGTGTGGAATGCGGTAGCAGCGTGGGGACGTCGGCCTGTGACAGGGCTGTGGGAGATGTGTACGTATTGTTGAAAGATTCAAAGTTTACTGTTTGCTCTGCAGCCTGAGCAGTCAACAAACACTTGACGCCTTTGTGGGGCCCTTAAGCAGCGATATTTGCTGTTGGCTTTTCCTCCCATCTAACAGGCGCTGCTAATGATCTCCAAACTCATGTGTGCACTCTCCAGTCCACTTTTTTCTGTTAGTTCTTTTGGCCTACATATAAATGAAAAAAAAAAGAAAGTGTTTTCTTAAAGCTTTTCCCAAATAATTCAGATTTTAAAAAAACATGCCGGATCCCTCTTTTTTTTCCCCCCCCATACTGATGAGAATAAGAGTTTGAATATTATTTGGGTTTAAAACTCAGAAGAGCCTCTAAAAAGATGAGATAAAAAAAAAAGAATGGTTGTGCAAAAAGTTTCAAATAATAATATATATATATTTTTAAATCCACCAAGAGTTTTGTGCATGTGTGTTTTCCGCTTCACGTGATGACAAACCGGGTCGGGCCGAGGTGATTTGCATGAGAAAAAAAAGAAAAAGAAAAAGAAAAAGTTTTAGTGCATTTGGCCATTGTGAGGAATGAAGAGTTCCAACAGTTAGGGCCGACGGAGAGTGAAAGGAGCGAAGAATGGATGAGCCTATTCAGCTCATTCAGCTCGGTTCAGGGGGAGACCCATAGTGGCCATGTCACTTTCATCTCCACAGCCGGCCCCTCTGTGCTCTGTTGTATGGCCGCTGCTTTAGCCCCGTTTTCACACACTGCCTCCGCTCACAGGCCCACTTTATTGATCTGCCTCCCTTTTTGATTTTTTTTTTTTTTTTTGGTGCTTCTTTTCTGGAAGTCTGCAGAAAATTTAATGAACCAAATACTGGAAAAGGAGTGACTGTGTGTGTGTGTGTGTGTGTGTGTGTGTGTGTGTGTGTGTGTGTGTTGGAGGGGTATAGGCCAAGGAGGAGGAGTTGGTGGGGTGTTGGGGGGGGGGGGGGGGTACAGCTCTTTTTTGAAAGCAAATACCGATGAAGTCTAGCGTACAGGGACAGAAAGGAGGGTTGGAGGAGCGGGTGAAGAGGGTGAAGTCTGAGTGACTCTGAGGAGGGGGAGGAGCACACCCCCGCCACCACCCTCCTCCTCCTCCTCCTCCTCCTCCTCGTCCTCCACAACCACCCACTCCTGCTGAGTAAACCCAGAAAAGTGGGAGGAAATAGAAGGGAGAGAATGCCTTTAAACCCCGACGCCATCCCACTGCGCCCCTCGTTTCCCTGCCCTGAGACGCCGTATACTGTACCCATGACACCTGCGTCACCTCATGATGGCAGCCCTAAGACAACGTGGCCCGTGTGGGCATGCTGCAGGTGGGGGGGGGGGGGGGCGGCTGGAGTTCAGTGGTTGTGGATGAAGAGGAGCTGTGGCCTTCTCCCTTAATATCACTGTGTAAACCTGGCCCTAAACATACTGTAGTTAACAGTCGTTATTAATCTGATAGTAAAGTCTCGTCATCAACCTGTTCTGTAATGTGTTCCTGGGGTTACTTGGTGATAATCGGTTGTGTTGGTGCACCAACCTTCTTCTCAATTTGTTTGAATTAGTTGATTTCCTACGTTTCCCACAATGGAGTGACTTTTTTATCTGAAATAATAATAGAAGAGCAAGAAGCTACAACATGCCCTGTGGCTGCAGTGCATTCTGGTCGACTGAGGATGTAGAAATAGGCATCCGTGCGCGTTGTATCATGATGAACCAACACCATTGGTCAGTGGTTTTCCACCCTCTAGCTCCTGAATGGCTCAAAGCGGGCTTTCAGCCACCCCAATGTGAACCCATCTTCATCCTGAGGACGGACGGGTCAAAACCAACACAGGACTTTTTAACCCAGGAGACCGCTGTTCATGTCCGCGTGAAACCAAGTCAACGTTGACTTACTTTACGTCATTTTGTGACGGAACTTCTGGACTTTACTTTCACCAGTTGCGTAACAAAAGCAGGATATTTTTTCTACACTAATCACGTAGTTTTGCTGGCTGAGTAAACGTAAAAACTACTTCAGTTGGAAGTTTATTTTGAAAAGATACTATGCAGAAACTTGACCCGCCGTCCCTGTTTAGGCACAGGAAACAGAAAGGATATTATATCAGTGTTCACAACCGAGAATCTGTAAGCAGCAAATGTTTGATATTTCTTATTAGTAATTTACTTTAACAAAAATCTAAGTAGTGGTTCTGAGTATCATTTTAGAATCCGTGATTGAGTGGGTCTTTGGCCGCCGCGGTGTCTCCTCACACTGAGGAGGGCCGGCGTTGTGGATTGAAAGTCACCCCATGAGCAGGGATGAATTGATGAGACTTTAATGGCCATTTAGGGGGCTGTAAAAAGGCAGCTATGTGTCGGCCGATGCCACGGCCATCTCTCACAGTCGGCCTCCACTTCAGACGGAGGGAGGAGTGGGAGAGCTGGAGAGAGAGAGATGGCCGCTCGCACTCATCTGTAGAGCCCTTCACTGAATCCCGTCTCCTTTGCCTTTGGCACGGGGGGGGGACGGCGCTGGACAATTCCCCGCTTGTTTTAGCACCGTTGTTTCACTCCCCTCGAGGCATCCTGTTCATTCTCCCTCAAGTGGGCGAGGTTAAATAGGCTCAATCATATCTGGGTTGGGTTGCACATTTCCAAACCCCCCCTTCTTGCCCCCTTCCACCCCTACCCCTCTTTACACTACAGCAGCTATGAGTGGGCACTCCAAATCCCAGAACAGAAAGTGAGGTCACGCCTGGATTGTACCGTCAAAAGAACACGCAAAGCCCCTAAAAACCACACCCGATGTGCATTTAACAAGCCATTTTAATGGCTTGTACGGTAAAATCACTGACAAGCTCATTACAGGCCGATTGACCTCATCAATCACTTGCGGGAATTGCAGCGGAAACAGGTCGTCTCAGGAAAGACGTGCAGCGAGTTCTCGGCAACCCTCCTCCCAATGCCGGCGCCTCTGTAGTTCTCAGACTGCAGAAGAAGAGGAACCTCAGCAGCTCCAATAACTCCAAAAAGGGGGGGGGGGAGCGCGAGCAGATTGAGTCTTGTGCACAGTGCACTCCGTGCGATGCATGATGCGTCATCGCCGACACGCCACGCGCAGAGATCTTCCCAAGCGCGTCCCGGGCCGAACTCTTCACACGGCCCTCGACTCGCATACTGACTCATCGGAAACCCAGTTTCCCAAAAGCATTTCAGCAGGAACCTCATCATTGTCCATCGGCTTACAAAGGAACAATGGCGGCGGTAGCTCTGGGGTCTTCAGGGGGAACCCTGCCCAGGTCACGGGAGGTCACCTTCATTTGTAGAGCGGGGGGGGTGGGGAGCTAATTTCATTATCTCAACACAAGATAAACTCCACGGACAATGGAAAAGGGACAGGTTGTTTTGTTACCTTACTTATCTTTTTTTACACACCACTGCTCACAGTTGTAGAGCTCCAGTGATTGGTCCCATTCACGTTGCAGCTATTCTGATCATCAGTTAATTGTATTAACGAGTATCATTCTCTAGTTCCAGCCTCTCTAATGTTTGCTGGTTTCCTGTCTTCTATGACGGCAAACTGAATATCTTTGTCTTGTCAAAATGACATTGCAATAATCATCAAAATATGGTTAAAAGCTTTTGTCAATGGCACCAAAATATATATGGAAACATGTGGAATCACTTACCGTACATGTAGTGGTATTGCGTCATAGGTAGGGACACATCTTGTTCATTTTCATTGAAAACATTTTAGATAAGTCATAAATCAGAAGGTCCCCCTGCATTAATAAAGGATCAATGAATGAAATAGCTACACCGTGTTTGGATACGACTTGCTTTGGTTTCTGTTTTTAGCTGTTGTCGACGGTCCAGGATCAGCGTACGTCCGAACCAGAACCAGGACACTCCGGTCTTTCAGATGCACATCAAAGTCCGGTCCTAA